>NW_006767639.1:680052-682167 GCF_000300595.1 Phanerochaete carnosa HHB-10118-sp | reverse complement strand
TGTACACCAGGCCGGTCGCGCTGCCCTCGTCGTACTCAACGCCAAATGTCTCGCCGGTACTGCCAAATACAGTCGTGGTAAGTGCAGAGCGGGATGTACAGCTGCCGTCGACTCACTCTTTCGAGTTGGGACCCGGGACGTACGGGCTCGAGGCGCCGACCCAGAGCAAGGAGCTTCCCGTGTCGACGAGCACATTGTCGAACGTCTGGTCGTTCCCAGTCGTGACTGCAGTGCACGTGGTAAGCGCGGCATTCCTCTTCTACAGCCACAGAACATGGGCACCGGATACAGTTAACTTGGAGATCTTGTTGCCCAGAGGTGCTGAGGGGCTCGCCCTAGTATATGGTCGTGTTAGCGCAACGAACAGCTATGACAAGCAAGACACCTACACCGACGCGCGGACAGGCAGCTTCACGAGCCCAGCGGCGTACGTGCCGCTGAGGGTACCGAACAAAAGCGCGAGCTTCAAGCCTGCGAGATGCACCATGATTTCAGAAGGCTGCCAAGTGTAAGTGCCAAGCTGTCAAGAGAGATCCCTTCTTCGTGGCTGATGCAGCGACAGTCCCAGCTGATTCGACTTATATACGTCGAGCAAGGCCGCAGATCCACCTCGCATTTTCGACTGGGCGGGAAGGTTGCTATGAGATGCGTGATGGCATAGGGCCATGAGCACCGGCGCCGGCGTTCGCACGCCGCCCTCAGGTGGCCTCCGCCGCCATCCGGGATCCTGCATACACCTCAGTACTGCTGGTACCTGCGTTTGGTCCTTCGTCTTTTCTAAACTACTATGTCAGCGGTAATGAGGAACTCAACGAGAGCTGCAGACGAGGAGGCTGGTGCGCTCGACGAGGCGGCGGCCAGGCCGACGCAATCAGCGCACAAAGTGCTGCAAAGAGACCATGTCTTACATACGGACATAATCTGCCGCAGACTGAAAAGTCTATGTATGCGCCAATATGAAGTTAGTCGCGAGCGGGTGCAGCTTGTCATCGTACTCACGTATGGGTATCCGGTACGGAACGATGGCATGAGCCGATACCTCGAGGAGCTGCTTCGTGAGCTGGCGGTAGTGCATGCTTTAAAAAAGATTTTCATAGACAATTAAGTGCCGCTCTTGTGGAGAAGCGGAGGATGGCGCGTCTGAGTTGGCATAGGAAGCTGAACATTTTTGCGATGCTACAGCGCATGGGGGAGCGTTCGGTTCGTCCGTATTCGTAATAGAAAGGCGCAACATCACACTGTGCGCTCGCCACTCGAGGCTATCAAAGAAACACGAATACATCTCGCAGAGGCGAAGGTCAACTCGGATGTTACACACAAGTTCGCGACACGTAAACTCACCTCATGCCTTGGTCCCAGGTGCCGAGGGTACATCCAATAGGAGCGAGCTGCGAGCCGTGATAGCCGTCGACAAGAACACACAAGTTTCAGTATCACAGCGCGCGTCCTCCGTCGCGGTAGGGGTCAACTTGAAAGGCGCGGCTCGTCCCCCAGCGGCGCCTGCATGCCTGTGACCCTGGGTTCCCCAGAATGACCCTGCATACCCCTTGCCGTGCTCTTTGTCCTCAAATCCTCCATGAGTCCTCCATGAGAACCTGCGAAGGCTGTGGCTTCTGAATATCTAGTCTCGGTTCCAGGACGCTGAGCAAGCGGGTGCAGCGGTAACAAACCATTTGTAATGGTTCATCAGCGGACTTTGGAAATCCCGCTGCAGAGCTTGCTCTATCAAAGGAAATGTCAAACTCCGAAAGCCCTCATGAGAGTCTGGAACCGAGACTACTGAATATCATACCCAGACTTCAGATGTCGAGCCTCACGATACAGCACGTCCAGCCTTAAGCTTTTTTCTTCTTCTTGACTGAAGTTTAAGCTACCTGACGCGCCTTAACAGTTTTCCGGCATACCAACTTCGGGAATTTTGTACCTTTCTCCGAGTTCCGACCAGGCCGAAAAAAAAGCCACTAGGCGCGAGCACAGACCCCACTTGGACAGTCTTGAGTCTGGCCTCGCTCTAGACGGCCCGGGCGCATGCTCAATCCGCTTCTCACAGCGCCTCACTTACTAGGCTGTTAACAAATTGTGCTAGACCGAGCCTTGAGATGCCTTGCGCAGTCG
>NW_006767639.1:665078-680032 GCF_000300595.1 Phanerochaete carnosa HHB-10118-sp | reverse complement strand
AAATCCCGCTGCAGAGCTTGCTCTATCAAAGGAAATGTCAAACTCCGAAAGCCCTCATGAGAGTCTGGAACCGAGACTACTGAATATCATACCCAGACTTCAGATGTCGAGCCTCACGATACAGCACGTCCAGCCTTAAGCTTTTTTCTTCTTCTTGACTGAAGTTTAAGCTACCTGACGCGCCTTAACAGTTTTCCGGCATACCAACTTCGGGAATTTTGTACCTTTCTCCGAGTTCCGACCAGGCCGAAAAAAAAGCCACTAGGCGCGAGCACAGACCCCACTTGGACAGTTTTGAGTCTGGCCTCGCTCTAGACGGCCCGGGCGCATGCTCAATCCGCTTCTCACAGCGCCTCACTTACTAGGCTGTTAACAAATTGTGCTAGACCGAGCCTTGAGATGCCTTGCGCAGTCGTGGACAACGCAGAGCTGCGACCAGAAGGGCGTACGTGCTTCGCTGCTGCTGCGCACCCTGCTCGCATTTCTGCGGTCCTTCAGCGCGTGGAGAAGGACATGTGGAGCCTGATGAGAAGGCCTAGGCTGCTCGTCGTCCTCCTGCCCCGGGTCATGCTCTGGTGATTTGATTTCTCGCAATGCCATTACTATACGTACATATGCGCAGACTAATGCATAGTGAACTCCTCTACTCTATGGCCCTCCCCTCCAATGCCAAAATGTCTCACGCAGCCAGCCACGTTCGAGTACGTGTGCGGTGGCGACGGCGACGGCCCGTTTCGTTGCGGAGCGGAGGCCGCAGTGCTGCGCCCCGAAACATATATATATCGCCGGCTGGCGTCGCCTGACCCGCCAGGCACGCGCCAGGCCGACGCGCGATAGATGCATGCCACGCATGACACAAACAACCAATTTCCTGGAACTGTCCTCGCCCCCGCCACATGCATGCAGGTACGCGCGTCGGTTACTGGCGGACACCAGAAAACGGTTGGTCCGGCGCATGCATGCATTCGGTGTCTTATCGGGCGGTTTGCGCTATTGCGACGCACGGGCATACAACGTCTCCGGTGGCGTCGTTGTCATGACGCGATCGAGGATCGACGCTAGCGGGCGGCCCCTAGTGCAAGTGCCTTGTTGCCAGCGATCGCGACCGCGGAGTGCGCGCACGCGCGCACGTGCCTCAGCCTCTGCAGAGGCTACACCAAGCTGGGGCACCCGGCCGCGTCGTCTCTCCGTGGGAGGCCACTAGTGTGGAGAGGAAGAGCCCCTATGGAGTAACGACGGCCGCGCATCTGACCAGAGTGGCCCACCTCGGACAATGTGGCGGCGGAATGTCGCATTCCGCGATGAAATTGCGCAGCTGACCCACCTCGACTGGTTGGAGACTCGCCACTCAGACATCATCGATGCATCATCTCCGAGCGGTGACCTCACAGTGTCAGGACTTCCGATGGTAAGGCCTTGAGATCTGTCTTAACTCGAGGTGATGTTTGGGTGTTATAGATGAGGCAGACAGATGCAAGACCTTCCAGACGTCCGGCGGTGACATCGCTGGGCCTTAATCAACTGCAAAGTGGTGTGCATCAACCAACAAGTGTGCGACACTCGCGTCAGACACGGCTTGCAGGGCCGCTGCACCGCTCGATGATGGCTGCTATCGCTCGTAGTCTGGTGGGTATGCTTCCGGAAACGACTTTGCTGCTGATGGCGCGTCGTTCCGTACCGACGGTATCAGCCATCGACGGATTCGAAGATGGGGAACATCGGGTCTGGTTATATTTGCAGACGCTGTTGTCGTAACATATGTAGGCTGTGCATCGGAGGCAGCTCGCAACGCTTGTGAGAACATACAGCCATACGTGTGCATATTTCTGCGTCACTGTCCTCGCGCGGCGAGACCTGGGGGGATGACGCCGTGGGCGATTCGTCGCGTTCATTACGGGGAAGAACGAAGACGTATTGACGACAGCTGAAGAAGCGCGCTGCCGACGGCGTGTGTACGACGTCCGGGGCGAGCGCAGATCTCTTCCAACGTAGCGGCATCCACATCGTGTACCGTGCCGTCCGCCGCGCTTCTCGAGGAGTCGATGGGAAGGCATCAGCAGAAGCGCCGCTGACCATGATACATTGCTCGCCGACCCGTTGTCGGAAATGCACCCACCCACCCAGCAGCCCATGCATGGAAAACCCGGCAGCAGTCTACGGGCGAAACGCGCGTGCATGATGTCAGCGGTTCCATGTCGGCGGGACATGAGTGGGAAGTAGAGCACCCACGTGTTTTGCAGCTAGACCATACCGTGCCAGCGCCTGCCACTTGTCGTCGGTGCGGGCCACACGCCGCTCCAGGGCTCAGAGAGATCCGCCACGGACGCGGGGGCACACATGCCATGGCAACCCCGGCGTCCTCTGCCCTCCGTGCGCGAGCCATCACCAAACTCTAACCTAGTTTCCCGGCCTGGCGCGCGCGGGCCCCCCGTCGGCGCGATACACGCCAGCCAAGAAGAAGCAGCCGCAGCAGCAGCAACGCGCCATGCCTGACGTGACACGGGACGCACGAACGAAGATCCAACGGACGAAGGAGCCGAGAAGCAGAAGCCACGCCTGGGGCTTCGCCGACGGCTATCTGCTGTCAGTCAACGCAGATGCTTTGGCGGGGAAGGCGGCGGACGTGCGTACCACACGGATACGCCGAAGGCAGCGGGGCCCAGCCGCCCCCTCCGCCCACTTCTGCTCGCTTTTGGGCACACGAGCACCACTTCGGGCTCCTCAGGCCTCCTTGACGCTATACATAACCCGCCGCCAGATTGCCGCCGGGGGGCGCGCGCGCAAATGGACGGGCCTGCCAATCACGCGTGTTAATCGGTGTGTGAGCGTGTCTACTTGTTCTGTCGCCCGCACGCTTTTAGTTCTGTGGCATGATAGAGGCGCATCAGGCAAATTCATTAATTTGGGGAGGGAGGGAAGGGGGGCTCACAGTGCGGAGGAGACAAATATGCATGCTACGGACCGTAATAGTGCTGCTGTGGAGCGGTTGGAAATGGAGCTCCGGAGGCGCGCTGCTGCCCAGGGTAAGGACCGCGGCGCGAGGCCGCTTCACATCTATCGTGCAAAGAGCCCGTGCGCACGCGAAGCACGCCGTCGCCGCCGGGATCGCGCGCGGCGCGCGGCGCATCATGGATCCCCGATGCATGGCCCACGTCGTGTGTTCAACGCGAAACGATCGTCACCTTGCGCACAGACGGACCAGAGGCCAGCAGCCCACAGCAATCTGCCAATCCCTGTCACGCCGGCACCAGAACGCAAAAAAGAGGAGCAGAGAGACGCACATTTGCGCACATGACCCATCTGTACGACCGCGCCGGTCCTCGAAGCGCGGACCCAGGGCTGATGACGCGAGAAACGCCTGTCCCCAGGTACCACCCGCCGCCGCAGCTGGGCGGCTGCAGCAAGTGGCACACACACCGAGGTCCACTGTCCATGTCGACGACGCTATCTATGCGCTCGACCGTTCCTACGGACGGTTGTCGCATCGACTCTGTTGTGTTCTGTGCGAGATTCGCGCCTGCTCCACACTACGGGCGAGCCGTGCCGGTGCGCGCGCTCCTGGCAGCATTCGATAGGGACATCCGAGAGCGAGCGCGACGTCTGCCACCAGGGCCCTGAAGGCCTGAAGGCCCTGGGCCTGCCCTGTCTGCGTGCCGGGCCAGAAACACAGGTAACAGGTCCAGCCAAGCCATTTGGATCGGCATGCCCATCATGCCCGCCTGGGGCAATGTCTGCGTTGTGTTGTGTCAGCGGAGAGATCAGCAGCCCTCTCGCCACAACACCGAACCTACAAGCCCGAGCCAGTGCGAGACATGCGGAAACGTCACGGAGTCTGTTTCGAAAAGAGTCAGTATAGAGTGCCAAGCTAGAGGTCCGCACCTCTCGGTGTGTTGTATGTGTGTCGCGCATGAGTTTGAGCATCGCTGTAGGTATCAGAAAAGAGGCGTGGTGTGGAGGCGACGGCCCACACAGATTACGGACAAGTCTGTGCACGCAGCAACGTTTACCATCCCACCCCAATCGGACCAGAGACAGAAGAGAGAAAGAGCACGTTTCGGCCGTCGGGGCTTCCTCGGCGCGCGCATGGCAGAGGTCGGAGGGAGCGTGTGCCGGCGGCGGGGGCGCGGGCTGTCAACGCAGGCCCTGATGGCGGTGCGCGTGCCCCCGACGTGCGTTTCCCCGACGTGACGTGCGACCGGGGCGCACGTCAGGATGGGGGCGAGGAGGCCCGGAAGGGGCGGGACGGGATCGCCGGGGCATGGCGTGCTGGCGCCTGCCCGCGTGCGGGAGCATTCGAAACAGCAAATGCTAGGCCCAAAAAGGCATCGTGCATGACCTCTGTGAGACAGGCCAAGGGTCCTCTTCTTCTCTCAGGCCTTGCGAGCGGGTGCGTGTCACCGGGCACTGAAGAGGTGGAGGAGCGGCCGTAGCGTGTTCTCCCTGCAGTGCGAGACAGCGCGGCGTGTGGTCGCGTGCGCGCACCCAAGACGAGAGCGGATGCGAAAGCAATGGGGAGCGGCCGACGCGCGGATGCGTTTAGGGGATCCGCGAACGCGCAGTGGTGGTGGCGGGCTGCGAGGATACCGGAATGCCGGCGTGACAAATCTGTCGCGTCCGCGGCCTCGTGACCGCGGCGGGCACGCACGTTGCTCGAGGGCGCTTCTGATACCGGAGCTCGAAGTCTGCTCGACAGCTCCTGTGCAGCATCCAGAGCCTCGCAGGTGCCACTCGCTTCCAGGTCCAGGAACCGCGAGCTTGCAGCATAGCAGCGTTGCTCAGCACGCGCTAGAACGATGCGGTCGCTGCGGTTGCCAGAGGCTTGCTCCACTAGGGCACAAAGAGAGAGGCGACCGCGACAGGCCGGTCAGTCAGCTGGCACGCGTCGGCAGATGGTGGCGGAGGGCGCGCCGAGGCACGTGCCTAATAATATGTGACGTAGCCCGCGATCTGCCCACGCTCCGGAGAGGGAGGTGGGGGGAAGCCTTGCAAGGCACGAACCGTCGGGACAGGCTAATCGCACTAGTACTAACTTAATGGTGGGAGAATCCCTCGCTGTGTGATGCGCCACCGTAATTATTACTCCTCCTTGCCAGCGGTCGCGATAGCGTGCAGACGCGAAGGTGCGGGGCTGCCGTGGGACGTCGAACGGAGAAGGCTGGAGGCTGGTGATGGAGGTCGTAGAGCGCACAGGCGGAAGGAACAAGGTCGGCCTATTGTTGTGCATGTCGGAGCGGGCACAAAAGCGTGCGGACGGTTGCTGCAGCGAGGCGGCAACCGCGAACCGATTTCGTGACAGGGCCGTGACAGGCGGGCTGACGTGACTCGTCGCGGGCGGAGGGCGGTCAGCGTGACAGCCCTGATTGGCTCGCAAGCCCGGCGTCTCCCTGCCATACTCGGCTAATTAATCGCAATCGTTGTCTTCGATCGGATCTGCCGATTGTGGCAGGGCATCCGCGGCGTCTGGCTTCTGCCTCCGTCCCAGAGCGCCGGTGCCGTGTGCAGGCGCCCTGCCTCGATGGACAGCCCGCTGGCTGCGCGCAGGTCTATAAAACACGGCTCTCCCGGCCTGGTTGGCCACCCCGTCCCGCCCCTCCGCCGTGTTCGACGACGCACCCGCCCTTGCCGTCGGACGTAACCTTTGCAACCCGCTACTCGCCATGTTCGCCCAGTACTCGCCCCTCTTCACCTCTGGCCTTCGGCTTGCGGACAACTCACCGTCCTCGTCCCGGGCCCCGTCGCCCAAGCAGCGGACGCACAAGTCCAAGAAGCAGACGCACGACTCGCTCCCAATCACGATCTGGAGCGCGACCTTCAGCCTCTGTGACGGCGTCCCTGCCGACAGCGAGGATGACGCACTGTTCCTCACGTTCAAGCCCAGCCGCCGCGAGATCGAGGAAGGACGCTCCTTCCTCTCGCTCGACCTCGCGGACAGCCACCGCTCGATGAGCCTACGCCGCAAGGATACTGTCACCACCACCCAGGGGAGGTCGGTCCCTACCTCGCCTGTGATCGCTATACCCTCATTGCCGTGAGTATCTGCTCCATCAACCCCATTGTTTTAGCCCTGCCTTCTCCGCCTTCTGCGCATACATTGTGCCTCGCATGCGGCTTCCTAACTTCCGCCGGGTGCTCTCTGGCCTTGGCGGGAAATTGGGGCACAGCCTGTCGCTTCTTCCGTGATCACATTTCTGATTCTTCCATTGCAGTGCTCGTCCGTCGTACGCCCCATTCCATGCACCCGCCACCGCACCGGCAGAAATCATGCCACCGTATGTGTATTTCCCCTGCTGCGCGCTGTGCACGTCTCTAACTCTGTACTCCAGACAGCGCGCCTCGCCGATTGTCCGCCGTGGCTCGCGAGAGACACTGAGCCTGCCATCTCCCAAGCCCGCGCCGTCGACGACTCTTCCCGAGGTGCCCATCGCGCGGCACCGCCGCCGGCCCTCGAACCTCACGCTGACGTTCTCCGCGTGCTTCCCCGAAGCTGCAGCGTGCGCGTCTGCGCCGGCCTACCATCGCTCAACGAACTCTGAACCCGCGATCCTCTCGCCGCCGCTCCGCTCGTCGCCTATCCTCTCGCCTGGCGAGGGCCGCTCGTATCTCGCGTTCTCGCCCACGCTCACGACTCCGCCACTCATGACGCCACCGCTCACGAATGACTCTGGCTTCGAGTTCCCGCACGCGTGCTCGCTCAAGGTCTCGCCGTCGTTCCGCTCTGTCGCGTCTGTCAACACCCGCCAGCGCAACCGGTCCGCCGCACTCGCCGCTCTTGAGGGCCGCTCTCCTAGGCGGCGGCGTCCGTCTGTGAGGCGACCGCGCAACTTCATGAGCATGAGCGACGACGAAGAAGAGGAGGATGACAGCGCCGAAGTAGAGAAGCAGCTTCTGAGCGTGCTTGACGAAGAAGAAGACGTCGTCATCCCCAAGGTGTCTCGCGCAACGGCGCCCCCGACGCTGCCCCGGGACAACAGCCGGCGGAATAGCAAGACGTCGTCTGAGACCAAGCGCAGCCGGCGGAGTACGTTCGACTCGCTGCTCTCGCCTCTGACCAACTTTATCGACCTTCGGGACGACGAGAGCTCGACAACGCGCGGCTGGCGAAGCTTCGTCGAGCTGTCGGCGTAACTTAGTCTGCACCCACCACCATCATTATGCTATTTATTCGCCACCGACTTCTTGCTGCCACTACGCCTAGAGCAAGTTTAAAAGCCATCCCGATGCCCGCCCTCGTTCTCATCGTACACTATTGCCCGCCTGCTCCCTCATTAGTATTTTTTGTTATTTTTCTCGTTTGCTGCACTTGTACATTTCACGCACGCTCATCCACGGACACATCCGTTTGTACCACCATCGCTGTACCATATCCGCTCGTTGCTGCTCCACTTCTCCGCCCTATCAACTGCCTGGTCGCACACTACGTACATACATAGCCCGTGCCTGCGCACGCACCGCCATGCGCATGTGTCGCAAGCTAATAACATATCTGCGTTTTTGATGGAACTTGTTGCTCTCGTTTGACCACCCTGAGTGAGCCTTTGCACAGTTGTTGCGCGCGCAACATCAGCATCATCAAGTAGTACCCATCTACACAGCGCGGAGATCCATCTGCCCAGCCTGCCCACCCCCACATCTCTGGCCGGTGCAACCCCCCATGATCCCTAGCGGGCCCATCACATCGACATCCTGCCATCGGCGTGGCCCTGCCAAGGAAGCTTATCTGGCCTCTGCGCGAAAAAAAAAAAATCAATACCTCCGACGCGACGCGGAGCAGCGCGAGAAGCGTTCGTCGACACGGTTTGACATTGTCGGCATCGTCACAGCCCGTTCGCGTTAGCGTTTGGCGGGTCGTCCTGCCGACCGATCCCGATCCCACACCGAGCCTGCGAGCGGTGACGTGATGGTTCTGGCGAACGCGGCGCGCCGCTCGCCCATACATGCTATATGTGCGGAGCGGGTGTCTCCCCTCTGCATGAGGCGACGGTCTGAGTGGGCGGGCGAGCTAGCAGCTCTGATCAGGAGGCGCCACCTGACGTGGCATGTGAAGAGAGATCTGCCCCGGGCTCTTAAATTTTTACTTTTCGCACGTCTATTATGCGCGCGCACGCACCCCTCGATCGCGGAGGGACATGGAAGGAGGAAGGCGTTGCCGTGCGGGTGACTGGTGCGGTGGGTGATAGAGAGTTGGTGTGTGAAAGAGCTGCTGAGCTGAGGCCGGCGCCGCGTCCTTTCCCACGCGGCGCGGCGAGCAGACTGAAGGAGGTGACGAGCGTGGAACTCATTTTTGGGGAGTCGCGGACGGTCCAGGCTTTCGTCTGCAGAGCGCGCCTGAAAGGATCTCCGTGTGTTCTCACGGCGAGGTCTAGTACAGTATGGCTTGTTAACAGCATTGGGCGAGGCGCGGTGAGACGCGCAGATGTTAGGGTCTCGACTCTTGAGCCTGTGTTCGGGCTGTTGGGCGAGGCCAGACTCGAGACTGTCCAAGCAAGTCCTGTGCTCGCGCAGTGGCATCCCGCTTTGTCTGTCGGGACTCGGAGAAAGGTACAAGATTCCCGAGGTTGGTACAAAATGCCGGAAAAGTGTCAACGCGCGTCAGATAGTCTAAACCTCGGCGTGCTTCATCGTAACGCTTGACATATGAAAATTTGAAGCATGAAGTCTGGGTGTGATATATGATGTTTAGAAGCCACGGCCTTTGCAGGTTCTCATGGAAGATTCATGGAGGATTCCCCAAGGAGGTACGGTGAGGGGTGTGCGGGGTCATTTCGGGGTACCTCGGGTCACGGACGCGCGGACTGGGGGATCAGGCCTCAGGCCTGGACGAGCCGCGTCTTTCAACCCGTACCGCGACGGAGGACGACGCGCGCTGTGACACTGAACCTCGTGTATTCTCGCCGATGGCCTATCCCAGTATGCAACACGCTCTTACCGGACGTATCGTATCCCAGCTTGCATCGGCGACATATTTTGGGGACCGAAGCATGAGGTGAGTTTACGTGTCGCGCACTTAACATCCGAGCTGATCTCCGCCTCTGCAAGGTGTATTCGTGTATTTTTGATAGCCTCAAGTGACGAGCGGGCAATGTGATGTTGCGCTTCCCTATCACGAATACGAACGAACACGTCGTGTACGAGAACTCCGTAAGAGCCGAACGCTTCCCGTTCCCCTTTAGCGTCGCAAAGATATTCAACTTTCTATGCCGACCTGGAGGCGCCGTCCTTCGTTTCTCCGCACCTCAGTATCCATGAAGGTTTTCTCCGAAGCTTGCGTTGCCGCCAACTCACGAAGCAGCTCTCTTAAGTGCAACTAACACACCTGTGTCACTCCGCACCGGATACCCGCACGTGAGTACGATGACAAGTTGCACCTGCTCGTGACTAGCTTCGTATCAGCGCATACATAGACTTTTCAGTCTGCGGCAAGTAATGTCCGTGCATAAGACATAGCCTCTTTGCAGCTCTTTGTGCGCTGATTGCGTTGGCCTGGGCGCCGCCTTGTCGAGCGCACCAGCCTCCTCGTCTGCAGCTCTCATCCAGTCCTGTTCACCGCTGACGTCGTCGTCCAGAAAAACGACAGAACAGGCCTGACGCGGTTACTAGCAATACTGAGATGTATACAGGATCCTGGACGGCGGCGGAGACCACAGGGCGGCGTACGAACGCCGGCGCCGGTGCTCACGACTATATGCCATCATGCATCTTACAGCAGCCCTCACGCCGTGCCGACGAGGCGAGGTGGAGCGGGCTCGTTCAACGTATATAAGTCGGATCAGCTGGAACCGTCGCTGTACCAGCCACAAAGAGGGACCTCTCTTGACAGCTTGGCACTTACACTTGGCAGCCTTCTGAAATCATGGCGCGTCTCGCGGGCTTGAAGCTCGCGCTCTTCTTCGGTGCTCTCAGCGGCGCGTACGCTGCTAGGCTCGTGAAGCTGCCTGTCCGCGCGTCGGTGTAGGTGTTCTGCCTGTGATAACCGTTCGTAGCGCTAACACGACCATATACTAGGGCGAACCCTACAGCACCTCTGGGCAACAAGATCTCCAAGTTGACTGTATCCGGTGCGCATATCTGTTGGTCATAGTAGCAGCACGTCGCACTTATCATGTCTATCGTAGTCACGACTGGGAATGACCAGACATTCGACAACGTGCTTGTCGACACGGGAAGCTCCTCGCTTTGGGTCGGCGCGTCCAGCCCGTACGTCCCGGGTCCCAACTCGAAAGCGTGAGTCGACGGTAGCTGTGCCTCCCGCTCTGCACTTACCGCACTGTGTTCGGCAGTACCGGCGATACCTTTGACATTGGTTACGACGAGGGCGATGCGACCGGCCTGGTGTACCTGGACACTGTGACCATCGGCTCTGCGACGGTGACGAATCAGTACATCGGCGCTGCGAACCAGACGTCGCTCCCTGTCGACCTCGATCCTCTGGACGGCTTCAGTACGTGTACTTTCTGGTGTTCTTTCATGACCACTGTTTGACCGGTCTGCGCGCAGTCGGCCTGTCGTTCAACGGCTCGAATGCACACACGATCAGCGGTATCGATGGGCCGACGAATACGTTCCTGGATAGTCTTGTCGAGGAGGGTGTCATTGAGCAGGCGCTGTGGAGTATGGTTGTCCCGGCGCTTGACGGACAGCAAGTCGGCGAGGGCGAGATTCTGTTCGGTGGGTACGACGCGAGCAAGGTGGAGGGCGAGATCGCCTGGCTGGACGTCACCAATGAGTTCGACCAGTTCACATGGGCCTTCAGCGTAAGTGTTTCCCTCTCACTGTTTGTTGGTCGAAGGTGGATATCACTCTGACCTGCTTGTGTCCGCCAGATGGACGGCATATACTTTGGCGACAGCCAGATATCCAATGACGGCCCGTTGTTTGCCTACACGGATAGCGGAGACATCTGGTTGAGTCTCAACATGTGAGCTGCGCCGAGTCCTCTACAATATCCTGCTTCTGACAGTGTGCATGCAGAGATAGCTACCTCGCGATCCAGAAATTGGTCCCGGGCGCAGCGGGCGCGTCAATTGGCCCCGCGGGCGAGGTTATCGCGTTCCCCGCGAACGCCTCCCTCGCTGATCTGCCGTCGATTAGCTACTCGATGGCCGGTCAGAACTTCACGCTCACGCCCGAGCAGTACATCATGCCGTCCAGCGCGTACGCCACGTTCGGCATCACAGACGACGGCCGACACTACACGTGGTTTGGGAGCGCTGGCTTCCAGGCGGACGCGATCCTAGGTCAGGCGTGGCTCCAGTACTTCTACTCGATATACGACGTCGGGAACACGAGTGAGTGCCAGTTGTCTTTGTGTACTGTGCGAGATTGAGGCTGATGGCGACCTGCAGAGATCGGGTTCGCGAACTATGCTTGAGTGGAGATGTTGTTGCGGGGAGGCCGGGCCAACGTAGGGCTCGGCTTCGTCCGAGAAGCTACCTAGGTGGTTCTTGATTGTGTTATCATCTCTGGCCAGGACACGATAGCAACACGTATCTCGACGTATCTCATCGGATATCCTCTGTCACTGCAAGTTTCACTGCACCCGAGCTACCGGAAACTCTGCAGGCTTCTCAACATGATCCCAGTCGTGGCCGCGCGTTGACATCGTATATCTGTTTTTGACAAGAGGATACCAACCAGTACACCGTTAATGATGATTGATTATAGCTTTCGACCATCTCCCCCGCTTTGTTGTCCTGGTAGCAGGGCCCAGAAAGGCCCGCATATAGGCATTTGCGCACTCCGTCCATACCGAACAGCACACACACACGAGTGGAAGCCTCGCGCGGGGATACCCTAAGCAGTGGTGTCCCCCCGGTGCAGCTCAAGTGTGACGACGCCGAGAGCAGACATGGGTGCGAAGTAGAACGTGAGTTATACTTTGCATGCCTTGTTGTGCTCCTCGGCGGAGAGCGAGGCGCCCTCGGGGCAGCTCGACGTATTATCTCCATGACCGTATCACTTGAAGAAAGCGATCAGGACGCCAGAGGGAGCACCTGGTTAGCACGACAATGCCACGTATAGGCTGTATCGCGCCGCGGTCAACGGTGAAGAGAGCTCATACAGAAGTTGTGAGAGGAGCTTGAAGGGTCAACGGCACTCACATCTGTTGTGGTAGCCTATCCTCGCTCCTTCCTCGGAAGGAAGCGTTGCAATGTCAAGCTGGTTTTCCAAAAACTTCTCGTCATCCATGCCATAGCTTTCTATCAGTAGTGCTGGGAACCGAGTACTAGTGTTATGAAACGCAAGTTGTCCCTGACCAAGGTATGCTGCTGGTCGTTCGGAATCTGTGATGTTAATGCACTATTCAGAAGTCTGTCATTACTGTAGGTGCAGCTAAGCCCGAGTAGTCAGAAAATGGATGACTTTCCTCGGTTGGTCCCAATTCGGACGATGAAAAAGCCAGTGGGACACTCACCATGCGGTTGCATCTCTCCAGCGCGGCGAGCAGACCGAGAGGGGACCGTGGATCCGGGAGGCCCAGGCCTGAAAGGATTTCCGTATGCTCTCACGGCTCGGTCTAGCATGGTTTGTTAACAGCCCAGTAGGCGAGACGCTGTGAGACGCGGATTGGGCCAGTGTTCAGGTTGTCTAGAGCGAGGCCAAACTCGACTGTCTAAGTAGGTTCTGTGCTCGCGCAGTGCTCTTTTTCTTTTTCTTGGTTGGGACTCGGAGAAAGGTACGAAATTCCCGAGGTTGGTACAGAATGCCGAGAACCTGTCAAGGCACGTCAGATAGTCTAAACCTCAGCCAAAGAGGAGGTTGGGCGTGCTGTATTGTAAGGCTTGACACCTGAAGGATAGCTATGTTTTTCAGAAGCCACAGCTTTCGCAGGTTCTCATGGAGGATTCATGGAGGATTCGAGGATCAATGTCTCAAAGAGGTGCGATGAGGGGTGTGCGGGGTCATTTTAAGGTATCCGGGGTCACATTCTCAGACGCGCACGGGACCGGGGACGAGCTGCATCTTTCAAGTCGACCCGTACCGCGACGGAGGACGACGCGCGCTGTTGTGCTGAAAGTGTGTTCTTGTCGACAGCTATCCCAGCTCACAGCACGCTCTTATTGGACGTACGTCCGGCACCTGGGTGGTGCGGATCTGCAGCCGTGTGGCGAGCTCATGTCGGCGACATGCTTTGGGGGGCCGAGGTATGAGGTGAGTTTACGTGTCGCGAACTTGTGTGTAACATATGAGCTGATCTTCGCCTCTGCAAGGTCTATTTGTATTTCTTTGATGGCCTCGAGTGACGAACGGGCAATATGATGTTGTGCTTTTCTATCACGAATACGAACGAACCGAACGCCCCCCCTCGTGCTTTAGCATCGCCAAGATGTTCAGCTTCCTATGCCGACTCAGACGCGCCATTCTCTGTTTTTCCACAAGCCCGGTACCTAAGTGCCTATGAACATTTTTTTGAAGCATGCACTGCCGCCAACAGCTCTTCAAGTGTCAAACTGACACATTTGTGTTATAATGTACGGATATCGGTACGTGAGTGCGATGACAAGCTGCACATGCCTTTAACTAACTTTGTACCTGTGTATGCAGAAACCTTTTTAGTCTACGGCAAGTTATGTCCGTGTGTATGTCATGATCCCTTTGCAGCTCTTTGTGCGCAGGTTATGTCGGCCTTGCCACCGCTTCATCGGCATACCGGCCTCCTCGTCTGCAAGTCTCGTCAAGTCCCGTTCATTGCTGATGTCATAACCCAGAGAAAACGAGGGGCCAGATACGAGTACTGGCGACACTGGGCAGCGTGCAAGATCCTGGACGGCGGCAGGGCCACAGGGCAGCGTACGAATCCTGGTGCTCATGACCCTATGCCATCACGCATCTTATGGCAAATTTCATGCCCTATTTCTCGAGCCGACGAGGCCAGGTGGGCCTCCGGCTCCGCTCGACGCATATAAGTCGGATATGCTGGGACTGTCGCTGCACCACCCACGAAGAGGGATCTCTCTCGATAGCTTGGCACTTACACTTGACCGCCTTCTGAAATCATGGCGTGTCCCGCAGGCTTGAAACTTATGCTTTACTTTGGTGCTCTCGGCGGTGCATACGCCGCTAGGCTCATGAAGCTGCCTGTCCGCGCGTCGTTGTAGGTGTCTTGCCTGTCACAGCTATTTGTCGCGCTGACATTGCTGTATATCAGAGCAAATCCTACAGTACCTCTGTGCAACAAGGTCACCAAGTTGACTGTTTCCGGTGCGCATATCCGTTGGTCATAGCAGCAGCATGTTGTACTTACTATGTCCACCGCAGTCACGACTGGGAACGACTAGACATTCGGCAACGTGCTCGTCGACACGGGAAGCTCGTCGCTGTGGGTTGGCGCGTCGAGCCCGTATATCCCGGGTCCGAACTCGAAAGCGTGAGCCAGCAAGACCTCTGTCTCCCGCTCTGCACTCATCGCCGTGTCCCGCAGCACCGGTGAGACCTATAGTGTTGGTTACGACGAGGGCGGTGCGACCGGCCTGGTGTACCTGGACACTGTGACCATCGGCTCTGCGACGGTGACGAATCAGTACATCGGCGCTGCGAACCAGACGTCGCTCCCTGTCGACCTCGATCCTCTGGACGGCTTCAGTACGTGTGCTTTCTGGTGTTCTTTCATGACCACTGTTTGACCGGTCTGCGCGCAGTCGGCCTGTCGTTCAACGGCTCGAATGCACACACGATCAGCGGCATCAGCGAACCTACGAACACGTTTCTGGACAGTCTTGTCGAGGAGGGTGTCGTCGGGCAGGCGCTATGGAGCATGATCGTCCCCGCGCTCGATGTTGCGGCCGGACAGCAGGTGGGCGGGGGCGAAATCCTGTTTGGTGGGTACGACGCGAGCAAGGTAGAGGGCGAGATTATCTGGCTGGACGTCACCAATGAGTTTGGTCTGTTCGCTTTGTTCTTCAACGTGGGTGTTCCCTCTCACTGCTCGTCTGTCAAAGATGGATATGATTCTGACC
>NW_006767639.1:638178-664739 GCF_000300595.1 Phanerochaete carnosa HHB-10118-sp | reverse complement strand
TGTCCACCGCAGTCACGACTGGGAACGACTAGACATTCGGCAACGTGCTCGTCGACACGGGAAGCTCCTCGCTGTGGGTTGGCGCGTCGAGCCCGTATATCCCGGGTCCGAACTCGAAAGCGTGAGCCAGCAAGACCTCTGTCTCCCACTCTGCACTCATCGCCGTGTCCCGCAGCACCGGTGAGACCTATAGTGTTGGTTACGACGAGGGCGGTGCGACCGGCCTGGTGTATCTAGACACTGTGACCATCGGCTCTGCGACAGTGACGAATCAGCACATCGGCGCTGCGAACCAGACGTCGCTCCCTGCCGACCTCTATCCTCTAGACGGCTTCAGTACGTGTAATTTCTGGTGTCTGTTTGTGATCACTGTTTGACCGGGCTGCGCGCAGTCGGCCTGTCGTTCAACGGCTCGAATGCACACACGATCAGCGGCATCAGCGAACCTACGAACACGTTTCTGGACAGTCTTGTCGAGGAGGGTGTCATCGGGCAGGCGCTATGGAGCATGGTCGTCCCGGCGCTGGATGTTGCGGCCGGGCAGCAGGTGGGCGAGGGCGAAATCCTGTTTGGTGGGTACGACGCGAGCAAGGTAGAGGGCGAGATTACCTGGCTGGACGTCACCAATGAGTTCGGTCTGTTCGCTTGGTCCTTCAACGTGGGTGTTCCCTCTCACTGCTCGTCTGTCGAAGATGGATATGATTCTGACCTACTGGTCCCCGTCAGATGGACGGCATATACTTCGGTGACAGCCAGATCTCCAGCGACGATTTCGTGTTTGCTTACACGGACAGTGGAGATATTGGGTTGAGTCTGAACTTGTGAGCGCACCGTGTCCTCCACGATCCACTACTCGATGGGCGGCCAGAACTTCACGCTCACGTCTGAGCAGTACGTCATCCCGCCCAACGCGTACGCCGCGCTCAACATCACGGACGACGGCCGGCACTACACGTGGTTCTCGAGTGCCGGCTACCAGGCGGATGCAATCCTAGGCCAGGCGTGGCTCCAGTTCTTCTACTCCATATACGATGTCGGCAATACGAGTGAGTACCGGTTGTCTTTGTGTGCTATGCGAGGCGGAGGCTGATGGTGACCTGCAGAGATCGGGTTTGCGAACTATGCTTGAGTTGAGATGTGGTTGCGGGGAGGCTAGGACGATGTAGAGCTCGCCTTCGCCCGAGAAGCTTAGCTACCTAGGTGCTTCTTGATTGTATTATCATCTCTCGCTAGGACACGATAGCAACACGCATCTCGATGTATCTCATCGGATGTCCTCTGTCGCTGCAAGTTCCACCGCGCCCGAGCTATCAGAAGCTCGCAGAGCTTCTTTCAGCTTTTCAGTATGATCCCAGTCGTGGCCGCGCGTCGATGTCATCTCTGTTTCTGACAGGGGATACCAGCCAAGGGCGCCTTTTATGGCGATCAATTGTAGTTCTCGACGACCTCACCCGCTCTGTTGTCCAGGACGAGGCAGAGACGAGGTTGGCAACGTACCATCGGGACTAGATATTCCGCTGGGCTTCGTAGCAGCGGGGCCCAGAAAGAGAGCAGTAGGATATACGTACAGGATACGCTGCGATGCCCCGTGCGGGCGTATACGTGCAGCGCGCAAGCCGCTCAGCAACTGACTCCGAAGGGCGGGTGCCCCCCGCGACGCCAGCCTGTAATGTATCTCGGTTGCTGCCCTCCCCTCTGCGCAGCTAAATAGGCCATCACCGTCGCCAATGCAGACATCACTTGAGCACAGGCTGCATGAGACATATCGACATTGGAAAAGGGACCATAGAGTAGGAAGAGTTTACATCCGTCTGCACATACATGCGTACAATATTAACACCACAATTAAACACCAGAACATGACCTGCGGCGCGGCGAGCACGAGGGCCGTGCCAACAAGTAGCTCAAGCCTTCTCAGGCTTCGCATCCTTTCTGCCCCCTTTCGCCGCGGGCGGGGTGGGCGGCGACGCTGCGGGGCTCTCGACAGCGGGAGTCACGGGGCTCGGTGCTGCGGGGGACGCGCTGCCGTTCGCAGGCTTGCCGTCCGCGTGGCGGTGCTTCTCGTCGTCATGGTCGCCCGTGAGCTTGTTCTTCACGCGCTGGAGGACTGCGAACGCAAGCAGAGTGAGCAACGCACAGAGAAACAAGGGCGGCAGCAGCAGGGCACACGTACGGGACAGGCTGCGATGCTCGCCGCGCGGACGCACCGAGGACGCATACGTGCGGTGGTCGCGCGCCGCTGCGGTGCCCGCCGCGCGCGCGGCGGCCTTGCTGACGAGGGGCGCGGATGCGCTGAGCTGCGTGTGCGGGACGAGCTCGAAGAGGACGTCGCCGTCCTTGTTGAACGCGGGGTTCGCGAGCGTGAAGGCGGATGTGCCGGGGAAGAGGCCGGTGTAGGTCCCCTCGAAGGTGCGGAAGAGGCCGAGCACGTCGCCGAGGTCGACCGTCTGCGGGAGGTGCGCGCGCAGGAGCGCCTCGGGGTCGTTCCAGAACGCGGGCAGCGCCTCGCCTATCGTCGACGCCGGCAAGTACACCGGCACCGGCGGCGCCGGCACGCTCACCTTCAGCCCGTCCTCGCTCGTGCCAATGCAGATCGAGGTGCGCCAGCTCGCGCCGGACTTGGTGCTAGACATGGGTGAGATGGGGAAGTGAGGAAAAGCAGAAGGACTACGATCACGCACCTCCACTTTTGAGCGCCGCCGTCGACGCCGAGGCTGACCTTGACGTCGCCGCGGAGCTTGATCTCAAGCTGGCCGTTCGTGAAGGTGGTCGGGATTTCGAGGTAGTTCACGGTATGGCCTGCAGGGCCCTGTCAGTCCATCTCGCAGTATCGCGAGCAGAGAAAAAAGAGGACGCACAGTCGACCCAGTAGGTGCCATTGGTGATGTCGGTCGTGCCCTCATGCTCGTACTTCCAGCCGTCGCGGTGGATCCACTTGTACTTGAGCATGCCGTCGGCCTCGCCGTCGAACTTCCATGTGCAGACGCACTTCTTGCGGTCCTCATTCGCGGCCCACGTCGTCAGCTGCAGCTTCCACGCGCCCTTGCACTCGAGGCGGAACGGCTGGCTCGAGACCGTCGTCTCGCCGTTCACCTTCGCGAGCAGGCCGAGCAGGCGCTCCTGCAGGAATATCTGCTTGCTCAGGCACACCGTGCCGTACGACACGCTCCGTGTGCTGTTCGCGATCCAGCTCCCGGACCACTCGATCTTCGCCGCCGGCAGCGCACGGAACTGCGTCATGCCGAGGATGAGCAGCGCCGGCTCGCCCTCCTTGGCCATCGCAGCCCAGTTGCGGCGGTCGTACGCGATCTTGGAGTAGATCTGGAATGTCAAGTCCGTGAGCGCGTTTGCCGAAGGCAGCGACGCGCCGGCCTTGAAGACTGGGAGCGTGTAGAGCACATGAGTGCCGGTGGCGATGATCTGCGAGAAGTAGTATTCGCGCAGGTAGGTGACGAGAGCCTGGACCTTCTCGATGGGGCGCTTCTCGTGGCTGTGGAAGAGACCGTCGAAGCTAGAGAGGTCGTGGATGAACTCGGCAGCTGCGACACCAACGTCAGTACCAATGCAAGCCATAAGCAAAGAAGTAAAATTTACTCTTGAAGTCGAGGTAGATGTGCTTGAGTACACGGTCGTCCTTCTTGCCGTGTTGCTTGTAGGCGAAGGAGTCCTCGAGCTTTGCGTTCCAAGCAGTAGAGACACCCTGGAGCTTGTCGCTGTCGGCGAGCTTGAGCTCGACCTCGAACGCGAGGCGCCAGTTGTCGAACTTGTACGCCTCGCTCTCGTTCCAGGGCTGCCAGTTCTTGAGCGTCTTGAGCCAACCGTCCTGTAGGTGGAGCCAGATGATCGCGCGGTTGTTGCTCAGCAGGCGGAGGGTTGGCGCCTGGAATTTGGTGGAGAAGTACTGCTCATACGCGAAGCGCGAGAGGAGAGAGTCGACGGTGCTCTTGCTCGTGCTCGCCACGGACCAGAGGCTCTTGAACCACGCGTTGATCGACGCCTGCGATACAGCCGAGACGTGGTCGAAGCCGTGCGTGTGCGTCTTCTCGATGAGCTCCTTCACCGCGGCCGCCTTCGAGACGTATTCGACCACTGTGCCGTTGTGCTTCGTCAGGATCGTCTTGCCCTCGGGCGTGCGCGAGACGGTGCCCTGCCTGATCACGCGAGGGGTCACGGGCCCGGCCTTGGCTGTGAGCGCGCGACGGGCGGCCTTGCCGGCCTCCGCACCTGCAGCGGAGGCAGCCGCGTCAGAGCCCTCGATGATCGCCACACCAGCAGCAGCGCCTGCGGCGGCAGAGGCAGCGACGCCCTCGACAATGGTCGCGCCGCCCGCGCCAAGCTCCCGATAGGTGGAGACGTCGCCCTTGACAACCTCCTCTTCATCCTCGGAGTCGCTCTCCTCGTCGATGAGTTCGGCATCCTCGGCCTCAATCTCCTCGTGCTCAGCTTCTGGGACGCCGGAGAGAGGTGGCCAGCGCTCGTCGTAGTGGTAGACGACGTTGTAGTGCGCTTGCTCAAGGACATCTAGGTACTCGCCGGTGAAGAAGTCGACGAGCTTCTGGACATAGCGGAGCGCGTCCTCGTTGGTCTGGTCGAAGTCGGCCCACTGGCAGAGCTGGCGCATGAAGCGGCAAGCTAAAAGAATTGGTTGATAATCCGCGAAAGCTTATGGTTGAGAAACACGCACAATTGAAGTCAAGCTTGCAGCGAGTGACCTTGCCTTCTTCCTCTTTCTCGTAGACGACGTTGATGAGGAGGGCAAGTTCCCAGTTCTGGTAGGTCTGCTTAGCAGCACTGTAGTACGAGTAGTTAGGGCACGCTGAGAGTATGAGTTTGAGACGAACACGTACACGCTGAAGTCCTTGGAGTCGTAGAATAGAACCTCGTCGATGACGAAGTAGAGGACGACCTCCTGGTTGCACAGGGCTTTGATGCGAGGCGAACCAAGTTTGATGTGGAAGTGGGTGTTGCTGCTCTCGTCGAGGGACCAGTTGCTCTGGTACTCAGCGAGGGAGAGCGCGGCGTGGTCGGCGGAGGGGCCGTTCTTGCCACCTGCAAGCATAGCCGCTTTCAGCCACGACGACGACAGGAAGGTGTTGATCTTCTCGACCGAGATGTCGTAAATCTCGTCGACGTCGAGCAGGCTGCGTGCGTATGTCGAGAAGTCGATGAAGAGGCGGCGACGGTCGTCGTCGAAGTCGGGGAGGGAGAAGAGGACGTGGTTGCCCGCGCTCTGGAGGACTAAGAGGTACTCGCTCAGGTAGAACGCGAGAGCCTGTCGACCGACTTCAAGCTCGGAGTTGATCTGAACGAGCTGGGCCTCTGTAATGGGGGTTAAGATTGATTACATGGCCAAAAACGCGTCAATGACGTACTAGGAAAGTTCAGGATAACGAGAGATATGACATTGTCGCTGCCAGCGAGGCCAACGGCCTGGCCAGGGAAAGCTTCGACAGTGAATGGCACGCGAAAGGCGATCTCGGCTTCTTTGAAGGACTTGTTCTTTTCGCTGTAGGGAACATAAGCCAAGCAAAATAGGGAAATAGTAACGATCCACGTACATGATGGCAGGGTTCGCGTTGCCTTTTGAGAACTCGGTATTGTAATGGCCCTCCTTGAGGGTGAGGCGGATAATCACGTCGTGATTACAGATGAATTCGAGTTTTGGTTTGCCGAACGAGGTGTAAAACATCATGTCGGCCTTTGAGGCCTGGCCTCGGCGGTGCTTGCCATAATAGAACTCGGCAGGCGCGAAAGAGTATTCTGCGACGCGTTAGGAGGAGGTCAGGGAAGATACAGCGCGCTAGACGCACTATGGTCGGCATCGGGCTGCAAGCCCTTTCCGTGTCGTTCAACACATCCGACAGCGTTTTCGTAGAGGGCACCAAGCTGTGCGTTGAGGTAGTGCTGGGCCTGGGGCGCGTTATTCTCGCCGACACACATTGTATAGGGGAGTAGATTAAAATGGGGGGAAGGTCGGGTTCGACGAGTATTTCAGAGCCAGGGACCTGTACTTATATCTTTCGGATGGCTTCGAGCCTCACATAGCCCATGATCAAGAGAGACAAAGCGATCACATTCTTGCATTGTGATCATTCAACCGAAAGACTGGACTGCCCGGAGATCCAATAATCCCGGTATTATGCTGGACACTTTTCCGTAAGCAACTTAAGGATCGAGGGTCGGAATGCGACGCCGCCGCTCTGCAACAGGTACAGGGCCATAACGTCAAGGTGTAGCGACGTGGAAGGTACCCGCCATCAGGCAACGGTTGCAAAAGCGCCGTTCGGGCGGGGTGATTGGTTGTCAGGACGGGCGCGTCGTCCGCAAAGATAAATTTTCATCTGAAAGGGAGGGGCTCGACTTCCACTTTCACGTTCGTAGCTGCGTCGGCTATTCCGACATGGCGACGCTATCGACATGCCGGCAAGCCAAAAAGATTTACAAAGAAAGACGTTGCTTCTATGAATCTCCAACCAAGAATGCCTGAGAAAATCTCTCGTCAGCAGGAATTGCGCGGACGGAGGACGAGGTAAGACAAAGCACCTTTATCACTCTATCAATGGAACCTGGAATGACCCTCGAACGTCTTAGACTGCACGACACGGTGTTTTATGCCACGTCGACAGTAATGAGTAGCCTGGAACATGCGTTCAACCGTGCGCGCCGCAGTCCATCGATGGCCCAGTATAGCTCCCAGTCGCGGCGGAACAAGTGAAGATGTGCATCACTCGGCACATTCCAGAAGACATTCTGATTTTTATCGTCCTATGTCTTGATGCGCCATATTATTGGTTAGACATGTCTGGAGACCCAAGGAGGAACCTTCTTGAATGAGTAACGCCTAGCGCGCAACGGGAGTAAAAGGACGTGGATCACGAACCAGTATTCTACTTACAAAGGAGAGATGCGGTCTGCCACGGACGCGCAACACGGCGTGTACGCGTTCACACGGTCTTGGTCCGCCACCGCCACCAGACAAGGGTCCGATCATCGGTTCCAGGCGTACTGAAGTTTTGATTTGTTGATCAGGCGACGCGGGCGACGCATACTTCCGAACATTTAATCGAGTCTGGAGACCGTGAGACCGAGAAGGCGCAGCCTGCGAGACAAGTGGGAGACATGGCTGTGCCATCGTTAGCTTCCAAACCTGTGTGTATTTCAGAGAAATTGAGAGTCGACCAGATCCTTGCTTATTGCCCCTAAGGCGCACAGTGCCTGAAATGCGTGGACCGAATAACGCTTTGAGCGTGTGCTGCTAGTCAAAGGCCGCTTTGCATCCCGAGCGTCGCACCGTTGTTGGTCAATGGACCAAAGTAACTGTCGTTACCGAGAGGCCAACGATCACCGTTGTGGGAGGAGCTGGAGAACTAGGCAACAGTTTCCGCCAATACGAAGTGGAAAGTCTCGACTTTGCGTGCTGATTTCTGGGAAGGAGAAGGACTCGGCGGGACGCTCGTATCATGAATGCCGTCATATAAAGGCTCTGAGGATGGGATAGAAGTCACTAAGAGGTCTACAAGTAAAAGGGTGTCGGTCTATCGTGAATCGTGAACCATGATCTTCAAAGCTAGGTGGGTGCTTTGCAAGATATTCTTCACGAATGACGGCCGGTGTCTTTGCACAGGAGATAGCGACACAGAAGACGCTGCTAGTCAGGGACTTCTTGACTGAGGCCGACGTACTTTGTCCAGATCCGAGGCTTGCGAGGACGATGGATCGTGAATGTATGAGCAGATCTATCCTGCAGAGTTGCGGCCGTCGCTGACGCGTGACAAGATCAGGCGTTACTGCAGCTCACGTGCCCTGTGTCACATTCCTCTGCCTCCGAGGTGGCTCGAGCGCAGGTGGTGGGTAGCAAATATCGCTTCCCAATGTATCCCAGAAAGTATTTTTGCAGTCCAAATATTCCGTTTGCGAGATGTAGGGCGGCTGATGAGCCATGTGAGCCTTGCCCAGGCCTCGACACACGTATGACAGACTCGCATCGCACCGTCTCACATGTAACATCCAGAGTCCGGACGACGTCGCACACACGAGACGCTGGATCGACCCATTCAGATGATTCAACATATGTCTGAACCTGAACCTGCCGTTTTAAGAAGCTTTATAGCCTCGATTTCTGTCAGGCCCCCTTCGAAAAGCCATGACTTCACCTGATCATGAAGAAATCCGTGGCGCCGTTCATAGCACTGTGTCAAAACAAGCCCCGGCAGACTTAGTAGCTCTTGGAGCAGACTATCATCGCACACAATGTTCGGCAAAGGGTATGTCCGTATAGTCTATTACATAGAACGGATGGGCACCGGATACGATAGCGAAAGCGATACAACGTGACAATAAATCAGCGGTCGCTTTGGGAGCGTTTACTTGCCACCAGTGGTACCCATACCCATGGAGGCTTTGAAGGAGTCGTAGATCCACCACTGGAAGCCTACACGCACGCATTAGCCGCGCCATAAAATCATCATCGACAGTAAGGTACATACCGGTGAGGGTACCAATCATGATAACACGGGTGCCGAGACCCTTGGTAGCAAGGTTGACGAGGCCGACCTCCGACGCGATCTGGCCGAAGCCCTTGCCGCGGTTCTCCAACTTGCCCATTTGGGAGACGACCGAGTCCGCCGGGTGCGAGACGACGGCGCAGACGACACCAGCAAGGTAACCGGACGCGAAGGTGACGCCGAGCTGTGTAGACTTGCTGTACGTGTCCTTGGGCGCAGTGAAGACGTGGCTGTAGAAGAGGCTGACGATGTACTCGAAGAAGAAGAACTTGGCCATCGTGTATGGGATCTACGCGTGCGAATTTAGTGATGCGCGCGTAATGTCGGAGAAACGCGTGACTGACCTGGCGCGACCAGAGGGGCACAATCGAACCGAAGGGGAAACGGGTCTCCACGGCGAGCTCACGCATCTTAGCGATGGCAGCGCCGGTAGGGATGGGGAAGGTGCCAGGGGTGCTAGTCTGGATCTTGACCTTGGTCATTTCCAGAGGACAGAGGGCAATATCGGCGAAGAACTCGGCAGAAGCAGAGCCAGCAAGCCAGATAGCACCCTTGTACTTGCTTGAAGCCTCCTCACCAGCAAGATTCATGTACGTATCCTTGAAGAATTCATAGAGGCCATACTTGAACATGCCCTGAAGAGAGTAGCCGATGAAGGTAGGGCCGAATCCCTTCCAGAGACCCATGGCACCCTCCTCAGCAGAGATGGTCTTGAAACCCTGGAAAGTACCCTTGTACTTGGTAGGGTTGACCTGGAAAGACAGAAACAGTGAGAAAACGCAACACGTCATACCGCATTCAATCCGACGCACCTGCATATTGCATTTTGTGACATCAAGAGGAGTGATACCTGCGTGGGTGAAACCACAAGCAAGGGCACCGCCGAGCATGGCTTTCGCGTAGTAAGAGGAATCATGGGGGACGGGGCCAAGGTACCTGCGTCGACTTTTAGTGCGTGCATGGCGATACGCGTCGTTTTGACCTACCTGGCGTCCCACTTCCCAGATGGTGCGATATGCGCCATTTGTATTATCTATACGAATGCGGTGGTAATGTAGAGTCTAGGTACGCCTGGATACCCAGTCCGGCGTCGAGTGGTGGGGGTGGTGAAGCGAGGATTTGGTGGGCGGAGGAGCGGGCCAAGTTTTTGAAGCGAACGTTCGCCAACAGGGCGCTCCGGAGCTTGCCGACACTTTCCGGACCTCCTGCCGCTGACCTCATTTAACTCGCACTGGACGTCCTCCAGTCCCATACCACGGCTAGCTGTTCTCGGTTTGTTATCCACACGCACTGCTAGCATGAAATAAGACCGCCCTCGCGAGACAATTGCCCTCATGCCATGGTGTAAAACCGCAGGGCAACACAACTACGTTACGAGTCTCTTCGGCATTTCGGGGTTGCACGGTGCGGCCCAACCAAGTGTTGCTCATACGGGCATAATAGGGTCGTTATCTCGCCGTGAGGCTGTGGGCAGGTTTATCTTGTGATTGGTACGTACAGGAATAGTGAATTGGTTCTTTCTGGTCCTCTGCCTCGTGCTTGCAGAGCAGTACTTCCCCGACTTAGAGTGTTGGATTGCACAGACTTGAGTTGCTTCACCATTCTTGGCCAAGAGCTCGGCGAATATTTCCGCAGGCCTCCGCTTGCGCGTGGGTCCATACGACGGACTTCGTTCAAATAGCATCCGCAACTGCACTGTGTCCTCGCACACTTCGTCACTCAGCGCAACTCGCATTATACCCAAAGTGCAACGGTATACCCTTCTGGTGGGCGATTACGCTCTCACAGCCAATTATGGCCACTACATCTGGACGTCTTCATGACCAACTGGGATCCTAAAACTTAGGATACAATATTTCGCCCCGCCATCCTGCACAACGGGTATGGATTACGGTACAAGTGTGCGTGCAGGCCTAGGGATCCATCTCTCCCTTGCCTATTCGCAGGCGAATAGAAAAGATGCACTTCTCCAAGCTTGAACGAGCTGCGGCCAAAAGCACGCATACACTCGGAGACCGTCTAACCCTAACAACTAAAAGGTCGCGAACGTCAGAGGGATTTGAATACTCATTCTTGCTTTGCGCCCCACCAGCCGAAAAGATATACGGCATTTAATTACCTCGAGTCGTCATAGCGGTAGCCTCTATTATATATATGACGTTCTTCTCAAGCCCGGGCAACCTTTAAGATTCAAACGTTCACCTCTAGAATGCAGACAAGACCGCCTCGATTGCCCGGGGTACGGCAAGGTAGTTCTATCTCTGAGACGACGACGCCCGGGTTAGCATTCTCGAGTAGACGTTTGGGCCGACACCGGAACGCTGCAGGCGCGCCGGAGCTCCTCAGTGCTTGGCTCTCAGGCTGACTCAAATACTCACGTCTCGTAATTAGACGATGTCGGACCTCTCCTCCTCTGTGTCACCAGTCGTCTCAAGACTGTACTTGTAGTCTTGCCTTTCGTCGTTGAGGGTGTCAGACTAGCTCAGCCGTGAATCGCCCAAAATGGCTCCTGTCGCCGTCTCTCCGACACTCCCTGCGCCAATGTCTGCTCCGCCCCTCAAGCAGCACGCCCGCTCGGCTTTGAAGGAGGTTCTGGACGCCCCGTTGCCTCCATCGTCTCCAAAGAATACTGCCCGCCCGCAGCGAGTTGAGAATGTGTCTGAACGCACCAAGTTTGCATTCGACTCCATGGAGGATGCGCTCGCCGCATTCGGCCGCGGCGAGTTCTTAGTGGTTATGGATGATGAAGGGCGCGAAAACGAAGGAGATTTGATCATCGCTGGAAGCGAGGTTTCGACGGAGAAGATGGCCTGGATGATTCGCCATACGAGGTACGCTTCTTCCGCTAATAGGGGTAGAGAGGATCTTCAATGGTTCTCGTAGCGGCTACATCTGTATATCTCTGCCCTCTGAACGGCTGCAGGAGCTCGACATACCCATGATGGTCCAGCAGAACGAAGATCCACACCGGACGGCTTACACTGTCACAGTGGACTACAAGTATGGTGCGTTTTTCCGAGTCTCTATTTCTGCGGAAGGTACGCATATTGAACTTCGGGTTAGGAACGACTACGGGCATATCTGCTCACGACCGTGCGTTGACGGCCCGCGCATTGGCTTCATCTCACACGACGCCATCCTCGCTTTCTCGCCCGGGACATATGGTCCCACTCCGTGCACGACCTGGCGGCGTGCTTACGCGCCCGGGGCACACGGAGTCGGGCGTCGACCTCTGTGCGCTCACAGGGCTTCCGCGCGCTGGCGTTCTGTGCGAGCTCGTGAATGACAACGAGCAGGGCACCATGATGCGCAGAGACGATTGCAGAGCGTTTGCTGACCGCTGGGGCATTAAGATGATCAGCGTGGAAATGATTCAGCAATACAGGAGACAATTGGAGAACCGCGAAAATGGCATTCACTAATGCTGTCTGTACAATGTAAACCATATGGTTTCTTCGTATTTATTCAGGGCTCCCGGCGTGCGTCGGGAACTGCCTTATTGGATGAACGTCGAGGTAGACGCTTACTGACATATACACTCGCTACCGCCACCAGCCGCCACCTCGTTGCATCCTCATAACCATCCAGGCCTGTCTTTCGTTCACATCAACGCTGCGTACTGTATATAATATCTATTTAAGCCATGTCTGGCACGCCTGAGTCTGTCGACACCGAGCGGGGCGGTGAGCAGGACGGGCCGACACCACGCCAACAACGGAGTGTCCTCCCGTCGTTCCTCTTCATCTCCTTCGTGCTCTTCATGATCACAAACAACGGCGGCGAAGAGCTAGCGCAGCGCACACGCTACCTCGACACCCTAGATAACATCAACCAGCAGATTGCGAACTATTCAGCGTGGCTGAACGGCACTGCGCCAGAGAATTTCACGCTCGTCAGTAAATCCCGCTGGATTATGTGGACTACGGAATACTGTGCTGATGATATATGCTAGCCAGTGCAAGATCCTGTTGTTACCACTCTCGTGGAAAGCCTCATGACGTTCGGGAGCCAGGTCGATCCGCAGTCGGCGTCGTACTACAGAAACCTGACCGGCTTCTGGCGTGGCGATGTCCGATTCCATAACCTCACAGACCTGAAGAACAATGCGTCTGTACCACCGTCGCCATGGTATCAGCTCGCAGATGAACTTGTCGCGAGCGCAAATCTCACGAACGCAACTGAGTTCGCGAGCAGAGTTGGGTCGTGGAATTGGACACGCTCAGACAAAGTCCAGATCAGTTTGGGAGACAAGCTTGTGTGGAACGAGAGCGAGAACAAGGACGTGACGAGAGATATTGCCATGATACATGTGAGCCACCCACTGAGCACACGACCATATGGCCCAACTCATGACTGCTGTGTTCAGGGCAAGATCGACTTCATGGATTCAGAGGGCTCGGAAGAGTTGAGGCTCGAAGTCGATGGCGTGCACTTTGTATCGAATGGCACTATATACGCATTTGCCGAGCCAAGCGGGTAGGTGCGGATTTCACAGTCGTTGTCGCGTGTCATGGTCTAATCAAGGTCTACAAGGCATGCCATAGATATTCGTGACATCCCAATGCTAGTTCCGTCCGACCGCCTTAAAGAAACCGCTCGTGTTGTTGAAGCTGAGTTGATCTCGAGGACAAAGAAGCTTAAGGAAAGAGTACAGGCGGGGGTGATAGAAGAGAGCTCCGAGGGTGAGCCTGTCGGATTGTACTACTGGTCTCTAAGCTCACTGTCGGCTTTAGACGAGGGCCCCAAGACCGGCTGCTTATTCCAGTTCTTTGGGCAAATTAACCAGAGTGATGTTCCCCAGGCTCTGCTCCAGCAAGTTGAAGACGAAATACATGAGCCAACGGGGATCTCTACTATACATGCTCCAGATATGAAGCTGCAAGGCGTTCTAGTGAGCAAGAACTGTGCTATGATATATGAGCTCCCAGATATCTCGGGCATGAAGTCAGTCAAGCGTGTTCCCAGCCCAGAGCGATGCTAACTTCAGAAAGGTCCCAGACTCTATTCAGGAAGATCACGTCGTGTATGTCATGATCTGTACTTCTCTTCTTTCACACACCCTGACATCGTCATGCAGATGCGGGAGTGGCAACTATCATGAATCTGCTTCTCCTCGCACTCCATACCCGACAAGTAACCCGAAGTCGTTCGGCTGCTGGTCTTTCCCGTGTCTCGCGGTATCCATTCATTGTCCAGAGTCTCATTGACGCTGTTTCATTCGTTGGGGTGAGCGTGCAATTATCCGTTGGTGCATAGGTGTTGACCCCGTGAAGCATGTCACTCTTGCTATTCTCGCCGAAGGTCGAACATCGATCGCCGTGCTTGCACCCGCAGGCTTGGCCTGTGTTCTGTTCATTCAGGAAGCTGTACGTATACTGATTGCCTATTGAAGTCACCAGCTAACTCGTTTTATAGCAATTTGCTATCATTATTGGTCAGATTCAAGCGCCTGAAGACGTACGGCCGACAGCAAGACCTCCTAGTCAACCAGCCGCTGCGCCACCTACGACGAACCCTGCACCAAGAGCAGCTCCTGCACCGAATGCTCAGCCTGTCTTGCCTACAATCACGACGACGCCACCGAGACCGAGCCTACTTCGTTATATGTTTGACCACATTCGTAACGACCCGTCAGCCAGGATGTGTACGTACACTTCGTTGTCGGTAGCGAGTTATGCTGACACTCCGGTGTTCTAGGGTTCATCATCTCGTTCTTCCTGCTTGTCGTATTCCGTCTTGTTATTGCACTTTCAGTGCCGCTGCTCTTCATTGGCCTACTCTACAGCTCTATGTGGCTCGTGCAGATCTATCGTACTGTTCGTCGAGAAAGAGTGAGTGGCATGGCGGGGGAGTATCTCGTTGGAGTAACCGCCTGTCGTCTGTACTACCTTCTTTGTGAGTTGTCTTCGTACCTTCAGGCTATTTGTGATCTAATATGCCTTTAGACTTTTTGGCATGTCCCAAGAACGTTTTAGATGTCGAACCTAGACGTGAGTCCAGTCACCTAACGCAATCTTTCCTTGGCGCTAAACACTTGCACAGGATGGGTATATGGAATGGCGTTATGTATGTTCCTCCAAGTCTTCCTCATCCTTCTGCAGAGCCATTTCGGCCCCACATTTTTCTTACCGCGTGGAGTACGTTCATTTCTCCTCTATTATCCAGTTCCTGCTCACCATTGCGACTGCATTGCAGATGGTGAGCATCGAAACCTATGACTACCACCCACCGATGCCGCTTCCGGACCCTGAGGCGCCGGAGCAGTCTCTCGGGGATTGCGCTATCTGCATGGATGCGATTACCGTCGACCCAGCGCTGCGCCAGCACAGCGACGAGAAGGGTGAGGTACACAGTCTGTCACGGAGGACGGGAAATCTGCTTGCCCAGGGCGCAAGGAAGAGCTACAGTCTCGCACCCTGTCATCATCTATTCGTACGTCACTCTGTCTGGCCTGGCGGATTAATTCCTGATTCACATCCCTGCAGCATACAGCGTGCCTTGAGAGGGTGAGTCTGGTATTCCTGAACCCGACCTTAAACTAACATTATCATATCATGACTGCCAGTGGCTCGCTATCAAGGTGCGTCTCTTTCGATGCGTGAAGTCTTCGATCGAAACTGAAATTACCTCTAGAATATTTGTCCACAGTGTAGGCGGCCGTTGCCGCCATTGTAATCTACTTATCAATACCCATCTCGCTTTAATAAACGCGATGCGCGGTGTTAATTATATTTTCGCCCGTTTGCGCTTACAATGTAGGTTCACCGGTTAGAAACCTCTGTGAAATGCTCCACTTTGCGGTATGTACGCGATTCATACTCAACGAGCAAGTCTGCGGGTCGACTCGCCGACATGCAGCCCCCCACCCCCCGGTTTAAACTTTTCTCGAGGACCGGACGCTCTGACGCGGATCAGCGCCACCTGGCTCCGGCTGGTGTCATAACGCTCACATGAGTGACACCCAGTGACAATCCTCTCACTTGGGGGTTACGACTAAACAAATATTATGCTCGGCAGCGTATCATACATGCCCAAATGTCCGATATGAGGATCCGAAGAGCTCGTACGTCGAATTAGGACATATCTATCCCGACGGGATAGGAGACACCGCCGTACTCCAGAGCGGACGTACCGCTCTCGTCCTGTACTGGGTACGTGATGTACGCCCAGACCGAGTAAGAGGCGTTATTCACGTACCCGATATTTGGAAGCTGTAGAGGTTCGTCAGGAGACAGGACAAATAAAATAACAGCGATACTAACAGTAGTGTTGAAATAGATGTTCTTTGTGCCATCGGTCGGGAATGTAGTCCTCTGGAGGAGATACTGAGGCTGAACGAATCCACTTGACAAGATGCCTTGAATGTAGGCGTCGTAGTAGACGGGTTGATGCGCCGCAAGCGTCGAGTTATAGTGAACAGTAAACGTCTGGCAAATGGCGCAATCAGCACATAAGCGGACGTATTGGGAGCATGGTGAATTACCTCTCCAGGCTTGATCGTGGATGGGCTGACGGAAACGATTCCAAATCGTACAGCCTCCTGAGCAACAGCGGCACCCGCAAGGGTAAGGGCTGACGCGGCGAGAGCAAGGAACTTCATTGTCGATGGTGAGATTGCAGGAAGCTGTGGAAGAGATGCGGTCTGTGTTCGCTGACTGCAGGCTCTGGAAGGCCTTGCTGGTCTTTATATACCTCTTGGACGTGTGGACTTGCCGGAAGTGGCTCATCCGCTGTAGGGCTTGGCTGCCCGTGTCACTGCGCGAACTGATTGGCTGCAGACCCCACCGCCAAAGGATTAATTCAGCCGCATCTCGCATTTCGGAGTTCGATCACGCTCGTGAACAGCCATCATAACGCATTGATGCGCAACCTCCGGCCCTTCGGCCAAACCTTTGTAAGGCAATGCGTGGCATCGTGGCAGCGTACTCAGCCAATGCTGAAACGACGATTGAGTACAATATGCAGGTGTACCGAGGCTCGAACGATGAGGCTGTGTGGAGGGCGGGCTGGGATGATGCAGATCCCGATTGTATCGCGGAACCGAAACCGAAAGGGCGCGTCAGCCGTCTCTGTGATGCGGTCGTTGCGGACAGGCCTTATGTAATAGGCCGTAATGCGGTGGCTAAGTCTGGCCGTGTGGTCTGTTGTTGAGATAGGTGAAGGAGGATCCCTAGCCTTCTGTAGCTGCCTCTCGACTCAATACTGGAAAGCTTGAAGCTTGTTCCTCTGTAGCGCTACTAACACATCTGATCTCCGTTCATTTCGCTGTCGACAGATAATAATATGGGAGCACCGCGCAATCGGCATTAGTCACTCGCAGCTCACTCTTATGTGCTGACACAATCCGTCCATTATTAAACACTACTCGCAGTTAGTATTCCTGCTCATATATATATCAGCAAAAACCAGTCAATGGTACGTTGTAACACATTCACCCTCGAACGTCGCTGGAACACATGGCCACTCATCGGGCAGTCGCTATTACCACCGTTGGAACTCTGGAGATTATATATCTTCCGACCCCCTCACCGGGACCTGATGAAGTCCTTGTGCATGTTCACTACGCTGTAGTCAAGTCAACTGATGGGTATCAGTTGGACAAGGGTTATGCGCTTTCTGCGCATGACTTCCCTCGTGTCATTGGCTTTGCAAGTGCAGGCTTCGTGAAGGCGGTCGGCGCAAACGTGAAAGACCTCAAAGAGGGCGATCGAGTACGTACCTGTGGATGAACTTCGTGAATATGATATTATTGAGACTGAAAACAAAACGCTCAGGTTGCGACGTACAACATACCCGAGAGCAAGAACAAGGCCGCTCAAGAGTATACTGTTGTGCCGAGGTTCTTCGTAGCAAAGGTAGCCCAACCAAGTTTGCTCTCTGACGCGCTGACGCGACAGCTTCCAGGTCCCCGAATCAGTTCCCCTGCACGAAGCGGCATCCATCCCTGACAATTACATCACTGCTATGTATGCCGTCTTCGGTGGTCCAGGGCTAGCGCTTCCCGTCCCCTCCTTCCTCGTATCTCCGTCTGCTGTGCCTAACCGGCCTGCTATAGACCTCTCCGCACCTGTGCTCGTCTACGGCGCAGGTTCCTCCTCCGGCCAATTTTTCGTCCAAGCTTTGCGTATCGCCGGCTTCACTGACATCTTCGCAGTCGCATCCGGTCACCACCACGAGTTCCTCCGCTCGCTCGGCGCAACACAGTGCTTCGACTACCGTTCCCCCGACGTCGAGTCTCAGATCCGCTCGGCTGTGGCTAGCACTACGCACGGCCGTCTCTCGGTCGCCTTGGATCCCATCGCTACCCGCCGGAGCCTGTCGCTCCTGAGCGAGGTGCTCGCATCGCCTGCTACGCTGCCCCGTGCGCGCCTGGCCGTTCTCTTACCCTTCAAGGACGGCGACGCGGTCACGAACGAGCCTGATAGCGCGATACACCTGACTGCCCCGCCTTGGCTCGAAGAAGTATTCTCAGGCAAGAACGTCGAGGTCATTCCGATTGCAACCTTCCGGGTCGGCGAAGACGCATTCTCTCGCGAGAACATATTGTCTGTGATACTTCCGCGTCTCCTGGAGAGGGGAATGATTCGTGCAAACCCTGTGCGGCTGATAAGGGAGGGCAGTTTGTTAGAGAGGGTGAACGCAGGGCTGGATCTGTTTAGGAATAACAAGGTTAGCGGCGAGAAGGTTGTAGTTGACATGCATGTATAGGTTCACTATTACATGGAGACTGCGGCGACAAGAATAGGATACATAATTTAACTACGATGTACCCCTGACATGCAAAGCCCACATTTCAGCTGAAATCCCTGGTCCTTATCATCAGCTCATAGCAAACTGATATTTACTGTATTTAACGATTACAAGAGTAAGAACAGCATGGTGACCCGATCAACATACGCTGGTTCCTCGGAAGAACGAAGACTGCAGCTACAGTGTTAGGGAGAGGAAGGCGCAAATGGTATACGAAAGGTGAAGCCATCTGGTGCGGACAACGGAAGTGGGTTGTATTCCTGGTCTTGTTCTTTGCCGCCTGAGGAGTGTGAATATACCTGCAAAGCCAGTTGCAGACAGCGCTCGATGGCATGTCTGCGGACATCAGTTTGTCCATAAGACTCGTGCAAAGCCGCCTTTGCTTTTTCAAGCACTTCCTCGGAAGTTGCGCCAAGGATGCTGCGTATTTGCTCCGGCTTGTACATTCTCGCGAGTGTAACACCCTCGAGAGCGAGGACATGATAGCAGGCGTCTGCCGTTGCGAAGACATCCCAAAATTAGCTCGGAGACCTGTTGAAACTCCATGTCACTGACCAATTGTCCCACCATCCCGGCGTCGTACGGCCTCCAGCATTATGGCGTAGAGAGAGGATCCCATTATATCCGCGTTCTCCAGAAGCTCAATTCTTCGTTCGATCAAAAGCCTGTGTACATAAGCGCAAGTTGACCTCTGATGAAACGCACATGACACTCACCTAATACATCTCACCAGTGCGGCGATGGTTGGCCAGTCCTTGTTCTCGATCTCGATTTCCAGTTTGGCCATGCTGTGGAGACGAAGCAACACGATGTCTTCCGTGAACGGGGGTCCGCGAAACTCTGGACAGCAGCGCAGAAATCCCGAAAGAGAGTCTGCAACGAGCCTGAGACTCTCCCCCGATGCATTAGGTAGATCTCGCAGGAACGAACGAAATATTGGCAGCTCCGCGTCGTGAAAATCAGCCTGGGCGAGAGCGTTCGCCGTGAACCAGCGATTAACTAGAGGCTGTAGAACTCGTTCATGTGCGGAGTCAACGAAGCCTTCTAGCCATGACAGCATTGCCAAGCTCCCGAGCGACACGAAAATGTTGATCATCAGACTGGTTATATATTTCTGCGGAGCGTCATCGTCGACGGCGGCTTCCTCTTCGAGTCGAGCTGCTTGTGATGCTTCCGGTTTGTATCGTGACTTTCCTCTAGTCACGCTGCCCATTTAATCAGCGCAGAGTCTGAGGCGAAGTCAGAGTGGAGCGACACATACTTCGAGAATGTACTCGGCCTTATAACAGCGTCGATGAACTGGTCCGTGAGCTGTCTGACATGGTCGCGCTGCCTCTCAAGTTTCTCGTTCGGGAAGTTCAGTGGCTTCGGGTATAATATGGCGCGCAGCGCATCGCGGAGCTTGAGGAGATTTGCATGGCCGCCTTCGACCTGCCGTCGGTGCTTGTCGTCATCAAGAGCATTCCAAAGGTGAATGTGTAGCGGCAAGCTCTCCTGGAAGGTCAAAAATTAGGCACCTCAAAGACTTCGATGAGAACGCCGACGGCTCACCGAATATTCCCTGTACTCATCTGCTGTTCGTGCACCATCACCGTCACACTGCCCGTTTGAACTACTAGCGGCGAGACCTGCTCGTCCGTCCAAAGCCAATGACATCTGCAAGCTTTTTAGGAGCATGTACAGCGTTATCTTAAGATGGCACTCACGTTGCCAACCGGCTGATGAGCAATTACAGCTCGACACAGCCTCGCGATGTAGAGGGTAAGGCACTACGGCCTGGCGCAAAATCGACGTCAATATTCTACAGCGAGGAATGAACAAGATAAAAAGTCTGACCACTTACTAGATGATAAATATCTTCCGGAGACGTCCGCAACGCGTGACTTGCCGCCGGGATGTTGTGAACCGTGCTCAACTTCTTGGCGCTCGGAACGATTCCCGCTGTCTGGATGGATCAAATGCTGGCACTGTCGAGCGGCAGGACTCATGTAAGAGTACGTAATACAACGCCAACGAAGAGTATGCTCGCATTATGAAATCGAGATAAATTCCAGAAAATATTGGCGGTGAGATGGGTGGCGAATTCAGACAACCAACACGCGGTCCCCGCTGCCATAAGCATTGACCGGATCATTCCGAGGGCTTTGTGGCGCCTAGACGCGAAACGCAGCCACTCCGCAGAGAACGAGGGACGACAGACGCGCCGTAAAAATAAAAGTAAAAACGAGACAAACAGCAATATAGCAAAGTATTAGAGAGTATATATCACTTTTAAAAAGGCTTGTCAGTAGACGAAGAGGAAAGAAAAGAGGCCTGACATCAAGGAACCGTCTCCCTTTGATAGCGCCCGGGAGACTCGGCGAACTGGCTCAGGTAGCCGAGATATTCTTCTTAGCCTCTTGTATTTTCGGTCTTCGAATGCTTCAAAATCTAATATTCTGCATATATAAATAATGCGTATGCTGTTCAGTAAATTCTTTGGCCAAAGTCTCTTGGGCCTCGTAGTGCAACCGAGAAAATGGCGCCGGCACGGGAAGCACGTCCTCAGCCACACATTTCTCTCATCTAAAATTTTCATAAAATATATATTTTCAAAATTTGTTTGCATGATTATTCCTATGAATATACCAGAGAGAATCGTCATGCTGAGTGGCGATAGCTACTCGGACTGCTTATGCCAAGCAGCTTTGTCACGCACTTCGGGGCGCTTGGGGCTTTTCCAAGTATGCTTACATAACCCGGCGCGTGTCCGCCAGGCGGCGACCTGGAACAGACCTCCTCGTTCTTGTCCCATACATCCCTCTTTCCACTCCTCCGAATACATGAATCAAGAGCTATCTATGAATATTGAATGTTGAATGTTGGGCTGTCTTCGAAACGATGCTGCTCGTCGATATTTTACAAGCGATAGGCCCTCCTCCAGACGGTGAGCTACGGTACTCACTCCGTGCCTTACAACCTCTCTTCGCGGTACCCAACACTTGGACAAAGATCATTCGCGAGATTTACACTCTTGATGGCGCCGGACGTGCTCTAAAGGTGCACTTGCTGGGTGCCATGGTTCAACTCGTCAGGGCAGCAGACGATACCACCTGGAACATTGTTTGGAAATCTGGATTCGTTTCCGCCTTGGGAGGTCTCATTACCGACGGATGCCTCTGTGGTTTCACTCCAGAATGTCTTGCATCCGTAGAAGGCCAGCAGGCGACAACAGTAGTAAGTTGTCTGAATCAAACGCGCACACCCAGCTAGATCTTTGCCCGTATACCAGGACCTAATCATCCTCACGCTGACACTATTCTTGTTTGGTCTCAACCGAATGATCGACTTTCCACGCCCCGACGATCCCGAATTCAAAAGGGTGCTTGATGTTCTTCAAAGTAGAATTCTTAAGATCTACAGCAAACTTTGGGACATTAGGTCGCCTTTCTTGGTCTCCAAAGTCGCCTGCAAGACCTCAGACCTTGCCAAATATTCATTTCATGAGCACCTGTACAAGATGGCTGGTGCAACAAGCAAATTACTCGAAGAGTATAGGTGCGTCTTGTCTCCTTGTTGAAAAGCATCCTTGCCGACACTCGCTTTCACAGACGCGTCACTGTCAATCACACGAACTCTCGAATACCCCATGTATTGCTCCTCATATGGATACACAACTCAGAACAAAGGATACGAAGTCAAGCCCTCTCGCGCTCACCGATGATAATGGAACCGGACACCCAGTCGTGGGCTGCATTCTTTCGCTCGATTTCCCGTGGATGCACCAGTCGCGACCATGTGCATAGGGCTATGCTACGAGATTTGAAGGATCGAGCCGTTACCGGTCACAACCTATTCTCTGTCGCATCGATTTTGATGTCACGACCTCCAGACAATGACAAGTCCCCGCTCGAGACCTCGTCCGAACTGCAGCTCGTGCTACACAGTCTAGCTGCCGCTCGCCGCCAGGTGTGCTTGGGAGACCATAACGATGTGTACCACATCAACGTCATTATCACAATGCTGGGCTTTACAACGTCTGTCGCCGTCGCTTGTCATGTTGTCTTCCTATCAGGTCGCTGACTTCCGGTTGTCCTAGGCGCGATGCAACAATACAACCCATGTCTGACTCGCACATATATGGATTCCTCGGCTTGCTAAGCCATTGCTGCATGGTCCACATAGAACTTGAAGGCGATGAACACGGGTTCGAAAGGCTCAGTACGTACGGAACTACCAGCACAGCGATCATCCAGCTAACCTCTCTCGTAGAACAATTAGTTTACCTCATCGACTGGTGTCTTCCACGGCTTAAGGATCTCAAGCTGGAATTCCGCAATCTCAAGGCAGTGGCAATACGGCGTCACACGCTCAAAGCCTGGCAGGCGACGACGGAACGACTCAACCGCAGCGGGCTTGCACAGCAAGAGGGCGGCTGGAAGCACTTCTTGCCCCTGTGGCAAAAAGTAGGAGCTCTCATCCCACCGGTGCCGGAGGCGAACGAGGCGGTGTTCCGTGTGCTTCAGCGGTGCGGATGGAGTGAATGCCTGTGCAGCGTCCATAAACCTGCGCACAAGATGAGGATATGCAAGGGCTGCTGGCTCATCGCATACTGCGGCGCCGAGTGCCAAAAGAAGTACGTGCTATGACGTGCTGTCCTCAGCACGTTATTGAATCTAACTGTGTCGTGTTTCAGCGGCTGGGAGAAAGGCGGGCATCGGAAGCATTGCCGGAAGCGTAGAGAATCAGCCTGAGCAACGGCAAGACGCCTAAGGCCAATTGTCGCTCACGTTCGCCCTCAGAGGCCGGGAGCGCGGTGGTCGAAGGCGCCCGTGCTCGCTGTGGACTGAAAGCCGCGCATGGAGCCGGAGTCGGCTGCTGCGAGAGCTCGAGGATTAGTCAAGCCCTTCGAAAACACACATAAACTCCTTCCAGACGTATTGTGGCATTGTTGGCGAGAAGCAGCGGGTTCGGCTTCTACTTACTCGGACATGACTGTGCGCTGACCCATGTGCCCGTGGCTGGCGTTTGCCTCATCGCGACACGGTATTATGCTATACGATTGAGCATTATTTCGATGAGCTGGCGGCATGGTACTTGGTGTATGAGAAGACAGCTCATGTTGCGACGGCTTATAGAGCAGACTCTGCTGACTGACGCAAGGGGTCGGCTAAGGGACAAGACGTACTTAAGAGTGCCTAACTGCTCATAGCTCCCAAGCCCTAACGCACCATAGTCTACCACTCATATCGACAGCTCGAGCCAGTGTACTTCCCCGACCAACCTCACGATGTCTGTTGCAGTACTCGCTCCCCACGATGTCCCAACCTCTCTGAACTACTACATCCCCGACCCGGAAACCGACGAGTCGCCTCGTATTTATATGCAAGACCCACCGCCTGGTAAGAAGAAGAACAATACCGGCCACGAGCCGTATGATGTCGTCATTCGCGACGCTCGCGACAAGGAGAAAGAGTACGACCTCTCTCTCGACACGTCCGGCTTCCAGTTCGTCAAGCACGTGAGCCAAGACAGGGACTTCGAGGACGAGGAGAGGATTCAAACCGCGTACTACAGGGAGGTAGAGGAGTTGCTGAAGAAGGAGACTGGCGCGAAGAGGGTCCTCGTCTTCGACCACACCATCCGCCGTACTGAGCCGGACTTCGTGAGTCCGACGGGCAAGGTCATCCGTGGAGCAGCCGTAAGTCAACCTCTGCCGCGTGAACTGGTGCGCATGCTCAAGCAATCTACAGTCAGCAGTCCATGTCGACCAAACTTATGATGCGGCCGTCGAGCGCGTCCATCGTCATCTCGGTGATGAGGCCGAACGCCTCCTGAAGGGACGCGTCCGTATTATCAATGTCTGGCGCCCCATCCACAATCCTGTGGCTCACAGGCCGCTCGCTGTGTCGGACTGGCGCACGGTCGATAAAGAACACGATCTTGTTCCCGTCCAATTCATTCACCCTGACCGTGTCGGAAGTACGTGTTCCTGTATGTGCAGCCTCTTGCTCTCGCTCACAAGTCTCCAACGTGGTGCAGGCATTTACTCCGTCCGCCACAACCCGAACCACAAATGGTACTACCTCTCGAGTCAGACCCCGGACGAGGTCACCCTCATCAAGTGTTATGACTCAGAGGTGGACCGTGCGCGGTTCACTCCGCACGCTGCGTTCTTGGACGAGACGAGTCCGAAGGACGCGCCCCACCGGGAGAGTATCGAGGTCCGATGCCTGGTGTTCGATACCGAGTAGAAGTCGTGTTTAACCGATGTACTTTTAACTTGTAATGATCGTGATTGTCGCGTACTATCGTGCAGCAGCAAGCCTCCAGGCTAAGACATCTTGACTGTCACCTCGAGACCATGCACGATATTCCTAGCTCCCATCTGGTACATTTCTAGGCTGGAAGAGAATGACGCACGCCGGAGTAAACACATTTTGTTGACTTCGGCCGCTGGCTTGGCGGCTGGGGCATGGCAGGTTACAGGCGCTTATCAGACTTGCCTCTCACTTCGCTTTTGGGAGGGCTGCTTGCACGGCACTGCCTCTTTCTTCAATCCCTATTCATGCCTTCACGTATGTCATCAATGGTACGATCCGATTTTTGAGGAAGACAGACCTAGGTTCGCATTGCAGGCGTTTGCGAGTATGCCCTCGCCAAGCTCATGCACATTAGAACGTGGCAAGTTGAAAACGAACCTCTCGCTCGTCTACCGTACTTTGTCCTCCAATCCCCCTGAAGACCAGGTGGCTCAGGAACCTCCCTTGAGCTGCTCTTGAATCGATGCTGGTTTCCGAAGTTCTCAAAAGAATTGGCCCGCCCCCGAACGGGGGGCTGGAATATCCGTTCTCTGCCGTAAAACCTCTGCTCGCAATTCCTGGTTCTTGGACACAGCTTCTTCGTGAGATATACGCTATGGAGGACCGCAAAAGTCCTGTAGCACTGTGCATGCTTGGCGCCTTGGATCAAGTCGTCGAGGCGGCAGACGATGCTACCTGGCTCGTGGCCTGGGAAGCCGAGTTCGTGTCTGTTCTAGGAAAACTGATCGCCAATGATTACGTCTGTGGTCTCACTTCAGCATACCTTACGTCTGAGGAAGCTCAGGAAGTGGTAACGGCGGTAGGTTATCCTATATCAAACATGCATGATCAGTCACAAACCCCTACACATGTGCCAGACCTTAATCAACCTCATGCTGAGATTACTCGTGACATCTCTCCGCCGGATGAACGGCCCTCGACGCCCTAGCGAGCCCGAATTCAGCAGGGTGCTCGACATCATTCAGAACGACATCCTTAAGCTTTATGGCAAACTTTGGGACATCAAGACGCCGTTCTTGGTCTCCGAGCCTGCCTGTATGGACTCGCATTCTATGGCTGCTAATCTCCATGGATTCTTAGAGGCATTGGCTGTGGCAATAACGGATCTGCTTAAAAAGCATAGGTGTGTCTCAAGTTCCCCGTCAAGAGACACTGTATTGACATTAGTGTTTTGCAGACGCGTCATCGTTAATGAGGCGAACTCCCGGGTACCCCATGTATTACTCCTTATATGGATACACAGCCCCAAACAAGAGTTACGGAGTCGAGCCCTCGCATACTTGCCGACGATGGTGGAGTGGGTGAACACCCAGCCATGGGCCGCATTCTTTCGCTCAGTTTCCAATGGATGCACCAGTCTCGACCACATCACAGGAGCCATAGTACGAGATCTCAAAGACGAGAACATCATCGATCACAGTCTATTCTCGGCCACGACGACTCTGACGCTGCGACCATCTAATGTAGATGATGACGCAACCCTGCTCGAGACTTCACCCGAGCTTTCGCTCGTACCGCTCAGTCTCGCCGCCGCTCGCCGCCAGTTGTGCACAGGGAACCATAGTAACATGTTCCACAGCCACATAATCACGGGGATCTTAGGCACTATCGTGTTTGTTACCTCCATTCGCTTTGTAGTTTCTCTATTCGATCGCTGACTATCGGTTATCCCAGGCGAGACGGAACAAAGGTATCGATCTCGGACACGTATACTTACGGGTTCTTCGGCTTATTGTGCCATTACTGCATGGTGTACATGGAAAAGAATGGCGAGGTCGAATCTTTTGGTGTGCACGAAGCCACTAGCACGACAGTCAATCAGCTGACATCTCTTGCAGCGCAGCTGATCGCGTTTGTTAGCTGGTGTCTTCAACGATTCCGTCAGCTTCATCAGTCTGGAAAAGACGACACGCCGAAGATGGTGGCAATACGGCGCCATACACTGAGAGCCTGGCAGGCGACGACGAGCCAACTCAACCGCAGCCGGCTTGTACAGCGAGACAAA
>NW_006767639.1:612628-638158 GCF_000300595.1 Phanerochaete carnosa HHB-10118-sp | reverse complement strand
GGGGATCTTGGGCACTATCGTGTTTGTTACCTCCATCCGCTTTGTAGTTTCTTTATTCGATCGCTGACTATCGGTTATCCCAGGCGAGACGGAACAAAGGTATCGATCTCGGATACGCATACTTACGGGTTCTTTGGCTTATTGTGCCATTACTGCATGGTGTACATGGAAAAGAGCGGCGAAGTCGAATCTTTCGGTGTGCACGAAGCCACTAGCACGACAGTCAATCAGCTGACATCTCTTGCAGCGCAGCTGATCGCGTTTGTTAGCTGGTGTCTTCAACGATTCCGTCAGCTTTATCAGTCTGGAAAAGACGACACGCCGAAGATGGTGGCAATACGGCGCCATACACTGAGAGCCTGGCAGGCGACGACGAGCCAACTCAACCGCAGCCGGCTTGTACAGCGAGACAAAGGCTGGAAGCGCTTCTCGCTCTTGTGGCAAAGAGTGGGAGATCTCATCCCGCCGGTGCCAGATATGGAGGCGGACGAGGCTGCGTTCGAAGTGTTGCAGCGGTGCGGGTGGGGCGAGTGTCTGTGCAGCGTCCATAAGCCCGCGCATAGAATGAAGATATGTAAAGGCTGCTGGGTCGTCGCATATTGCGGGCCCAGGTGCCAAAAGAAGTATGTGCTAGCTCTGACCTGTTGTCCTCGGCGCGTTGGTAATTCTGACTGTGTTATATTCCAGTGACTGGGAGAACGGTGGGCATCAGAAGGATTGTCGGAAGTACAGTGGGTAGTTTGGCCCGAGCATATCAAGGTGTCTAAGGTTGATTGTCGCTCACGTTCGCTCTCAGAGGCCGGGGCATGTCGTTCCTGGTTTGAAGCGCGACTGCGTCGGAGCTGCTTGGACTCGCCTTCAGTTTGGCGTTACCAGTGCAGAGGTGAAGCTTTATATAACACCAGAATTATCTGCTGCGAGAACTTGAAGATTAGTCATTTCCCTCGAAATATGCCTACTGGCAAGAAGCAGTGCTTCGAGTCGGCATGTACTTTCCCGGGTTTTGTGCTGCGCTTACCATGCACCCGTGGCCGGCGTTTGCCTCATCGCGACTCGGGATTACCACTGTGCTATACGAATAAGCCTTGTTGAAACAAGCTGGCGGCATAGCCCTCAGTGTTTGAGAAGGCAGTTCGTATTTTGGTGCCTTACAGAGCACTCTGCTGATTGATGCAGGAGTTGGCCGGACGCATACTTAAGGGTTTTAGGTCTATTCCCGGCTTTCAAGCCTCTACGTTGTGAGGCCAGCCACTCGTATCAACAACTTTAACCCCATCCAACCCTCACGATGACCGTCGCAGTCCTCGCACTCCGCGATGTCCCGACCACTCTGAACTACTTTATCCCCGACCCGGAAACCGACGAGGCTCCCCGTATTTATGTCGGAGAGCCTCCGGCCGGAATAAAGAAGGACAACCTCGGCCGTGAGCCGCGCGACGTTGTCGTTCGCGATGCTCGTGGCAAGGAGAAAGAGTACGACCTCTCTCTCGACAAGTCCGGCTTCCAGTTCGCCGAGTACGTGAGCCAAGAGAAGGACTTTGAGGACGAGGAGAGGATCAAGGATGCGTACTACAAGGAGGTGGAGGAGCTGCTAAAGAAGGAGATCGGTGCGAAGAGAGTCTTCGTGTTCGGCCACATTCTCCGCTGCGCTGAGCCGGACTTTGTTAGTCCGCCAGGCAAGAACATCCATGGAGCTGCCGTAAGTCGACTTACGTTGCATGAGCTGGTGCACACGCTTAAGCTATCTACAGGTGTTCATTCATGTCGACCAGACTCTCGAGGCGGCCGTCGGGCGTGTCCACCGTCACCTCGGTGACGAAGCTGAACGCCTCTTGAAGGGACGCGTTCGTATCATTAATGTCTGGCGCCCCATTCGCAATCCTGTGGCACACAACCCGCTTGCTGCGTCGGACTGGCGCACAATCGATAAAGAACACGATCTTGTTTCTGTTCCCTTCATTCATCCCGACCAGCGCACTAATTCAGGTACGTATCTCTCGTGCGCAGCCTCCAAGTTTCACTCATAAGTCTTCGATGTGGTGCAGGCGTCTATGCCCTCCGCTACAACCCGAACCACAAGCGGTATTACCTTTCGGATCAGACTCCAGATGAGGTCACGCTCATTAAGTGCTACGACTCAGAGGTGGACCGCGCGCGGTTCACTCCGCATTCCGCATTCCTCGACAAGACTAGTCCTAAGGATGCGCCTTACCGGGAGAGCATCGAGGTCCGATGCCTGGTCTTTGACACGGAGTAGAGACCGCAGACAGCATGTGCTTGTTTCTGATCGCCGTGTACTATGTGGTAGCAGGATTTTCTAACGTCACACGCGGTTGCTCAGGAGCTCTATCGATACATTGAACATTTTGGATCGAGTCGGAAATTTGCAAGAGACTGAAAGCAGAATTAACTACGGCTGCGTGCTTGCTTGAGGGAGCTGTATTTTGCGCCCCTGTGTCGTGATCACCACATTCTCTATGAGTTTTAGCTTTCTTCCGATTACTTTTGTGGCGCACCGTAGAAGGTTCGGAACCATTTATCTTTTCATAGTTTCTCATCACCCTTGGTTACGCTTGACGTTCTCAAGCTTTAAGAACCCTCTCGGCCGGCCATCTACCAGTTAATCCTGAAAAAAATCAGCAGTGGCTCGAGGATGAATCTGGGTACTAGTACAAATGACGGGTTCCACTTGAAAGTCTTAGCACATTCGATATATCCTAAGACGTTCAAGTTAGGCCCGTCACTGTGCCCTCTGATACAAGCGAGCATGACTCTAGCAATCAGCGAGATGCGCCACTTCACTATGAACCCAATCGATAGCAACTTCTGAAGACGGGCCAGTCGGCCTCAAAGACTGGGATTAAAGATGGGCATGAATGGAGTGCCTCTGAACACAGCTGCCCCAGGCCGACTACCCAACTCCTGTAGAGGAAATGGGAATTCTAGAAGAGACATCCCACTGGATCTCGTTGCCGTACGCATAGATCCATATTGCCACCCGAGTGCATGCCGTTCAGACTTCCTGACCTGATCGTCACATCCTTCAGTCGACAGCTGGCTTGTTCTGATACCTACCCTAGCGCCGCTCGGGATAAGCGGCACACGTCAAAGATTGGCCAAACCCTGTTGAGGGTGTGTGTAATACAACTATGCTCTTTGATATGCAAGCGTTGCACATACGGCTGAAGCATCAAAGCACTGTCTGTGTAAAACCAAAACAGCTTGTGATCAAGTTACATGTAAATCAGGATAGGGTGCGCACGAATAGACAGCGGGCCTGAGGATAAGGCCATTGAGGAACCCTAGCTCAAGCTGTCACAGACATGACGGACGCCCGTTTGATAGCTTGAGTGAGGAGAACAGCGGACGACCCGTTCTGAGCGAGCATATTGGTGTTTTCGAGATCGTTGTTCAACCTGCAGAAGTATTCCATCGAGCTCCAACAAGTGCACCGTTTGCGCACATGCCGCGCGAATCGCGAGCAGACGCGGGTCAGGTAGAGGAGATGGTTCGCTTCTGGGATTGGCCCGGCTTCGAAGCAGACGGAGTGATCCAAAAGGGATTTGGATACGACGAAGCGATGATGTGCACGGGGTACATACTACACAAGCCGCGAGTCAATGCCAATAGTAAAACTCGGACTGAATAAACGTACCTCGTGCGGAGGAGTGTCTGTCGGTTCAAGTCAGAACTCCAGCCCATCAAAGCTTTGATACAACTCGCGCCACAGAATCAGAATGCTGGAAAGGTCGTGAGTCGTGCCGCCCGCATAGAAATTGGAGACAAGATCCGTGAGTCCAAGCGAACTCACAATAGTCAATCCGCTTGTCGCATGCTGCCCCTGTTGTGGCGTTCAGTCGAGAGCCTGCGTAATCAGAAATGGAATGGCACCACGTACCCTCTGTCGTTGGGCCGGATCGTACAGATTGTTGTCTTCCGCCGACGCTTCGGACATTATATGACAATACTGAGTAGAGGCCATCGTACCTTTCGACACTAGAACCGTACGTTTAGGGTAGGGGCTGTGGTGGAAGGATGACGCGTCGAAGTACTTTGACACCATGCAACGAAACCCATCACGAACTGAAGCCTGGGTATCAAGCATGTCTGTGAATCATGAATAGCCAATAGAGCTTACTACCCACCTGCTCCTTCGCCGATTCATAGTCATTTGCATACATGTCCAGGCAAGAACTAACCAAATCTTCTTGAGTATCGAAAACTCGGTGAGATGGGTAGTCGTAAGGGCGGGGAATAGGGCCTTTTGAGCTTCGAAATGTTCGCCATTAGAACACGCGCAAAGTGTTAGGGACGAGACAGTGTACGTACACGCTCCGAGGAGGCACTCGCGGTACAGCCTGCCAACCTGGTAGACGACTTCTGATGGGCCTTTACCCGGCGAGACAATCCCGAGAGCGATGCGTTCGACAGGTGTATCTTCCAGCAGCCGTCTGTACTTGTGGAAATTGATCATTAGAAAGCCAACCACCCTAGCGTTCATACGTTCATGACGTGCGACTTGTTGGCCAAGCTTGCAGTGACGCCTCGGTCTTCCTCAGCAGCCAGCACTAGATCGTAGGCATTTTGGATAGAGTGACTGGCCCACTGCAAGGCCGCGTTGCATGGTGGGAGCTTGAACTCAGACATGGTTGTGATAGAAAGGTCGAACGAGTGCTTATCAAGCAAAAGTGCTGGAAGTGAGACACCTTGTTTTGCCTCCGCCAGTCCGGCCCTTCCTGAGGTAAAATAATTAATTCGACGTCCTGAGACCTCTAACGTATACAGCTCATATTACATAACCTTAGAGAGTTTTTACTGCTGTGTGCGAACGAAAAATACGTTATACAGCCGCATTAGATTGTAAAGGCGCCACGAAGATCCCATATATACGGGTTCGACACTGAATATCGTGCTGTAGTGCTTGCTATGCCTTTTTGTTATCACCACGACCTCCAGTCTTCGATGCGAGAAGCTCACATGAAGCATGGAGTTCTTGCGGACCTTGGTCATTGTCATTGCTCCTTCAAGTTGCGGCGGCCCCTGCTGCCACCATCAGCTTCAGCCAGCTCTCACCAATGGAGCACTTGAATAGGCCCTGTCTGTGGCGCTCACATCTCGAGCAGAGTACTGTAGTAGAGCTAGATTTTCCGGCTTGTCACGTTTACGGCGAAAGGTCATGAAATATGCAGTAGGTCTAGAATCAAATATCAAGTACTCAAGCGCGCTTTACTTAGGACGCGTGTCTGCTCTCCACCACCACCACCTCCACCACCACCACCTTTTCCCCACACGCCCGCCATGCCAAAACGCGGTGCCTTCATCGTCATCGAAGGGCTCGACAGGTCCGGCAAGAGCACACAGGCCGCGACGCTGCTGCGTCGACTGCAGGACGCGCAGGTCTCGGCGAAGCTCATCAGGTTTCCCGGTCAGCACCTTCCCGCCCCCCTCCACGAGCCGTCGTCCTCACGCCTTGTGCTGCTTACACCCACACCCTGTACTGTCCCCTCTCGCTCTGACTTCTCTTCCGCACGGCGACATTGAAGACCGGACGACGCCCATCGGGAAGATGATCGACGCGTACCTGCGCTCGGAGAGCGAGCTCGACGACCACGCGATCCACCTGCTCTTCTCCGCCAACCGCTGGGAGCTCGCGTGCGTCCCCCTTTCTCTCTCTTCCTCTCGCATGCACACACACACACCCCCTGCTGACACCGCGCCCGTCCAGGCCGTCCATCGAGCAGGCGCTGCGCGCGGGGGAGACCGTCGTCTGCGACCGGTACGCGTTCTCGGGACTCGCCTTCTCGGCGAGCAAGGTGCGGCCGGGCTCGCAGGGGTACCCGCTGCTCGCGTACGACTGGTGCCGCACGCCCGACGCGGGCCTGCCCGCGCCCGACGTGACGCTCTTCCTCGACGTCTCCGCGGACGCGGCTCAGCGGCGCGGCGGGTACGGCGCGGAGCGCTACGAGCGCGAGGACGTGCAGCGGCGCGTCCGCGACGTCTTCGTGCGCATCGGCGACCAGGTCGAGGCCGCCGGCGGGCGCTGGGAGGTCGTCGATGCGGACGAGCCCGAGGAGGCCGTCCGTGATGTCATCTGGGATGCGGTCAAGGACCTCGTAGAGGGTGTCGATGCGCCGCTCGGGAAACTCTGGGACGACAAGCGAGAAGCAAGCAATGTCGAGGCTCTGTACATGTGAAATTCCGTGCGCAAAAACAGCCAAGTTGTATTTCAGTCTCAGAAAAGATATTTTACACATTACACACCCAGAACACGATAGTCTGTAAGATAGTACTGGTACAGCCCACGAGACAGAATGGATAGGAAGAGTGGTAACGATTGTGCAGTGCTGATTTAGAGAGAAGATCCAGATGAAACCTACGAAGGAGAGTTGTAAAGCCTATGTGGCCATGTCATGAACGTGTTTAATTGGTATTGAGAACATCAAAGAGCCCTTTCTTGGTCCATGAGAGTCCAACTTTTAGCTGGAGGAAAGACGAGAGACGAGCACAGCCAAAACGAGGACAACACCCCAGCGCCATTTCTCCCAAACGAGTTGCCGAATTGAGGTTGTCCAGCCGCCGGTGGCTGTACCCAGTGCTGGCACATTGCTCTCCGGCGAGCTGGAGGATTCGCGGCTGTTGAGCAGCGGTGTCGCAGGTGTTGACGAAGAAGGGGTGGTGGGTGTCTGCGCCGTCAGCGACGGAGACACAGGGGAGCTAGGAGCAGTACGTGGAGAAGCAGGGGCCGGCTCCGCTTCGGGCTTGGAGGGTTTTCCTCGTTCCTTCATACCCATGTTTGGCACATCGCGCGGAGTCGGTGTGCAGTGCTACGGGGTATATGCTAGTCAGCTGCGTTCCTCTCGAAGCATTGAAAGTAGGACACACATCAGGGAATGCCTCTCTGAACCGCCGCTGTTCGATATTCCACGAATGGCTACGAGCCGCATAAGCACGCTTCTCCGCATCACTGGTCGTCACTGATCCGGTGGTCATCTCGTCGGAGAGCATGAACGACAACAGGCCGGTCAATCTGATTATCAGCAAGATTAGCACAGCCGTGGATAAACCGAGAGATCGTGACTTGCATGGTGGCGACGCTCCAAGCTGGATTCCACTGATAGCCGTGGTTAGTATGCACGACAGCTGGCATAGATGCAGAGTGCTCACAGTTCCTGGGTGAAAGTCGGACATGGAGAAGCAGATCTTGCGGTCTGGTTGGAAGCGGCCTGAAGGAGTCATCATCTGCCGTAACTTCAGTACATCCCCTACTAGTGTGGAGCAACGAAGTTGAATACCTTGATACCTGGAGGCTTGAAGGGATATTCGGACGGAAAGAGGAGGACACCGTGATACTCTCCGCCAGCGAAGGGTGAGTCGGGTGGGCCGCGCTGGGGGAAGATCAACACAGGTTCAGAGATTCCAAGGATGGACATACGATGATGTAGTTCCCTGGGAGACATGTCAGTAACAGCCAAGGACGCAGAGGAGGAATACGCACAAGTCAGGATGTTCTTCTCATCTGGCACTGCCCAGACGAACGGAGGAGGCTCGCGCTGCATAGCAACATATTCCTTTGTAAGCTGTGTTTCGCAGGGCAAAAATGAGAATAATTCTGGGGGAAAAGCATGGAGGAGACAGACCCTCTTGTGAGCAGCCTTGGAAGCCATGTCGAGCGATGTGGTAGGAGAGCGACGAGAGGGAGACTGTCTTGTCTCGGACGGTGGTGGTTTTGGTGGAGATGGGGCATCAGGAGAGCCGAGATGCATGGGCCGCCGGCGCCACGTGCGTCTCACGTGCAAGAACAGAACAACCCCTCGGGGAACGCCCGCCGGTGATCGTCATCCAGGACTGCGCTCGAACGGCCATGGCGCTGCCCACCCGGGGTCGAGTAATCATCGACACGACAGCAGGAGAAATCGACATTGAATTGTGGTCGAAAGTGCGTCTTCAAAAAAATTATTTGTTGCGCCTGAAGCCCACGCCAGATGACCAGGAAACACCAAAGACATGTCGCAACTTCATTCAACTTGCGATGGAAGGTGAGCGCAATCCTCTTGCCAACGTCCTCGTTGTGACCCTGAGGCGCAATATCAGGATACTATGACGGCGTTATCTTTCACCGGTGCGGCTCTTGCTTCTCGAATCATGACTGTGTGATGGCTCACAGCTACGCAGCATAGTATCCAACTTCCTCGTACAGACTGGCGACAAGACGGGTACTGGAGGCGGTGGAGAGTCCGTATACGGAGGCACGTACTTTAACACCGCCATCCATGTTGCTGTGCTTAGTCTTTGCGTTGTAGAACCTTTCGAGGATGAGATCCATCCGCGTTTGCGCTTTGCCCATCGCGGGCTGGTCGCCATGGCGAATAACGGCACCAAGAACTCGAATGACTCGCAGTTCTTCGTCACTCTTGGTCTGTCTTGCTTTCACTATTTCAAGATACAGGTGTTCACGAGAATTGTTCCAGACAGAGCTGATGAGTTGCACGGAAAGCACACACTCTTTGGTCGGGTAATCGGTGATACAATCTACAGTAAGGCATGCAGCTACTTCCATTCTGACCGTAACTAAGAACATTTGCTGTAGATGTTTTGAAAATTGGTGGCATGGGTGAGCCCATCTGTTAGCTCATCTGTCTACCACAGTGATTGACTTTGCTAGAGGTTGATGAGAATGAGCGCCCATTATAGTATGTCTGTCTAGTCATCCGGCCAAAAATCCCGCTGACTTGGTTTACAGTCCACCAAAGATCAAGACGATACGGATAGCCGACAATCCTTTCCCAGATATCATCCGCGGATTACCGCTGAGGAGAAGCGAGCCCAGCAACGAGCGCGCGAACAAGCTCAGCGTGAACGGGAAGAGGAGCAGCGGCGACGAGGAGCCAAAAAGTCAGTTTGCTCGGCAGCTACGGGATGCCAGTCTTATGATCTTTCCTTGCAGAGACGTCAAGCTCTTGAGCTTCGGTGCTGATGAAGGCGCCGAGGAGGAACCTATACTAATCAAGAAGAAGCCAATCGTCCGTCCTGACCGTGCGTCAATCATTTTGGCTGAGTCCGCTGTTTCTGAATAGGTGCTCTATCTGTAGTGGTCGATGTCGAGCCGCCGACGCCCTTGACAGCTGTCCCAGGCCTGCCGCCCAAACAGAAGCCTTCCAAACCGAAGGACACCCCGGTCCCCGCACCTGATGCTGACAACCCCAGGAAACCCTCGCGGACGGACGGCGATGACATAACGAAGATCAGGGAGAGACATGCCCAGGAAAAGGCAGCAGCAAGGTAAGGTTTCCGTCAGCAGACCCGCGAATGCGTGCGTGCACGCCCGCTTGGCTGACGTACGACCCCTCAGCACCTCGCGCCAGTCCGAGATCGAGAAGATGGAGGCCGAGATCAGGAAGCTGTCGCGCAAGGCGCGCGGCGAGGACAGCGACGACGACGACGAGCGTGCGAAGAAGCGGCCGAAGAAGTCGCTCCTCGAGGAGGAGATGGCCAAGTACGCGGGCGCGCGCGGCGTGCACAAGAAGACCAAGGACGGCAAGCGCGCCAAGGGCGAGGACGACGTGCTCGCCGCCCTCGAGGGCTTCCGCTCCAAGCTCAAGCTTAAGCGCATCGCGCCCGGGTCTGAGGACGGGCCTGCAGAGGAGAACGTTGCCAAGGGCGAGGATGCCGCCGTGCTTGGCGAGGAGGACCCTGGGGTGGAGGTCGATGACGACACCGGATTCCTGGGCCATGCGCTGCATTTCCCGAAGGACAACGCTGAGGAAGTCTTGAAGGCTGAGCGTGACTATGAGGTAATCGACCCGCGGCAGCGAAGCGCGAAGGCGAAAGAGGAGGTCAGGGAAAAGCGAAGGGTGGTCCGGCCGAGGGACGGTGGGCGTGGTTCCAGGAGATACTGAGCGCGCGCGTTGCCTCGCAGGTGGGATCTGTTGTGTTGGTCTTGTGCTCACTGAGGTCGTCGTCGCGAATGTTCCAATGTGTCTCATTTACATATTGTTGCTAGTGAGCGTCCCGAGCTTACGACGAGTTTTCGCTGCTCGCCTCTCAGGCGCGCGAGAGCGCATGCCCGGGTTGTACGTGTCACCCGACGACCGTCGCGACCGAGTGCGAACTTGTGCACGGCACGAAACGGCTGTAACGACTATCGCGACATTAGAACAAGACAAGCCGTACCTTAGAGCAAAGTCTCGCATTCAGGTATATAATTTCCCTCGGTCTGCGTCATGATTTCTATATGGTACGTCGCGTCAGGTGCCTGTGCGATGATGGCTTGGACGTTCGCCAGACGTTTCGCTCGCTATCATCAGGAACAATTCCCGGCCCGCCACAATCTGCTTCCAGGAACAAATTGGCCACCACCCACTTCCTTGGGACCGCCGCTCTCATCGCTGCGAAGCGTCACCATGTTTCCTTTCAACGGCCTGTGCAGTGTGCAACTCGGAGGCCCCACCACAGGAAACACCCTTTCCCCGTCATTCCTCCGTGAGTACGTGTACGTGTACAAACCCTACTTTCGCGATCCCAAGATGCTCACCTTCGTCCGAACCCTTCACAGAGCACCGCTTCGTCGAAGCTCATCATAAACCGTGGGTATTTCGCTTTATTTGCGGGCATGGCCTTATATGGATCAGGTTTCAATCGATAGTCGCACACGGGCTTCCATTCGCCTCCCGCCGCGTTCGGACGAGGGGGGGTTGCAGGGCACCTTGGAACTTGAGGGCTGCCTCCAGGCGGGCGCGTGGCGGCCAAGGGTCCCGCCTTCGCGATCTCCTCTGGCGAATTGCCCGTTCTCGAGATAGCCTTCGCTCGCCCGCGGCCGTGGCCATCTCCCCTCCCCACCGCGCATCCACCCGTTCGGGCAGTGCGTGCCAGCCCTCGGAGGCACAGGCCCGCGCGGCCGCGAGGCGACAGCCCCCGGCAAGTTCCCCGCCCAACCCCCTCCCCCGCCTTCTCACTGTGTCCGTCCGTCCCGCTGGGCGACTTCGCCGCGGCGTCCGTCGCAGCATCCTTGGCACTGCGCATTTTTTCTTCCCACTGGTGTTGGTGAGATCGCGGGGATACCTCGCGGGGGATGCCGCTCCTACTGCTGCTGCTGCTGTTGCTATTTGCTGCTCGGCCGCCTGCGTCTGTACGAGAGACATCGTCCCAAGGGCTGATATGAACGCGAACTTGCGGTGCCGCTTATCTCGGTGTTCTTCGGCTCGATGCGCGGGATGCAACGTCAGCATCTTCGGCCGTCAACTCGAGCTGAGCCCCCCTTGCGTCGTGTGTTCCGATACCGGCGGCCCGCCGTCACTCGTCTGGACGGCCCTGGGCAGTGGAGTCATCCGGAGAATACACTGCATCAGCCGACCAGGCCTCGCGCGCACGGAACTTGGCCAAGCGGGCATGTCGTGATCCGTCTCGTGCTCACAGCCATGATATCCTTTCTTTTGGTGTGTTTGCAGTGCCATCGGGGGCCGGCTGCGTTTTGGGAGGTGTCTTTTCTCATGCCACTCAGCCCGTGGGTTCGTCTTTGTCTGAAAGCGGCAGTATGACAATTATCTATAGGTTCTTGGCGATGGGCAGGTCTCAGCGATACGCTCGTTTGTGAGCTATGTATGGCAATTCCTAGGACGGCACGCCATTATCACCGGCAGGTGGGTGTCTTCACTTTGGCTGTCCTTGGCAGAGGAGCTGAGGAACCTTAGATAGTGGTTGTACTGTTGCCACCAGAACTAGAACTTATGAGATGAGGTGGTGCTAATAAGTAGCTGTCTGCGCAATATTTGCGCAATGTGATTGTGACGAAGACGAGGCGGCCTAGGGAGAACGGAGAGGCGGGATCCTGAGGACTTTCCTAAAGTGGACTCCGGTGGCGCTAGCTCCACAACGCCTCGCGATATGACAGGCGCCCGGGTCGAGCTTCTCTATGCCCTGCGCTCACGCAATGAAGTTTCCTGTTTCGACACCGGCCCGAGACCGTTTCATTGATTTATCCAAACCCACTCAATAATCCGTTCTGTTATTTCGTGAGACCGAATTGCTGCCTTTAGAGTCCGAGCAGTCGTAGGTCTCAACCGTCCCTGCTAGGCTCGTCATCACACCAGTCCGAAGGGCCAATGAGGTTCCAAACTGTTCCAAACCAAGTTCTGTCAAAGTCCACCTTGGCCAGCAGGTTCGAATCCGGCAACTGACTTGCCCGGCGCGCAATATCACTCGACTTCTCACGTGTAATCAGTCCAGACAGGGTCGAGCCAACCTGACCACGTCTCGCACTGTCTATCAACGCTCTCCATCGGACTAGCCAGAGGAATTGTGCTGGACTGTGAGAGCGCTGTACTCTGCATTAAGAGGGCCCTGGCCTGCTCATCGTTGGTGGCTGAATCCTGAAGCACACGCGCCTGGCCATCCCGGCGTGACGTGACTGCAATAGATTCCCTTCCCCCCGAGGTCGTCGGCATTCCCACTGCAGAAATATGAGGGGCACTGCTCGCCCTGGGTGCAGTTGCCGCAGGGTGTGTGCAGTCGCCGACGCCGAGTGGGCGCGCGACTCAGGCCCGCTCGACGGCCGTGGTTACTTCGCGGGTGTTACGGAGAATCCTGGTTGCTGTCTACACACCTGCGGCTCCGAGCGGCATGCTGCGGCCTCTGAGGGTCTTGTGAGACATGCCTCTGGGGGACGTTTCCTCCCACAGCGACCCCGGTTCCTTGGTACGGGACTAGCGAGCGTGCGCCCCGTCGCCTTGGCAGGCCTTGACATCGCAGGTTGTGCGTCTCTGTTCCCGCCCTCTGCACTCACGTTCTAGGTCTCATTTGTATTTCGGGTCGCTGTGTAGCTGAGGTGGCTGCACGCCCGCCACGGTGGTGAGTGCAGACCTGCGGGCGCTTCCCACCGACACTCACGCAGATGACAGGCGCGGACACGTTCGAGGAGGCTTTGGGTATTGCCAAGTCTGGACTTAATGATGTTTGGACGGTATGATAGTTGTACTCCAGGTACTACTCCGGCGAGTTACCATATTGACTTCATACAATCCGCGATACAATCGCAGATCGCCTGCTTGACACGGGCGGTCGACATTGATACGAAGTAATCACGACTTCGGAAGCTAGGTCCGCGACGCGATAAATGCTTCTCATGCGGCTATACCTCGCAAAAAACCCACGACCGCAGCACTATCCTTAGCTTGGCCTTAGCCTTTCCATTGATTTTGTCGTACTGAACTACAGTGTGAGCGCGCCCATCAAGACCTGTCACGAAGCCAGCTATGCGCTAACTTTTGCTGACCGCCTGCGCAATGTTGACTTGTCCAGGAAGCCAAATCGCAGCAGTTGATGGGGGGACAGCGGAGCAAAGGTGGGGTGTAAGCAGCTACGGCACAGCCCAGTCACCGCTGCGACTATACAGTCCTCCCTGGACTCTGCCACGGTGCAAGTCCCGCGTCGCAGGGTGGACCCTCCGCAGGCCGACGTCGGTCTTATTGCTCTCAACGCACCCCCCTTGTTGTTACCGACTGTTGTTGCTGCGCGCATGCCAGTACATCACTCGCGTCGCGCAGCCTCGCTACGATCTTCCTGCGTGGGACCTTTGGAGTGATAGCGTTCATGTCTGAGATTGCGGTACCGTCAGTGCCAGTCGCTACTCCATCTCTGCATTTTTCCCCACGCCCGTCACGAACAAACGCACTCAACGATTTGCATATTTTTTAACACAACAGGCGACCGAAGTCGGAGCCAGAGCGCGAGGATACCGATGTGCACAGCACTCCGCACTGTCTGCCTCGTACTCCTGCATGCATCGGACCTCGCGGGCACCGTGCACTCGCCCGCCGAGCCTGCAAATATACCACGGGTGATCAAGTGGCTCGCCGGGGAGGATGATCTTCTCACGATAGCGCTTAGCAGGGCAAGCGTTGCGTGTCTTCGCCGCCTCGCATCGTGGCCTGCTCTGCCGTTTCCTGCCCTGGTGATCGCCTGCACGAGCATCTCGAGCAGTTGCGAGACGGCGACGGGGACCACGAAACGAGCTAATTTGTCGTTCGTGCGCATGCGAAGGGCCGTGGGACGCAGAGCGTGATGAACTGCCCGTGCTAAGCTGTTGCGAGCAGAAAGCAGACAGCGCGTGCGCCTGTCTCCGCCGTGTGGGATCACGCAGGCCTCCCCTCAACTTGCCCAAACCCGGGCTGATGCGCTCCCAGCAACAATTCCTGTGGTGTGACGCCACCAGATGCGGGGACAAGAGCCAGGGAGGCCTACCGCTCCTGGGGGTCTGTGCGACGTCCACATGTCGCGTCGTAGCACTTTCCCTCGAGAGTCGATGCCCGCCTGGCTCGAAGGGGCGTAGCATGCGGGGGGCAGCGCAGGAATAGGCTTCGGCAGAGACATTCTATCAGCTGTTCGTGTCACGCAGCGGAGAGCATTTCTGTCTCTCGCTTCAGCACACCAGCCCCACTCGCTTTCTCAGGCAAGGGCACGAGCCCTGGTTCTCCACCGCAGAGCGCCTCGTGCACCCATTCCTGTCGTTCATATGGACATGAAACTGGCCATTTGGGTGGGGAAGGTCGCGCACGCGCATTGGCGTGAGAGGGGCAGAGCATAGCATTCGGATAATGATTCGAATAATGTAACGGTGTATTGCGAGTATGCCGACTGCATTATCTACAATAATACACTAAATGTGGTGCAAAGCCAGGGTGTTCATGGCGTGAGGAAATAGTAGTAATAATAGTGTATGCCGAGCCATGTGCGTCAGAGGTCGTGAACGTAACCGGGGCAAATTGTAGTAATAAAGATACATGCAGTGTGGGATGCGATGGGGAGCCACGATGAGGTGGGTATAGATGCGGGTATAGTCCAAACAGGGTTCGTGCCAGTCGCGGATCTGGAGAACGTGGCGGTCATGACTCGAATCCGTACTCGACAGCAGCCCTGCAAGCCTCGCTTGCGGAAGAGACCCGCGCGTGTTCGCGAAGGCTCTGCTGTGTCGGGAAGTCGCTGTCGCAGGCGGAGCAGGAGTGGGAGCTCAGGCTGCGGTGTGACTTGCCCATTTGTTTTGAGTGGCGTGACATCTGCGGAGGCAGGTCGTAATGAGGGCCTGGGTAAACACAGCAAGGAGCAGGCGGACACTCACCATGTCATCAGCCAGTCTGCGCTTGGTGAGGGACACACCAGTTTGTGCTGGGGACTCCACTGTATGAGCAGGATAAAAGTCAGCAGATACCCACGCGGAGCCGACGGAAATGAACATACCAAATGCCCCTAGAGCTTTTGCAGCGCGGTCCCGCCAGGCAAGGACGCGCTTCAACCTTGTACCGTACGTGTCATCGTAGCAGGCACGGGTGGCCTCGTCGCCCTCGTCCGAGGAGCAGTACGAGGACACGGCAGACTCCTCGTCTTCGTCGCTAACGGACTCTTCGGAGCACGACTCGGTGTATGCAGACGAGGAGGGGACAGAGCTTGTGGTTATGGTGGACGGATGGGGAGCCGGAGGGGGCGCGGAGACCTCTACGAGTTGGATGACTTCGTGCTGGCGGTAGTAGACGGGTCCGGGTCCGGTGGCGACCTTTGGGGAACAGTCCATAACGGGGGGTGGGATAGGGATGGCTCGGTGAGAGAAGTAGTTAGAGCAGGCGAAAGCATCGAAGGCCAAAACGTCGGCCATTGCTGTTGTCAGCGACGGCGAGGAGGAGGGGGCGGTGGGGGAACTGGCGGGAGAGAGGGAGGCATATTTAAGCAGTCCGGTGAGAGAGAGAGGCAAAGAGGATCGGTGGGCGCGAAGCGAGGCTTGGCTCAGATCCGAAATTGCGAGGCGCCAGGAAATCAAGATAAAAACGAAACCCAAGTTTGCATCTGAGATTCGTCCAATTCTGGCTTCCGATCAAACGCCCGATGCCTCTCAGGCGCTCGCATTTCCATCGGGGATTCCGCGGTGCCTTCTCACAGAGGTGAGAGAGCTCTTTCCATATCCGGCACATCTGCAGAGCTCTGTTCTCACCGCGCTTGTCACATCCCCGCTGTGACGAGCTCCAGCCGCAACGTCCGTCTGCTGTGAAACTACACGGGGCCCAAGCTTCCAGATATTCACATCGTCGTCTTCCTGATTTCCCGGCGGTGCCACCTGGGAAAGCCCAAGCTCTTTGGCTTCGAAATCCTCCGCAACAACCATAGGAGTTGTCCGAGCGCGACCGCCAGATGTCATGCCGATGAATTCGTCAGCGAAATAAAAAAAGTAAAGCCTATGTACTGCCCCAGTATGTGCGTCAAGAAAGGCTGTGCCTCACACATCCATGCTCGCCCGGGAAAGCATGGTGTGGGCGGTGTGACCCCTGAGCCTTAGAACATGATGCCCGAAGGCGGCGACCTTGTGTCATCGACTCAACAGCTATCACCTAAGGTCGCATGGGTGCCAGCCACGCCTCAGCCGCCTCGAACTGATCTACCAGTTCCCGCAGGACCGCCCCCTCCGAATGCAACTGCCGCATGGCGGTCAGCGTCTGCAGTGCATGAAAAAGCGACAGACAGTGAGAACATTGGCCTGTTTCCAGCAACGAAAAGCGCGACTTACGACGTCCCAGAAGCGGAAGCCACGCTCTACTTCTTGTTTCGGATTCTTAACACCGGAGAACGTCTCCTCGCAAATTTCAAGGGCCATCGCCTTGGCCTCCTTGACGCCTTCGGCGTTGGGATCTCGCACCCGCTGACGGTTGTTGATGTGCGTCAACGCATCCAGGTAGACCTTGGCAAGCACGCCGAATCCCGTGTTCACTTCGCTTTGGAAGGGAAGCGACAGGTTGATGTCCAGCAGGTCTTCTCGCGACTGCTTAGCGTCCCGACGGACAAGCGCGTTCAGCGACGTGACCTCCAGCAGTGTGCGCAATGCCCGCGTGAGCGAACGGATGAAAGAGTTGAACACAAGCAGCTCCCGTGACAGTGGCGCAGACCACGGCTGCGGCTACGCACGACGGAACCGAAACGGAGGATTGAATGTTCCAAGGGGTAATTGGCCACAATTGGAGGGAAACGGGATATCATTAGCACGCAGGCCTTGTGTGAGAAAACTGACGTACCTTGAAGCTCAGTGGGACGATACTAAGCACACGCATCACTAAGAGCATGCATGACTTCTCGTCATCTGGTTTTATCACGGCGAATAGTCAGCCAAACGAGTCGCTACGCCATGTGTGAAAATCCCGCCTCACCGGTTCCGAAGCTCGGTCCCCCGCTAGACGCCCTGCCAGACCAAAGGTGGCCGTGCATGACGCCCGCCCTTACCAATTCCAAGAACAAGTACAACGAGTCCTGAAATTTGTCGTTCACACGCGCAGTCTTGATCGCGACATACATCGCCCGCGCCAGGGGCGAGTGCGTGTGTGTGTTAAGCAAAAAGCTGCAGATGTTTCCAGCCGTCCCCGAGGGCAACGGTCAAACGTTCAAAATCAGTCCTGGGAAGACCGTAACAGGCATGTCATGCGGCTTACCCCCTTAGCTCGAGGAAGCGCCAAATTACGTTTGCCACCAGTTCATCTTTCTTGTCCAGTGGCACCAGAGTCTGGCCAGCCTTGACCTTAGTGCGTGCTGCCAACTTGTCAGACACCGTCGCCCCAAGGCACAGTGCAAAGTCAATGGTGGACGACTAAATGAAAATGAAACGATACGGTTTTAGATTGGGGTCCCGTATGCGCAAAGGGGCGACCGCAGTCTAGACTCACATTCTGTCTCCTCAGCTCCTCTTCCACGATCGAATACGGCACATGCCACCCAACGACGCGTTCGGCCAGCTGCACAGTCTGCTGCGAATTGTGTGCGATCGGTTTCTGCTGACTCTGCTCGAACCAGAACTGCGGAACGATGTTTCTCTTAGCCCAGAATGGATTCAGGACGCTCGAGACCAGCGCAAGCGCCGTGGCCCTCGGACCCGTCTGTCCGTCGGTAATTACTTCCTTGATAAAACGACGGTACTCCGTCGTCTCACCATTATCGAGCGGGGGCTGCTCGATGACCTGGTAGCTCGTCAGCCAGACGAGCGCCTGCGGACCCAGTAGTCCTCGCGATAAGTAAAAGTAGATCTCGTCAGGGAGGCGGTGTGTGAAGATGTCGTGAAGATCGACCGGAATGTCAGCCGCTGTTGGATGATGGTGGTGTCCCGAGTGCCCATGCGGCTGTGGGTTAGGGCTCGCGAGCGGGAGCGGAATAACAGTGCCTTCTGAAGATAAGACGAGCGAATATTTGATCATCGAACGGGTCCTGGCATACTGGTCGGTGTATTGCATCTGCTTCACCTGCGGCTGCTCGGCGAAAGCGGAGACAGCGGCATGCCCAGACTTGTAGTATTTGATCATGTCGACTGTAGCCTTCAAGGCCTGATCGTGCACTGTGGGCGGGAAAGGAGGTGAGTGTTCAAAGCCGAGCAAGATCCCCAGATCGAGGAACTGGTCCTCAGTAAGGCTGAGGTCGTTCAGGATCGCTCGCTTGGTAACATGGGTGAAGGTAGGGTTCGCCGACGTAAGATCGAGGGACGTGACGAGCTTCTCAAGGCCAGGATAGAGTAGCGTGTCTGTTGGTCCATAGATGGCGTGGATGTATGCCTTCGGGTGTCGTTGCAGGTAGATCAACTGAGAGCGTCACACGAAAAAAATGAGGTTGTGTACGGAAGCGTAGCTTCTGGGTGACGTACTTGTGCCCAAGCGACATATGGTGCGACAATGAACTCCACATTTCGATGTCTGAAAATCCTCAGGACCATCCTCCAGAGGTCCCACTGGTGCAGTCCGCCACGCGTCTCAAAGAGCTTGGTTGCCGCCTCCTCCTGCCCTGCCTCGTACTTCGCCCACGCCTCGCGCCTGTCCCTCATGGCTTCATTTTGTTCATACTGTAGCTGTTGGTTATATTTTCCATTACGCTTCGGGAGCAGTCCAGGGAAGACGAAGACAGGCTTGATGCGTAATTTTTCCAGCACGCGCAGGTCAGCTTCAATACGCTGAGTTAGGGCTAGCGGAAGCCCGCCAGTAGCAGCCAGCAGCGGCTCTCGTGAAGGGGGAGTTTCCGTGAGTTGTGTCAGGTAGTATGAGGCATCAATACCCAATCGTGAGTCCGTAAGAACCGAAAGCGGGTGGGTCTGCAGGTGCTTGCGTTCCGAGAGGTAACCTGGTGGGTTACTCTATTCAGTATAAAAGTTATGAAGGGTACGCTTTAGCTGTGCCCACCGTCCAGGTTTTTGATCGTCATCCTGTCGTAGAAGCTGGCGTTGGCGAGGGGTATAGTCGTCGCTGTCGTTGTCGTGCACCGCCGTTCACGGCTGTACGACCTCGTGGGAGTGATTATGTAATCAGCCCATTAGGCGGGAAACCTCAAACTATTCGTCTCGTCTAATTATTTCGACAAGTTTCCCTATGCACTTCTGGAGTTGCGCATATTTGGTCATGCATATCTCCGACCTTCGTTAGAGATATAGCAGAGTTCTGTTTGCCTTCTGCTGATGTGGTCCTTGTCAGGGTGTGCGAGTCGTGGTGAGTTCTGAATGGTGAGTTCTGACGAACCTAGGCACCTTTTCCTTGCGCCGTCTCACACCTAGGGGAACATGCCAGGTATATCGGGATGTAGTAGCACGTTCATGAGATCTGCATCAGTTATCTCTGTGTTAGTTGTGTCGGCCTGGGCGTTCCCTGTGGAAGAGACCCTGGGCGCAGCGGCTGAAACCAACCAACGCAGCGAAGCTGAGCGCGCCGGCGTAGCTCCAGTTCTTGGCTGGCTCCAGACTAGGCCTGCCTTTGACCTTGAACCCTTAAACCTTCCAAAGACATGAAAGTTCTGAACTTATGCCGTCAAACACAACGAAGTGCTACCTCGCTTCAAGTAACTCGTAAAATGTCGCCAGACCCCCACCGGTTCATTTCAAGCATAGGAGCTACGAAGGTAAACACATGCTACACCCTCCGTCATTAAAGGGGATTCACATTGCCACTAAGTATGAAATTCTTCCACGCTACATGCCAGGCCAGGTCTACCGTTTTTCTTGGTTCAACCGCGCACGATGTTCTGCTCTTGCGGAGGCGAATATCGGCCGTGCTGACCGCAACCGCATGCACGTACTGTGAGTAAAAGCACCCATGTCCAGTCTTAGCCGCGCCTTTTCTCATGTAAAGCACGACTCTCCCACTGGCTGTCGCGCAGTGATGCCAGCTGACGTTCCAAATGCGGATATGACCTAGGTTATCCCCTGCAGTACCCACGCTGCATCAGGTTGCGGGTCAATCCAGCATCTCGATTATTGCGGTTCGTCATGCTAGCAGATCTCCTTGCTTCGCACCGGCCATGCTTTACTACTTCAGGCAACAACGAGCTTTATCCTTGACCCGGTCCCGTGCAGAACTTTCTCGTATTGGGTGAAACTCCTCCAGCGATGCCACCTTCAAGACCTGTCCATCAGCTTCACCGTCCGGACAAAGATGCGATCATGTTGTCTACAGGGGTCTCCCGCTGGCTTTGGGCGACGCACAGGTTTGCAATGGCACACTGGATCAAGTTGCCGGAGTCCTGATCAGCGCAGGCCGTTCTGGTTACTTCCACCCTGCATGCGTCTCTGGCGTGCCCGCTGCTCATACATCCAAGCCCTCGAGCGAAGTAATCCGACTATCTGGACGCTTCCTGCGCTGCTTAATCCCAATGTATGCGATCGTCACAGCACCGGACGCGTTTCGAAGATGATAACATTCCTTCTCTATCCTCTCATTCGTCTCATCGATACTGGCAACGTTTCATTTCACTAGCCGCCGGCACGCTGACACCTGCTGTAGAAGCTTCGAGGCTATCGTACCTACCGCTCAGGCCTCAGGGCTGAAATGATTTGTAGTGGCGCATGTCAGACGTGATATGTTTGATCTGCTTGTCTCCAAAATAACATGTCCCGAGCATCGCGAGAGCCTTAGGGACCGGGTATGCTGGACACTTGGTGCCCGTCAACGAGGGCCCGCACCCATGCGGAATCTTTTGACCAGCCCTGCACTGTCGCCGTTCTACCATGCCGCCCAACGGCTCGGGTCGCCGCACCACATGGAAAACATCCGCACCGCTGGGGGAAGGCTCGGCGCTGCGGCTGAGTATGCAGCTTGGCACTCCGCAGACTCTCGGATGATTTTGCGGCGGCATGCGTGACTCAACAGCGGCCGCTACTTGTCCCCGCAGACCGGTAGGCTTGAAAAACGCTGACGCGGGAACCTCGAGAAAATGCCGGATGTGCCACTTCGGGGCAAATACACTTCTGTGCGGGCTCGGCAAAGCACACAAGCAGCGGCATCGCGCTGCGATGACGAAGTCACGACGTTGATATCATCAGCCGTGCTGGTACCCATGAAAGGCGCGCCGCCTTCCACGCTCTAGGGTCATCGAGCGTCGATGACCTCGGGGCGTTTCACAGGACGCATCTCTGATGAGCCGACTTACAGAGCTTCCGCTCAATAGATGTGCACGGCACCGACATCCGGGTGATCTGCTGTCGCTCGATTTATCCACCGAAGAATAACAGGCTGTGCCAAGTTCCGTTCATACCGCCCGGCTGGCCATGGAAACTTGCACTCTTCCCGAATGCACTGAATCTGAACCTGAACGTGAGTGTCCTTGGTGTACCATAAGACCGTAAAGCGCACTTTAGGCAGAACAGCCGCTGCGCTCGACAATAACGAGCTTCTCGGGGCTTCCGTGAGAGTCACAAGTGAGGTGCATAGTACGGACATTGCCTGCGGTGCCACACGAACGCAACAACGCCAATGTGACATCTCTTGAGAATGGCCGAATTACCACTTGGAGCACTCGAGGACGACGGGTGACACGAATCACAGTCACCATCGAAGTTAGCGTGACCACCCGGTTTCCTGTGAACTTTTCACTGCATTTCGTATATACGAAGTAACCAATCTGGTGGCGAGCGGGTCAGCATCAAAAGAAGCATTGTCTGTCGTATGCACTCGCCTATGTATAGGGTTAGCTGTTGCTGTCTTCGTCGAGCCTGAGCGGGAGAGACGCAACGCCAGACACATGCTCAACTTGAACTGTGAGAACGCGGCTAGAAGCGACATATGGCCATCGCAGGGTCATTCGAAACTCGTCAGTCTCGGCGAACCTAAGTTATTTTCGTTGTCAATAGCAAGCATGGTGCGGAAAGTATAATTTGGCTGGAAAGTGTACCTCCGCCCTTGAGCGTGGGTTACGATGGATACGGGTATGTTGGCATACCAGTCTGGCCGAACCCACATGGTGCGAATCCCCACCAGAAGGTTGCCATGCTGTGAAAGATTGCGCAGCTCGCGCGACAGGAACATCGCAACCTGGCTCAAACTCATAAGCTAGAAGATACCAAGAGTGGAGCAAAATGAATCCAGGAGAACGTGACTTGTTGGAGATAGCTTGTTGAACAGCGGATGTTGCTGATATGTTCTCATAACGCGATATCCGTGGGAGGGAAAAGAGCTTGTCATAACAAGTCGCAGTCGGTAGTCGTGTATCAAGTCTGTTCCGTTGCAGGGTGACGTAGTGAAGCTTCGAAGCCCTGGATTAGTAGTGACAACATAAGATAGTATTACTCCGAAACACATGCTAGCAGATAGAATAACCTGCATACTGGGACTATCAAGTTGTGGGGGGTTTCGAGTCATGAGCACATCGAACAGGGCGAATCGTCTGCAGATGTGGTGCTCATCCCCCCAATGGATGAAGCAACGGCGTCGAGCAGAGTGACACGAGGCGATATAGAGTTCTATTAGAGATAGCATACAATCTGGCAAACTTTGACGCAGAGGTGGTCATAGTTTGAGCTGCAATCTCATCAGCACGGTCATCCCGCAACCAGTTCGACCAAGAGGTGACTTGCGTGCTCATCCTGGTCATGCACATAACCATTCGTAAGCTCTTGAGCGTGCCTTCTACTGCGCTCGGCTCCGGCATTGACCACTGCCAGCCCGACGGCCTTGTGGCGCGACTAAACGTCCTAGCCTTCGCGACGGCCAGCCCAGCGGCGCAAGCGATGCCTTGCGTCTTCGGCATGGGGTGCGTGACACAGCTGAGTACCTACACAGTGCCTGCAGCCTGCAGGATGTGGTCAGCCACTCGCTCTACGCAGGTCTTGACGATAGGCGGGCATGAGCGAAGATCAGTGCGCAGATCAAAAGGCACAGGTCTGGACGGGACGGAGCTCTTGACGGCGCCTGTTCTCGTCGTAAAGTCACCTCTTACCAGGACCGTCATCTCGAAGGGAGAATGTCTGCGATATAATCCCTGCAACACGTCCTGCGCACGCCTCTTTTATCCTACTAGCCGACGCTTGTTAAATTCGATTATATTCGACCGACTTTTTTTTCGACCTGACAACGCGATCATTCACACTCATTCCGCAACTATAATGAAGAGCTGCTTGAAGTGCACCACCGACGCGCACCACCGCGACAGGAATTCTCCTCCTCCCGACTCGCCCAGCGAGCAGGGAAGCGACTGCGACGTGCCCATCATGGACAGCATGCAGCGGCGGAAGTCGGTGGCCTTCTGCGAGGTTGGCGAAGAAGACATATTCTATGCGGACGATTGGGATCGGTCGCCGGCAGCAATCACACAACGTCTTACCTACCAGTGAGTGTCGCCCGTTCTCGCAGCGGGCTGCAAGTATTCACGCGCTTTTGCGGCCGCTAGAGACGTCTACGAGCTGAAGGAGTTGCGAATAGCCCTGCCGCGGATCCAGCTCGCCAGGCGCAAATCTGATTCATGACCACGCACGCTGCCTTCCGCGCAGGCACGCTGAACAGGCCCCATGGCTTTGCCACAAGCGGGGTACGACGCTGCGCCGTCGTCGCCCTCTGCATCGCATCACGCACAGCACGGACTTTGAGCATAGAGACATTTTCGGAGGGGGTGGGAAACGGACACTTTTTTGGACTCTCGTAGACGGACTTTGCAATCTCCCATCATCGCCAACGGACACTCACTCGATCGTTTTGCAGCATGTTTTCTTGCGGGTGCTGGGCAACTTACCCCATTTGCATTTTCTTTTTCGCACTCCAGGTGGAGCTTTCACCTCGTACGCTCGTTGACACTCGTAATCGCACTCGTACTTTACTACATAGGCACACACGCAACACAATTAATACCTCACGCGTGCATACGCCGGTATCCGCGTTGTACCTGTCTTTTTCGTTTACGTACACATTAAGGAGATTCTCACCAGTGCACTCGTCCCAATGTCTCGGTTGTTTTGTGATGACGTCTCCATTGAGGCACAGTAAGGCAGTCACAGCTAAGGCCCTGGCTGTACCATATGAACTCGTTTCGGGAGGCAGCATATGCATAGCCCGACAATGCCATTGAAACAATTAAGACTAGCCTAGCGCTTCGGGCCCCGCTGAGGCGCAGAATGCGGGTCTAGGGCTGCCAGCTAAAAGGGTATCGTGGCTTTTAGCAGTCCTCCAAACGCTCCTCATTCCGGAGTGCATCGCGAGAAAGCAACCTCCGAGCACTCGACGGGCGCGCGCGCACGCGCGTTCTAATTCTGTCCGTGGGTACGCAGAGGCCAGCAGAAGGCGTCGTGAGAAGCCGCGGCTCGGCGCGATGGCGCGAGCTAAGATGGGGCCCATTGAGGTGAGACGCGTTGAAAATGTCGAACAAAACGAGCACATACACCAGCGACTGCTCCGTAGTGTGCAGCGTTAAGTTCCGCTCCTTCTAGAGGTGGCGTGCTCCGCGTGAGAGGTTTCGCAGCGCGAGCGCCCCTCTGGAACAACACTCAGACAAAACGGGGAGAGCTCGCCTTTCATGAGGCGTGAGAGGCCCGACACGGACTCCAAGCACCTGAAAAAAAAATTCCGGGGCTGGCGGCGCATGATACATGACGCCTAGAAGGTGCCAGACTGGGAGGCGCGCCCGCATGCGGGAGTTGATGGGACGAGACGGAAGGGAGAGGAAGAGGGCATCCTGAGAGCTGCTGCCACGGCACGCGCCCGCGAGCTGTCATCTCCTCGGAGTGACAGGCTCGTCGTGGTGGCGTGACTCGTGACCCGCGTCGCGCTCCGCTCGCTCGGGCGTCCGTCGCGCGCACACGGGAAGGTGGGAACGCAAGGGAACGCAAAGGGACGCAAGGGCCGCTATCGGATGGCCCCATTGCGAGATAGCGCACGCTGCCCGCGCCGCGCCGCGTCTCGTGCTGGGGCCTTCGCCTGCTCTGGGGAATTGTAGAGGCTTCGGACATGGCGGCCGAGCGCCACTAGTTTAGCTGAAGACAGAGGCGCACGGTCTCACGCCGCGCGCGAAAGGCGAATTTATCGTGATCTACGTGCGTCAGCGAAGTCTCGTCCCGCGAAGCACGCACCGGAGCACTTGGATATTTTCAGGCGACGGGCATGGCGAGGCGCCGCAAAGTGAATCTGCCGTAAAAGTTCCAAAATGTCGTCACAGAGGGTCGAGCGTCCAGAGCTTTAGCGGCGGGCTAGTATGAGAAGGTATTCTCATCTTTCCCTTGCCTCATCATAGCAACAAAATCCAAGCGTTAGATTTCTGCAGCTGGTGCTATGGATTATA
>NW_006767639.1:427129-612043 GCF_000300595.1 Phanerochaete carnosa HHB-10118-sp | reverse complement strand
AAGATGGGGCCCATTGAGGTGAGACGCGTTGAAAATGTCGAACAAAACGAGCACATACACACCAGCGACTGCTCCGTAGTGTGCAGCGTTAAGTTCCGCTCCTTCTAGAGGTGGCGTGCTCCGCGTGAGAGGTTTCGCAGCGCGAGCGCCCCTCTGGAACAACACTCAGACAAAACGGGGAGAGCTCGCCTTTCATGAGGCGTGAGAGGCCCGACACGGACTCCAAGCACCTGAAAAAAAAAAATTCTGGGGCTGGCGGCGCATGATACATGACGCCTAGAAGGTGCCAGACTGGGAGGCGCGCCCGCATGCGGGAGTTGATGGGACGAGACGGAAGGGAGAGGAAGAGGGCATCCTGAGAGCTGCTGCCACGGCACGCGCCCGCGAGCTGTCATCTCCTCGGAGTGACAGGCTCGTCGTGGTGGCGTGACTCGTGACCCGCGTCGCGCTCCGCTCGCTCGGGCGTCCGTCGCGCGCACACGGGAAGGTGGGAACGCAAGGGAACGCAAAGGGACGCAAGGGCCGCTATCGGATGGCCCCATTGCGAGATAGCGCACGCTGCCCGCGCCGCGCCGCGTCTCGTGCTGGGGCCTTCGCGCCTGCTCTGGGGAATTGTAGAGGCTTCGGACATGGCGGCCGAGCGCCACTAGTTTAGCTGAAGACAGAGGCGCACGGTCTCACGCCGCGCGCGAAAGGCGAATTTATCGTGATCTACGTGCGTCAGCGAAGTCTCGTCCCGCGAAGCACGCACCGGAGCACTTGGATATTTTCAGGCGACGGGCATGGCGAGGCGCCGCAAAGTGAATCTGCCGTAAAAGTTCCAAAATGTCGTCACAGGGGGTCGAGCGTCCAGAGCTTTAGCGGCGGGCTAGTATGAGAAGGTATTCTCATCTTTCCCTTGCCTCATCATAGTGATGCCTTGAAACTTTTTTCATCGACCGTGCTCACGAAGTAAAAAAGGTCAACCCCGGCGCTTGGTTACGTAATGTGGTAGGGATCTTACTTAGGACGGCTGAGCAGCAGAAACTCGAAAGGACGCTAAGAACCTGATATACCGTCCAATGAGAGATCGTAAACTGATAGCAGTTGATGTAGGTTAATCTGAACGGCAGTGCGTCCCTGAAAATGAGCGACGTTGCGACCTCGTATCCGTCTCGGTATCCATCGGAAGCTTCCTCCGGTGCGACGGCGGAGGGATTTTATACGGACGAGCACTCGGGCTGACCAGCACCAACAAACGCCGCAGGCTATCTGAAGAAAACCAACATATCAGCCAGCTCTCACACTTACGGCAACGCGAACATGCAGGACGACGCCACAACGCCGTGGTGGTTCGCAGCAAGCGATAAGCGCCCACTACTTAGGCTTTTGCTTCGCAGTATCTGACTAGATGCCTTGAAAATTGTTGCAGCATGCACACATCACCACGTTCTTGCCGCATTGCCAGCACTATAAGCTTTCATTACATAACGAATAAGATATCGTCCCACACATCTACCGCGTGTAGTACGGAGGTCGTAACATAATTAACCGCGCAAGACCAAACCCCCCTCCCCCCTCCCACGGGAAGCAGAAGGCACGACGAGGCACGGCGAGTAGAGCAGGTCCGTGTAACGTAGGCCTCGAGATCCGAGGTGTAGGAAAAAGTATCCGCCGGGTGCAGTTGAAGGCTACCCGACAGACGATTACGAAAAGAGGCGAGCACGCCAACGGCGCGGGCGACAAGAAATCTGGAAGAAAATGCAGGGGAATGATGGTGGATAAGAGATAGAGCGAGCATCGAACGAACGAGGATCCAGCAGCGCATGTACGGAGCAATTGACACGATATGGTTAGACATGCAGGGGACGGATGGACGTGAGACAAGGAGGGATGGCGTGTGGGTAGACGGGGCGATGTGCAGGAGGGGAAAGACGAATGTTGTGGAATGCAGAAAGGGAAGGGGGGAGGATGTGACAGGCATATGTGTATATGCGAGGCAAGGCGAGATAGGACCACAAAAACGTAGGATGAATTGGATGAGTTATGCAATAGGTCACTACGAGGCGTATACAATGTGAGAAAAATAATATGCACGAATGATGCTAATCTACTTTCGGTGTATGATGGCAGGAGGAACAGTAAGAGCAAATGTCTTCTTTCTAGAGTTCTCTCCTCCGGATGCTCGGCTCTAGGATGCCTTCGTTCTCGATAGCGAGCGGCGGCACGCGTCGCCAGTTCGAGGGTACCTGGACGTACGACGGCGCGCGCATCGTCTCGATGGTGAACTCGGGGGTCTCGGGTGCAGGCGACGGCAACGGCGTGACAAGTGTCGCGATCGCGCTGAGGCTCTCCGAGACGGCGTTCAGGGTCTCTTGCTGCCGGGTGCGCGATGATAGCGATGACAGCGAGGATGGCCGCTGGATGAACAGCCGCTTGGCCATACCGGTAGGGGCCCGTGCTGAGGACCCACTGGAGACAACTCCCGCTCCTGCCAGCGCCACCCCCTCAGCCTCTTCACTGCCATCAAGGCACAAAGGCGAAGGCGGTTGAAGCGCAGGACTTGGCAGGGCCTGGAGTTTCATCTTCGTGACCACCGGAGCTTCCACTAGCGCGTTTTGCATCAGGCCGGGACACACCGGGATCGCGGGAAAGTACGGGTTGTGGCTCGACGTCAAGTTATGAGGATGGAGCTCGCTGTCGAAGGCCTCGGCGTGAGGCTCCAGCGTCGCGTGCGACTCGAAATAGTGAGCGAGGTCGCTCTCTGCAGGCGAGGACGGGCATGGACTGCTCACACTGGGCGTTTCGCTCTCAGTGTCTGTATCGCTAGCGGAGCACAAGGACGGCGTTGACATGCACGACCGATGAATGTTCAGCGGCATGTATGACGACGGCGGCGAGCTGATAAGGTCGTGCTCGGAATGCTGCAGATCATCTTCTGGCGGGGTCTCGTTCTGAGGTGTCAGCTCCGCAGGCGCGTCGAAAGTACTCGAAGTATCTGACAACGACTCCTGCGAAACTTTCGGGAGATCTTCTGGAGGGAGTAGAGGGACGAATGTCATGTTGAATCTCCTTGCCGGGGGCGGAGGAGGAGGAGCAGCGATTTCAGCAGGGGCCTTAAACTCTTCCCGCACAGGCAACAAAGGGACAAAGGCGAAGTTCGGTAAGTTCGGTCTGCGCTTCGTAGGGGTATGCTGAGGAGCAGGGATAGGAGATGCAGGGGGCGTCGTGTCGAAGGAGAGGATATTTGAAGGAGCAGCCGACGATGCAATATTTACACCGCACGCCGGAGGCGCGGACGCTGATGGCGACTGCGGCGGCCGCGGCGGCTTAGCTGGGGTGGCAGTGGTCTCAGTGAGCTCCGATGAGTCAGACGTAGAGCACTGCGCTGGCGTGCTAGGTTGGGACGGCTCTTCTGAGGGAGGGAGCAGAGGGAGCAAACGTATAGGAACAGAATCGAGATATGGCAGGATCTGTGGGTCGACAGACGACGCCGAATCGTCCCGATTCTTCCACTTCGACGGTGTAAGTGAAGGGGCAGTGGCGAAGCGCGATATGGGGAACACAGGCTTGGTCGACGATGATTGTCCAGGGGGCGATGCCGAACGCGGTATCGAGGTCGTCGAGAATGGTTGGCGACTACTGCATGATGGCGCACGGGGAAGGGACTTCAGGATCTGCTTGAGCTCGAGGATCTCCCTGTTATGGACACAGTGTTAGAGTTGTGGAAGGTCGGTAGAAACGATGATCAAGATTGACGGACAGCCCTGGGCGATGCCATATAAATGGCCTGGTGCTAGCTCGTGACTGCACGCCGCCCACAGACTAGGAGGTGAAGACCGACGGGCCCGGCGCCGATGGCGCACATCGCAGAGAGCACCATCGAGAGCTCCAAAGGAGGTCTCGGAGTTTGCGCGAGAGGAGAAGGAGGCTGGAATACGCATGATTACCGAAAGCGGTAGTCCAACAAAGTGACTCGGTTTGCGCCCAGCCTCTCCGCCACACAACGACCCGTCACACGATAGATCGGATAGGAAGCGATGGATGGGGAACGAGGAGCAGAAAGATGCACGCACTGGTAAGATAACTTGGGGGCCACGGGGGCAGGCGTCCGGTCCCAATCATCGGCCTGGAAGTACTCTTCGTCCTGGCAGAAGGACACGTATTTTCGCAGCGCAGGGACCTGGCCGTTGCATGTTGCGGGGGATCTGCTGCCTGATCCGCTGGGCGACGCGGCGGCGCTGTCGAGCAGCGGAGTATACGGAGGGGTGGTCTTGAGGCAGCTCTTCACCATGGCGGCGCGCTAGGGGTTGGATGGGCGATGAAGGGCGCAGCGAGAGATGAGAAACGAGGTGGGTGTATGCGCCTCAGGATCTGCGAGTAGGAACAGGAGAGGATGAGAGCGAGGAATAAAAGGATGACGAGCCGGTGCGTCGAGGTTGCATGGGGGTTTCATTTGACCAGCAACGCCAGAGCCGGGGAAAAGTGGGAACCAATCTCGCCACGTGGGGGCTTAGAACACCCGCTCGGTGTCCCGAAGGCTGTGACGGTGACACCCTCATGGAGGAGCCCCTCAGTCACAAACGTGATCTTGCCCGCCTCGATCTGGCCCCTTTGTCACATGTCGTCACGTCCCGCTCCACACCATTTCAGCGACGCAGGCGGCAGGCTTGGAGAGCATGACGGCAAAGGTCAGGCGGGTGCGTTTAGGGGTCTCACCAAGACACAAGCTGGCGGTCAGACCGGCCTGGTCGTCGACGCGCCCTCCGCGCTGCAGACGCGCACGCGAACTCGCCAAACCGGATCCTCTCATTCCCGTGCTTGCGGAACTTGCCCACCAGCTCAAACACCCTCCATCCAATCGCGAAAAGCGGACATCCTCTGAGCGATTTTTTCGTGTCGTGCGGGAACCCGTCGCACAACCTCCTGACCACCATCACGCCCGCCGTAACGACCCAAGACGCGCTTCAGGTCACTTTCCTACAAGGTTCCGCATCCAATGATCAATTGACATGACACTTGTACGTCTTGTTTACGCAGCTTTCGCCCCAGTACCCCACACAACATATTGAACTTTGTCAGGAATAATCTCAGCCATCTTGTGCTTCCTGGATGCCATCGAGGCGCTCTACATGCGCCTGGCGATGGGCGCCAGGCAGTCCAGGCCCTGCTGCCGCCTGCACTCTACTGTTCTCCGGTGCACCCTCGTCCACTCAGGATGCCTCGTGAACGACAATGGCGCAAGCTAGGCTTTGCTGTCGCGCAGGTCCATCCATCGGCAAGCGGCCACGTTCATCGACCCAGCGGTAAACGAATTACAGTCGCCAAAACCTTCAGCACTGCTCTGCGTCTGGAACCTGCCACGAGACCCTTCCACAGCTCGTCTCGACACTCTGTGTTACTTCGGCCTGGTGATCCCCGGTGCTTCCCATATGGAAGGCCAGCACTGCTTCCTGGGGCTTTGTGGCACGGTACCGAGGGCCGATATTCCCATTACCCCTGCCATACTGCCTGTGCCTTGCGCGAGGTTAACCGCGCGCTGCCCATGACAAAGAGGGGCCGGAGCGCAACACACACAATTCTGGTTGATGCGCTCGACATAAACGGGCAGGGCGGCTCGCCCAGGAATTTTCTTCGCGGTTCTTGCCAATTCCTTGGCGACGGACGACCAAGCACGTAACCGCTCGTGGTCGTCCTTCCGCCATGCTACGTGTCACAAAACGCCTCGGAGAATCTTTTGCCTCCACTGTTACTACGGCTGGTAGAAACGCAGGGGTAAAAGCGTCTTCGTAAAGCGTTCAAACACTCGCACCAATCCTGCACCGAGCATGATCTCAGTTTGCTGTCCGGTTGCCAGTGGCCTTGACGATTTACCTTGCCTAGTGATGAAATGGTCATGCTTGCTCTTGACAGTTGCATGTGTTACTCGAACAGGGTAGGCCGTAACAGGAAAGTAAGGCACGCCTCCTGATCATCACGCTGGTTCGTGAGGGACAAGGTAAGCGACCCTTTCCAACACAGGACGTGCTCTGCTCGCTGATGTACTCATACAGTGCGCCCCTGCCGTGCCAACAGGGCATGAGCTGGATAAACACTTTGCGAATATACCCGAGAGCAGTGCACGACAGCTGTTTATGCGCCTCCTTGACTTTCTCGAAGACGAGTGGCGCGCTCGGTCCTTTAAGTCATTTGGCATCAGACAGGTGAGTGGATGTTACGCGGAGCACTCTCATAAACGTGTGGAGGTATGTACTACCGCACAATTCAAAAAACTCCGAGCATAGACTACCTTGTGGTTGCCTTAGTTCTACCAAACGTTGTATCTGTTATCAGTGTTAACATCACTGCCGACGAAGAACCTACACACATATCCATCGACAACCACAACGCGCGACGACCCAGCACCCTTGGTCCCCCTTGAACCGGTGCGCGGGCTCGTGCTCACTGCACAGATACTCCCGCCAGCCGCACAGGTACAGAAGCGCGAATGCCGCCGTCGTCTGGCATGAGGACCAGAGGTCCTATCGCCCTCCACAGTATCACCGTGTGCCGCCAAGCCGGCCACAGCCAGCCAGGGCTGGCATCGCGACGATCGTCGCGTCGACTGAACTGGCGAGACGGTGCCGCCGGGGTCGCCTACCGCACCGGCCCATCGGGCTCGTTGAGTGCCAGCGCGATGAGCGCCCTGCAAGACGAAAAAGAGAGCAGAAGTGTGTCGGACCCTGAGCGGCAGTCCTTCCCCTCCACGAAGGGAGCAGGGAACGAGACATGTGGCGATGTGACCGAGGTGCGCGTGCACCTGCGCCGCTGAGACATGGGGTAGAACGTCCAGCTGTAGTTTCGCCACTCCTCGAATGCAGGTGAATTGACGGTCGTCGGTGTATGACGAGAAGGTGGCTCATCTGAGGTACGCGGATTCCATGACGTATGTGTCTCCGTGGTGTTCGATGTCCAAACTCTCGGAGCACCGTTGACGTCTCACCGCAGCCAGGCTGGCCCAGAGTATTCGCCGTTGCAGAGGCGTCCCGGTGCGTGACGATTTGTCTCTGCGCAGAAAGAAGCTGGTGACATTGCCCGAACAGAGCGGCCGGTCGACAGTCGCCTCTCCCTTCAGGTCTCTGCGAATGACAGAGCTGGTCCTCTCTGGGTAGAACCGCTGGCAACCTGATCGTAAAATTTCGAGTAATTCTCGTCAGGACGAATAGAGCCGTCATGGACAGTAGGGCCTGGTCCCTCATGCCCTCGTCCTCGTTCAGAACCCAGGTGAGAAAAACGTGAATTTTCCGAGTGATTTGTGGATCTCCTGCTGCGTGATGAATAGGCTGAGCGCTCTGCGAGGTGTCATAGCGAAACCGTACTCGGCTCTCTCCATCATGACATCTATCATGTGCACGCTCTGTGTAAGGCTCCCGCGAAAAATCATCTCCGTGGGATTCGGCGATACCTCGCAGGTTGCTACGAAGTCCGAGGACAGCGTCCTAATTGCCCAAAGTTGACAGAGGAGCAATGTATGCACTTTCGGAGGATTTCTAGCAACCGTTCAATATGGCGCAGGGGAAGTATCAGTATGCCTGACGGCCTAAGTTCGGGGATGGTTCACCGTGACGAAGTCTTCTTCGATCCTTCGAAAAGATGAGGTCTTCCTTGCTGTAGCTATAGAAGTAGTCGTTCAGGATGATGTCTATAACCTGTACCGTGAAGTTGGCTTCCTAGAGCGGCGTCTACACTTCGTTGTTGTGTACACGAGACGCGCAAGTGCAGGTCATCATGCTCATTCAGGGTGACTAGAACGTTCGTCCACTCGAATAAGTCCTTGAATAGCCGTTGGACTGGAGGGGGGGAGGATGTATGCCAGCTGGACGAGAAGGTGCCGGCTCGTCCAAAAGCCTTGAGAGATCAGCGCTTCAGCCTGAACAAAGCCTATGTGAGATTATACTAGACGGAGAAGCAATCTAGGATAAGCTATAAAGTAGTTGGAAAGAAAGACTTACGGCGAGCATGGTGGCGTTCCAGAACTTCGAACTCCTGCGCAGAACGCACTTCTCCCGGGCCCATGTCTCGGACAGGTAAGCGCCGGACCTCGAGTACTTCAGTGCCGACGCCTTTCTTCCCACTCCCAACTTCGAGTTTCCGTCTCGATGCAAACATGCTGATTAAATTCAATGTTCCAGTACCACGCAACACACAGTTAACAGGATACAAGCTAGAAGTACACCCGAGCACATCCAAGTTGTGAATCGCTCGTGCTTAGCCTCTACTCGGTATCGAACACCAAGCACCTAATCTCAATGCTCTCCCGGTGGGGCGCATCCTTCGGACTAGTCTTGTCCAGGAACGCGGTGTGCGGAGTAAGACGCGCCCGGTTCTCCTCCGAGTCGTAGCACTTGATGAGGGTGACCTCTTCCGGAGTCTGGTTGGAGAGATAGTACCACTTGTGGTCCGGGTTGTAGCGGACGGAGAAGGTGCCTGCAACACGGAGACTCATGAGCCAAGATATGAGAGTGCGCAAAAGTGACACATACCTCCAACTCGGTCAGGATAGATGAAGCGGATGGGGACAAGATCGTGTTCGGTGTCAAGGTGGCGCCAGTCCGAGACTGCAAGCGGCTTGTGCGCCACTGGGTGGTGGATGGGACGCCAGACGTTGATGATGCGAACGCGCCCCTTCAGGAGGCGTTCAGCGTCCTCGCCGAGGTGGCGGTGGACACGCGCGACGGAGGCGTCGAAAGTCTGGTCGATGTGAACACGCTCCTGCAGACGAAATCAGTACGCAAGCGGGCTCGTAAAGCGCAGTGCAACTCACGACTGGGCCACGAATGAGCTTGCCCTCTGGGTTAGGATGGTCCGGCTTGCGACGAATGGTGTGGTCGAAGACAAAGACCCTCTTCGCACCAACCTCCTTCTTTAGCAGCTCCTCTACCTCCTTGTAGTATGCGGTCTGAATCCTCTCCTCGTCGTCGAACTCCTTCTCCTGGCTCACGTGATCGACGAACTGGAAGCCGGACGTGTCGAGAGAGAGGCCGTACTCTTTCTCCTTGCCGCGGGCATCGCGAATGACGACGTCGTGTGGCTCTGCACCGATGTTGTTGCTCTTCTTCCCGGCTGGGGGATCGTAAACATACTGGTAGGGCGTCTCGTCGGACGTTGGGTCAGGAGTGTAATAGTTCAGACTGGTGGGGACGTCATGAGGAGCGAGAACTGCGACAGTCATACTGATTGATTGAAGTTTGTCGAGGGGCTGTACTAGCTGAAGCTGTAGATGCGAGTGATATGACGTTGAGACGGTGAAGCTGGGGAGCCAGGAGCAGTTCTGAGACTCGTATATATAGTAGTCTCACCACTCTGCGGAAAGATCAGTCAGCAGAGTCTGCTCTGTAAGCCATCAATACAAGCCGCCTTCTCAAACACTGAGAGCTATGCCGCCAACTTGTCGAAACAATGCCCAATCACATAGCACAATTTCGAGGCGCTATGAGGCAAACGCTAGCCACGGGCACGTGTATGGCGCAGCAGCAATGTCCGAGAAAGCGGTAGCCGAGCCCGTTGCTTCTCGCGCATAGCGTTGTGTTCGAAGAAAGTCCAGGCGTATCCTTGGCGATCTCGACTAGGTCTACAGCTCTCGTCATACGAAGCCTTCAGTACTAGTTGGCTTATTAAGCTTGAGCTTGATCAAGTAGTTAAGGCGGTGGGCTTGAGCTCTTACATAAGTCACTTAGAAATACACCACAGGACAGGCGCCATACTTCGTCTGATACCTTCTTGCTTCAGAATCGTGCCATGCAATAGTAACCCTTACGGGATTTAATGCGATGAGTTTTGCTAGCGGTAGGAAAGCGGCATTAAGCCGTTCTCAGTACCTTCGGTCTTGGATTCTCATGGAGATCGTCTCGCCTCCAGAGGCTGAGTGTAATCGAGTCGGCAGAGTGTGTTCCTCGTCGAAGTCGTGCTCGATGAGATAAGAAAGCTCAACGATCAGCCCAAGGTTTATATCACCCCTCAGACTCGAATAGACCCTCGAGCAAAGGTGTGAGATTTCATCCGGAAGCAGCGGCACGTGATGGCTGGACTTCAGGTCATTTTATAGCTGCAAAATACCGGACGTGGTGAAGACAATGGGTAAAGCAGTGACCCAGGATCTTTCAGAGTACGCCACAAAGCGGTCGGAAGTGGTCGGAAGCTGAACTCCTAAGGTTATACGGAGGTATAAACGCAACAGTCGCGTTCTGCAGCTGATGCAAAACACATTTTCCTCGTGTAAAGCGTCCAGTGATGGTTATTTCAAGCCATTTACCCACTTTGAGTAGCCTTCAAGTGACCAACTCCATATATCAGGCTTGAAGTACGTCGAAGATGTCCAAGTTGTGGTTCATTTGCGGTCTCTACTCGGTATCGAACACCAGACATCGATTCGGACGAATCGCGCACGGTCCACCTCTGAGTCATGGGTGACTTCATCCGGAGTCCGATTCGAGAGGTAGTACCACTAGTGATTTGGGTTGTGGTGGACAGAGTGGTAGACTATGCAGCGTCAGGGCTTGAGAGCTATGAGCTCGAGCAGTGAGGCACTCTTAAGTATGCCTCATCACTTCGCCAACCTCTGCATCAGTCAACAGAGTCTGTTCTGTAAGTTGTCGCAGCATGAGCTGCCTTCTCATGCGTCGAGGACCATGTCACCATCCGATTTATCAAAATAATGTTTAATTGTATAGCATCATCCAGAGTCGCGATGAAGCAAACGCCAGCCACCGGCACATGGGTCAGCGCACAGTCATGTCCGAGTAAGTAGAAGCCGAACCCAGTGCCGCATTACGTCTGGGAGGAGTTTAGGCGTATCTTCAAAGGGGTTGACTAATCCTAGGCCTTGAGCACTCGCAGCAAACAATCATGGCGCCATGCGCAGCTTTCAGTCCACAGCACCATCACTACGCCTGATTTACGAGCACAATCACCTTCGGCCACCGCGCTTCGGACTGGGCAAACCAGGAATGACATGTCTCGGCCTCTCAGAGCGAAGGTGGGCGACAATCAGCCTTAGGAATTCTGTCGTTGCTCAGGCTGCTTCTGGCAATGCTTCCGATGCCCACCTTTCTCCCAGTCACTAAAACACGACAGAGTCAGAATCAAAACGTGAGGACAACACGTCATAGCACATACTTCTTTTGGCACTCGGCACCGCAGTAAGCAACGACCCAGCAGCCCTTGCATACTCTCATTCTGTGCGCAGGTTTGTGGACATTGCACAGACATTCGCTCCACCCGCACCACTGCAGCACATCGAACACGGCTTCCTCCGCCTCAAGGTCTGGCACCGGCGGGATGAGAGTTCCCACCCTTTGCCACAAGAGCGAGAAGCGCTTCCAGGCCCTGTCCCGCTGCACAAGCCGGCTGCGATTGAGCTCGTTTGTTGTCGCCTGCCAGGCTTTGAGCGTGTGGCGCCGTATGGTTACTACCTTCCGATTGTTGTCTTCCTGGTCGACCTGACGAAGTCGTAAAAGACAGGAGCTAACGAGATGAATTAGCTGCTCTGCAAGCGACGTCAGCTGGATATACATTGTGCTAGTGATTCTGTACGTACCGAGTCTTTCAAGCCCGTGCTCATCGATCTCTATATGGAGCATACAGCAACGGCATAGCAAACCGAGGAATCCATACACATGTGTGTCAGACATAGGTCGCCTTGTCGCGTCGCGCCTAGAACGCCCGAAAGTCAGCGACACAGTACAGAAGTAAAATCATGTAACACGACAGACGTCACGAAGCCCAGTATTGTCATTATAATGCTGATGTGTAACATGTCAGTCCGGTCCCCTAAGCATAGCTGACGGCGAGCGGCGGCTAGACTATGCAGTTCGATCTGTGGCTCAGACGAAGCCTTCAGCAGGGATGTGCTGTTGTCTGTAGGAAGCCGCAGTAATAAAATCGATGTGACAGAGAATAGACTTTGATTGACGATGTCTTCATCTTTAAAATCCCGTAGCATAGCCCTTGTGATATGGTCGTGGCTGGTACACCCATTTGCAACCGAGCGAAAAAACGCGGGCCACGACTGGTGATCTGTTATCATCGGAAAGCGTGAGAGGGCTTCACTCCGTATCCGCTGACTTGAGTTGTGTATCCAAATGAAGAACAATACATGGGGTATCCGAGAGTTCGCCTGAGTGATGAAGACATGTCTATGAATGCCAGCGTCGGTAGGAGGGCCTCACTAAGAAGGGCCAAAGACCCACCTATGCTCTTCGAGAAGATTCGTTGCTGCTCCAGCCAATTTATCCAAGCATTCATGTAATGAAGGTACACCGAGACCCGAGCTCGAGCGGGCTAGCTCGGAGATCAAGAAGGGCGTTCGGATGTCCCAGAGTTTGTCGTAGATCTTGAGGACACCATTTTGGAGAATATCTAGAACCTTTTTGAACTCGGGATCGCCAGAACGTGGGAAGTGGAGCAATCGAAGGAGAGAGGTCAAGAACAGTGTCAGCACAACAACAACAACAAAGCTCTGGGATGCGAGCAAAGGTTAGTCAGGTGTGCATACTTGAGTTAGGGCCGCCTACTGTTGTCGCTGCCTCCTGGCCTCCTGGAGACGTAAGCTGCTCTCAGGTGAAACCGCAGAGGCATTCGTCGATTACCAACCCTCCCAGTACGGAGACAAACCCGCTTTCCCAGACAATGTGCCAGGTGGTATCGTCCACTTCCCAGACAGCTTGATCCAAGGCAATCACCACACATAGCATTTCAAAACTTTGGCGGTCATCTAGAGCATATACGTCGCGAAGGAGTTGTATCCAAGAACTAGGAATGGCGAGCAGATGCTTTAAAGCATGAAGCGGATAGTTTGGTTGCCCATCCGGAGGAGGTCCGATCTATTCAAAGACCTCGGTGAGCAACATCAGCTCAAGGACCTTTATAAGACGGTTCCTGTATCACTATCCGAAAAGTGAAGGCGAAGGGGTATGCGACAAAAACGAAGAAGTTTGTTCGAGCTTGCCACGCTCTGTTGTCGGGCGAGGACAAGATTTGCAAGCGCTTGTACTACAACCCCGCCGTAGATCTCCTTGGTCATCTTGGACGATACGAACAGATGAAAATTACGTGAGGAGGCATCGTGTCAACATCGCTGTCGATGCGAGTGAGAGGCGATCAAACACAGGTTTTCTTCTCCTCCCGGCTCTTCTGAGCCGCTTGCGCGTCGCGCGCTAAAGCACCACGGCCTTTTTCTGAACTGACCCGCACCCCCAGGTTAGATGTGTGTCAACTGCGAGTTAGGCCTTCTTTAACCGACCACCGGATGGTCTCACAGGACGAGCTCGGCGTCGTGATTCCGGATAATCGTCACCAGCAATCCACCTTTCCACAAATCCGCAGTTCGAGGCGGATCTCATACCAAAGGCAGAAAAATATGTGAATAAACAGTACTCCTACCTAATTAAAGACTCCATCTGAATTCGAGCTAGTAGGTCGTCGAAACCAGCCGGACCGTGGATTTAATAGCAATCCACGTACCTATCCCTAACGTCGAGTCCGAAGTTCTCCTCTCTTTGGTCCGGCATCTGAAGAGTATGCTGATTCTGCGACGATGTCCGAGTTGCCCGACACTACCACCGCAGATGCCAATGGCACTGAGCGCGTTCCGCCTGCGGAACAAGATGGCCTTGAGGCTGTCCAGCACGAGGTCGTCCTGCAGTCAGTACCGTTGTCAAAGTGGTTCTTGTCAGTCTCCTTTCACCTCTGGGGTTCCGGCGCTCAGTGGATCTGCAGCCTTGCGGCACTCTCCAACTCGCTAAGAAGTGGCTCAATGGCATCTCTGGCAAGTCCAATCTAGACTCTGACCATGGCGCTCTGAGCGGCTTCCTTCGTAGATGGGTACGCGTTTCCGAAGAGCATCGAGTGGCTCTGGTGAGGCTTGATGGAAATTGGATCGCTCTCGCTGGAGACATTGCTGCTCTAGACGACTGATGGTGGTAAGTCAAATATTCTCGATAGCAAATTAAGTGTAAAATGATGCGCTGCAGCCCGGCGTCGGGAACGCGTAAGTCGCTTTGGAAACTGTCCTCGACAAACGCGACGTCGCTGAAGTCCAATCTGCGTCCATCGACGTCCACCACACTGAACTAGGCAGCCGAAGAAAAGGCAGAGTTCTGATCCTTCAGGCGTTCGGCGATACGCTTCGTGGACAAGTTGATGCCCTCCGTCAAAAGATGGCTGATGAGGACCGTGAAGCTGCAGTCTGCAAGCTTGGCCGACAAGTCGTACGTCATGAACGCCAAGGTGGTTGGCTTTCTAATGATCAATTTCCACGAGTACAGACGGTTGCTGGGAAATGCACGTGTTGAATGCATCGCCCTCGGGATTGTCTCGCCGGGCAAACACCCATCCGAAGTCGTCTACCAGGTTGGCAGGCTGTACTACGAGTGCCTCCTCGGAGCGTGTGCGTACACTCTGTCTCGTCCCTGACGCTTTGCGCGTGTTCTAATGGCGAACAGTTCGAAGCTCAAAAGGCCCTATTCCCCGCCCTTACGACTACTCATCTCGCCGAGTTTTTGACACTCAAGATTTGGTTAGTTCTTGCCTGGATATGTATGCAAATGACTATGAAACGGCGAAGGAGCAGGTGGGTAGTAAGCTCTATTGGTTGTTCATGATTCACAGACATGCTTGATACCCAGGCTTCAGTTCGTGATGGGTTTCGTTGCATGGTGTCAAAGTACTTCAACGCGTCATCCTTCTACCACAGTCCCCATCTCAAGCGTACGGTTCTGGTGTCGAAAAGTACGATGGCCTCTACTCACTGTTGTCATATAGTGTCCGAAGCGTCGGCGGAAGACAACAATCTGTACGATCCGGCCCAACGACAGAGGGTACGTGATGCCATTCCATTTCTGATTGCGTAGGCTCTCGACTGAACGCCACAACAGGGGCAGCATGCGACAAGCGTATTGACCATCTTGAATTCGCTTGGAATCGCGGGCCTTGTCTCCAAGTTTTACGCGTGCGGCACGACTCACGACCTTTCCAACGTTCTGACATTGCGGTGCGAGTTGTATCAAAAATTTGATGGGCTGGAGTTCTAGCTTGAACCGACAGACACTCTGCACGAGGTACGTTTATTGAGTCCGAGTTTTGCTCTTGGCATTGACCCGCGGCTTGCGCAGTATATACCCTGTCTGCTTTGGGGCCAGGCCAAATCCCAGAGGCGAACTATTTCCTCTGCCTGACCCGCGTCTACTTACAGTCCACGCGGTATGTGCGCAAACGGCGCACTCGTCTGGAGCGATGGATTACTTCTAAAAGCTGGACAATGATCTCGAAAACACCAATGTGCTCGCTCAGAACGGGTCGTCTGCTGTCCTCCTCACTCAAGCTATCAAACGGGCGTCCGTCATGTATCTGACAGCTTGAGCTAGGGTTCCTCAATGGCCTTATCCTCCGTCGCGCTATCTATTCGTGCGCACCCTATCCTGATTTACATGTAACTTGATCACAAGCTGTTTTGGTTTTACACAGACAGTGCTTTGATGCTTCAGCCGTATGTGCAACGCTTGCATATCAAAGAGCATAGTTGTATTACACACGCCCTCAATAGGATTTGGCTGATCTTTGACGTGTGCCGCTTATCCCGAGCGGCGCTAGGGTAGGTATCAGAACAAAGCCAGCCGTCGACTGAAGGATGCGATGATCAGATTAGGAAGTCTGAACGGCATACACTCAGGTGGCAATATGGATCTATGCGTACGGCAACGAGATCCAGCGGTATGTCTCTTCTAGAATCCCCATTTTCTCTGCAAGATTTTAGTAGTTGGCTTGGCGCAGCTGTGTTCAGAGGCACTCTATTCATGCTTATCTTCAATCCCAGCCTTCAGAAGTTGCTGTCGACTGGGTTCATAGTAAAGTGGCACTTCTCGCTGATCGCTGAAGTCATGCTCGTTGGTATCAGAGGGGACAGTAACGGGCCCAACTTAAATGTCTTGGGACATATCGAGTGTCCTAAGACTTTTAAGTTGAACCCGTCATTTGTACTAATACTCGGGTTTGTCCTCGAGCAACCATTTTTTTTTCGAGATTCGCTGGTAGATGCGGGGAGGGCTCATAAAGTTCGAGAACGTCAAGCATGGTAAAGAATATGAGAAACCATGAACAGATAAATGGTTCCGAGATGGTTGCGAAACTTACGGTGCGCCACAAAGTAATCGGAACAAAGCTTCAATATTCAATCCGTGGGAAACGTAGTGACCACGACACACGGCTGCAAGACACAGTTCCCTCTAGTAAGCACGCAGTCGCAGCTGCTTTCAGTTGCATGCAGGTTTCCGACTCGATACAGACATGAAGTTCAATGCTGATGTATCATAAATGCTACCGCCACACAGTACACAACAGCCAGAAATAGGCTCAAAGCACATCCGAACAAATCTAGTCTGCGGACTCTACTCCGTGTCAAAGACCAGGCATCGAGCCTCGATGCTCTCCCGGTGGGGCGCATCCTTTGGACTGGTCTTGTCGAGGAATGCGGTATGCGGAGTGAACCGCGCGCGGTCCACCTCTGAGTCGTAGCACTTAATGAGCGTGACCTCATCCGGGGTCTGATCCGAGAGGTAATACCACTTGTGGTTCGGGTTGTAGTGGGCGGCATAGATACCTGCACCACACCGAAGACTTATGAGTAAAAGTTGGAGGCTGCGCACAGTGAGAGACACGTACCTGCATTAGGGCGTTGGTCGGGATGAACGAAGCGAACAGGAACAAGATCGTGTTCCTTATCGACTGTGCGCCAGTCCGACACGGTGAGCGGCCTGTGAGCCACAGGATTGCGAATGGGGCGCCAGACGTTGATGATACGGACGCGTCCCTTCAGGATGCGTTCAGCCTCGTCACCGAGATGACGGTGGACACGTTCAACGGCCGCATCGTAAGTCTGGTCGATATGAACGAAGTCCTGTAGATGGCTTAAGCGTATGTACCAGCCTCATGCAACGTAAGTTGACTTACGGCCGCTCCACGGATGAGCTTGCCCGTCGGACTAACGAAATCCGGCTCAGTGCGGCGGAGAGTGTGGTCGAACACGAGGACCCTCTTCGCACCGGTCTCCTTCTTTAGCAGCTCCTCCAGCTCCTTGTAGTATGCATCCTTGATCCTCTCTTCGTCCTCAAAGTTCTTCTCTTGGCTTACGTGCTTGACGAATTGGAAGCCGGACGTGTCGAGAGAGAGGTCGTACTCTTTCTCCTTGCCACGAGCATCGCGAACAACAACGTCGTGCGGTTCACGGCCGAGATTGTCCTTCTTCTTCCCAGCCGGTGGGTCTTGGATATAGATACGGGGCGACTCGTCGGTTTCCGGGTCGGGGACGTAGTAGTTCAGAGTGGTCGGGACATCGCGGGGTGCGAGGACTGCGACGGTCATCGTGAGGATTGGATGGGGTTTGCGCTAGTCAAAGTTGTTAATACGAGTGGTTGGCTTCACGACGTAGAGACTTGAGAGCCAGGAGCAGATCTGTAACCCTTAAGTACGGTGTGTGCCCTTCGCTCTAGCCGGCTCCTGCATCAGTCAGCAGAATATGCTCTGTAAGCCACAAACTACATTCTCAAACGGAGTACTATGCCGCTAGCCCGTCGAAGCAATGCTTAATCACAAAGTAGCATCATCCCGAGTCGCGATGAGGCAACCGCTGGCCACGGGCACATGAGTAAGCGCAGCGCGAATCCGAGAAAGGTAAATGCCGACTACTCGGAGCCAGCTGCTTCTCGTCAGTGACAATGTTGCCTAGGCTGGTGAGAATTTAGGCCTATTTCGAGGAAATTGACTAATCCTCGAGTCCTCGCAGCATAATGCTGAAAGCTTCACCGGCACCTCTGCAATACCAAGCGGCCCCGACGCAGAGGCTTCAAACTAGGAATGACATGTCTCGGCCAAATTCTTCCGACGATGCTTCTGGTGCCCGCCTTTCTCCCGGCCACTGGAATATAACATAGTCAGAACTACAAGCGTGCCGAGGATATACGTTATGGCTGGCATATTTATACTTCTTCTGGTACTCTGCGCCGCGACTGAATTATGCCTGTACATCCCGCTATATACAACAGTGCCACAAGTGAGCACATCATGATGAGCCGCCGAAGCACGAAATGACCGTCGACATTCTTATGCATAATGGCGGGGCGACAAGTCGCGACTATCTAACATGCGATCACGTGGACACAGCGGACCCGCGCCGCGTCCACCATAACTTAGTTTGTGTACGGAAGCCAGATGTTCGACTTGTAATTTACCGATTGTTTGAAGTTACTGTATCCTGTACCATAATTTCGTCAGTCTTGCATCCTCGATCTCTCTCGCGAATCGTTTATGCGCAGCATTGTATCGCGCCATGTCGTCGCTCCCGATGTCGAGATCTAGCGCTCCGAAGGAATAATAACACGGATTGATTATCGGATCGACCCCGGGGTACTGCCGTACGTCGTTCCACCACAGGATGCTATAAGCGGTAGACTTTGCGTATTCGATACATATCTCGTTTGCCTCCGAGGTACCCATGTGCGGCTGTCACATACCAGTCAGCTAGGTTCGGTAGAAACGCACAGGTGTGCTGCTGACCTCGAGGAAGCGCGCTACTCTCGTCGCGGCTGTAATGGTCCCATCGAATGTGCCGCTAGCAGTGTGGACCCCCATGTATGCAGGTGTTGCTTGAATCAGGGCAGTGCGTACTTGGTCTGCCAAACCGTTACTAAACTTGGCATCCCTGAGATGCTCGTCCCAATACATCTTCGCGTAAAGAACACAGTCATCTGAGCGATACCGCCTAGCCTCCAAGCAAGCCGATAAAGTCCGGAACGAGGTTAACACGGTCAAGCATGCAGATGTGAGACGGGCATGTCCGTTGGATCGATCCACATGATACAGCGGATCGCTGCAACGTTTGTCGTCGAGAAGGAACTCGCCAAGTGAGGCGTGCAGAGGCAGCATGCAACCATCCGGGTTAATCAAAACGATGGAGCGTAGGCGGTCCACCATTGTAATGACGTCGTTCTCGAGCGTTTTAAGTCCGAGTAAATTCGCGACGGCATGAGGAGTCATAGGTTGTTTTCGGAGTGCAATGAAGCTCAAGAGGGAACGCAAGCGTTCGTGATGGGATTTGAGAGTGTGAAGGTCTTCCGGAGGAAAAGCTGATCGTAAGACCTGGAGGTAAAGAGCATCCAGAGGCGAGAGTCCCGCTCCTTTCGACGCCAATAAGAGCTGAAATTGCTCTTCTGGATCATCGCGATATGTATCGAGGAACCTAACTGCAATGCGCGCGTAGATGAAAACGCCATCCGCGAGTTTTATAAGGCGTTCGAGCATGTCGGGATGGCCGCGGACGAAAGTACTATACTGGGGGATCTTGAGTAGCGTGCCTTCAATATAGCTCCTGACATCGCCTTTCCATTTATGAAGGGTTTCATCAAGGTTCCGATGAAACACGAGGGCGCGGGCCTCGGCTGATGTTAGCGCTGCGAGAATATGCGGTTCTGGTCGTGACGCAGCGAAGACGCGTATCCAGGGCACCGAGCGGACTAGCTCAAGCACGAGCTTCAGGAGATGAGGCACCTGCTCCCGCTCTTTGCATTCATCCAGACCGTCGAGAACAAGAATGACTGGCTCCTGCGCGATGGCGTTAGTGCGAACCAGTGGTCGTAGGAGAAGTTCTTCGAAAGCGTGCGGCATCTGCTGCTGATCACCTTGCTTGAGATACTCTCGCGCCGCGGTGGCGATGTTTTGCTTCAGTCGGGGCACGGATTGTGCGAGTTGATGTACGAGGGTCGGGAAGACTGAACGAATCGACTCGAGATCTTGGCGACCTCGCACAAAGAAAAACGACGCGCCCAGACGGGACTGCTCTGGGCTGCCGAGGCGCATGCAGAGCTGGTGGGCGATGCAGGACTTGCCCAGACCAGCAGCTCCGCAGAGGAGGTAGAATGGTTTCGGATTATTCTGAGGAAAGCCGCCGTTCGCCCACAGAGCTAGTTCTTCGAAGAGTTCTGTCCGGGTGCCCTCCATGAACTCGCTCTTGAGATCATCTACTGAGCGATACCCAGCCGGGACATGGGGAATAGAGCTGATGATCTGCTCCTGCTCTGTATGAGTTGACCGATCAGTCAGCTAGACGCAACCGCAGCCACGGAGTATCCATTTCCGTACCTGCTATTTGGGCTTTTTTGCGAAAAGCCTATACGCTAGTGTTAGAAGCGGACGCATCACGTTTATAGCATACACGCTACGCACCTTCGCTTCGCTCATAGCATTGCTGAGCATCTTCTCGATAGAAATTTGTCCACGGAGCTGACGATGTATTACGTATACATAAAGCTATATCCGGATAATATACCGAAATTTCGCGCACCTTGAACATCGCTACAGCCCTCTCCAGGCCGCTGTTCATGCCTGACAGAATAGCTTCATTTCGGGAGGCGTAAAAGAAGCCTTTGAGAAAGCCACGGAAGCCATGCCCGCCTTTGAGATTCGCTGCAGACTTCCGAAGCTCGCCGATTATACTGTACTGCTGTCAGCATTATTGACATTTCTGTTTCTGGAACGTACTTCTGTAATTCCTGCGCTCGTACTTGCAGCTCCTCAGAACGCATGATTCCGTCCAACAGATTGTCTTTCTCTAGGTCATCTCCGTCGTAGTCCCTGATTACCGTCTGCGCCTTCGTTAAGACCTTCTTGATGACGTCGTCCAAAGCTGTGACTTCCTCATTGAATGCGCGAAGCACATCGTCGTTTGTTCGAGCATCCTGCACGAATGAATTACCGATAGCACATCAATGACATGCTGTCCAGCCTTGAGGCGACGTCATCAACTCACCTTGACCCTGTCGACGATAATCGCCAGGCTCTTCGCTATGGAAGGAAGACCCGGCACTGGGACAAGCTCAAGTACGCTCTCCGCCAGCTCGAAAAAGGGTGTTGCAGTGTCGAGTGCTATATCAACAAGTTCCATGCAACGACTCCGACTGGCGGGGATGGCGGCATCTGCGCGAGATCCGATGTCTGGGTTTGAAGATTGAGTGGCAAGCTCAGCACGGTTGCCCCGGCCGGCCGGCATAGTGTACGAGATACAAAGTCTGGGTGTGAAGACCAAGATATGATGTTTAAAATCTGAATTTGAGGCCTGAGACTGTCTGAAGGGGAGAGGAGGGAATCGCGGGTATGGGGTTGGAATGCAAGAAACGCACCAGCCTCGAGGCGGACGTCAAGCATTCCTCCCTGTCACTAGTTTCCGACCGGCGAAGTCCGGGCACGACGCGTTGAATTAGCTGGGGGTGAGACTATTGCAGAGAAGCCGCAACTCGCAGAAGAAGATAACTAACCTCAGTATCCTACAAAGCAAAGGTGCTGCGAAATCGGACAGTAGAAGCCGAATAGCACTTAAGGTATGACACAGACTTACCAACTCAAGTCCACTTTACACTGGCTGCCAGCAGTAAAAAAGCCTATGGCGTGACTGACATATACCGTTGTATACATGAACATTCATCATCTCGCATGAACGCTGCTCTGTAGATTAACAAACAGGCGGGTATCGTCTGATAACACGAGACCCGTTTATCTTAAACCTCGTTATCAGTCACGAAATTTCTTCAAACTCGTAAGTTAAGTCTGGAACGTATGTACTACACTCACCATATTTGCCTGGCCGGAAGTATACGGAGGTCAACGCGTCGGTACGATGAGGGCGGCAAGTTAACTCCTTAGACACCTACTCGGGGGCGTCACAACATCCAAGCCAGCGCGAGCAACAGTGGGCGCCAAAATGCCCAAAGCAGTAATTTGGGGAATTTTCGGGAATTTTTGTCAGTTTAGCTCGATTTTGGCCCAGATTTGGTGTAAAGCTCCGTGACAAGACCCAAAAATTGCAGCCCCTGGAGAGGTCTGTGGGGTGTGACGTTAATAGTAAGGGCTAGCAAGGGCGAGAGAGGGAGGAAAAAGAGGAGGAAAGGAAAATCTTATATTGCGGCAAACGAATACAGTGGCGAGACCAACATAGATCATAATTGTAATAATCGTGTGTCGTGTGTAGTCGTAATTAATTCCATTCATCATTAAAGCATGCGCAGATGAGTGCGTATATCGAGCGGGATGTGAGCAGTCTACGCGGGCACGTCTACGCTCCTGCCGTGGGCGGGCGATGATTTCCCGCTTTGGATATCCTCACGTTCTTCCTCGAGAACTGTACGAGAAGGCGACGGCAATTCCTCAGCTTCTACGATAGCATCGGTTTTAGGGAGCGTTGGTTCCGCCGCAAGACGCTCGACGTCGCCGGGAGCCGGACGGGCTGCCTTGCGTTTGAGTGTGTAGTGTTTGAGCAAGAACACTGTATTGGTAGCTTTGGCACCCCATGGAACCGGAATGGTAGCAGAGCGTACCGAGTATCATGCACATTCCAACCAGTGGTGTGTTGACGATCCAAATTGTCGAGATACTCTTCGTGTATGCGTGCTGAATTTGGCGCCTAAGAGATAGCGGCTAGAGAGCGGGGAGTTGAAGATACCGAACAAAGCAACTCTGGTGTAAACATACCTCAATCATGTTGATCTGACGGATACTGTCAGCCAGATTCGCACTCGACGTGTTGATCACGGCTCCTGGAATCATGGCGAGCTTCTTCCGCAGTTCCTAACAAACGGGCATCAGCATTGCACTCATAAAAATATGCTTCTCGATCAAATTTACCGTGGACCAGATCGCCTGGCCAACAGACACACCGACAGTAGAACCCAACTGGCGGAGCAAGCCGAGCGTTGACGTGCTTGTCGCCATGTCCTTGGCCGGCATCGCAGCTTGCATGAGGATGAGCGGCGGAAAGAACAAGCCGCCCGTGCCGAGGCCTGCTATGAGCGTGAAGACGACTTGCTTCGCGCTAATGGCGAAGAGCGAGTTGAGCGTTGTCCTGATGGAGCAGAGGCAAGCGGCTTACAGAGAAGAAGTTTCGTCCAGCGTAATCATCAATCCAAAGCCGAGGGTCATGACAATCTGTAGCAATATTACGATTTTAGTCTGAGCATACTTCAGGCGCGACATAGGTAAACGTACGTATGAAAACCAGAGGACAGGCCTGATCATGCCTGTAGCCGTAATCAGGAAGCCAGCGACAAGAGAAACGACACAGGTGCCGAGCGAGTAGGGCAAAATCCTACAGGGATGGTCAGTCGCAAATTTTCAAGCCAGACAGGAAGCGTATACTCACTGAATACCGGCCCTGGTAGCAGAAGCACCAAGCACCTGATAGTAGACAGGTAAGTAATACGACGCTATCCGCACAGACTACGTTAAATAGTGTTCAGGGCTTGACGTTAGGAGTGCATCCTTTACCTCCAAAGAAGGCAAATCCATGAAGGAAGACAGTGACCAGAAGAATGGTCGTGGTACGGGTCTATCAGAGCCATATAAGCACGATATTACCTAGGAGGAAACCTGACTGCAAAGCCTACTCTGAACAACCGAGGCGGAATGATAGGCGACCTGCTGGTATAGCCCTCCCAGCACGCCGCGCACACAAGCAGGACGCAACCAATTGTCAAGAGGGAGATTGTCGCAGCGGAATTCCAGCTCGATTCACTCTGGTTGAAGCCGATGAGCACGCATATTATACTAGAGACGATCAGGAACAGCCCGAGGAAGTCAAACTCAGAGACATGCTGCCGGAAAGTCTTGCGATGTTTCGGCGGGTTCAGGTGCAGAGTGAAGAAGAGGAGAATGAGGGCAACGCCGCCAGTAGGTCTGAAGGACATGAATTATCAAGTAGATCATGAAAGAAAGTCTGAAAACATACAGGTTGACCCAGAAGCACCATCTCCAAGAGACGTGGTCGGTAAAAGCCTGCGTGATGCGTTAGTGGCTTTCGCCATCCACTGAGCGCAGTAGTAGACGCACGCCGCCGACGAGCGGTCCAAGGATCCTAGGAAGGGTCAGATTACAGTTGGCGCATAGCTGTCCCATGTGACTCACGAAGCAATACCCCAGAGCGCCCCGGCATAGCCACCGAATGTCGCTCGCCTGAAGCGAGGTCAGCAGGGTATGGATACCAATGTCCCAACGGCATACCTCTCGAGCGGCACTATATCTCCAACGACGATGTTGACCATCTGGAAGATGCCCCCACCACCAATACCCTGGAGGGCCCGGGCAAGGATGAGCCAGGTCATGCTTTGCGCAGCACCACATAGCGCCGAGCCAATCTAAGAGCTGGAATTTATTCACCACGCATACTCACATCTGGACAGTTACTTACCAGGAAAACAACGATGACGGGGTAGAGTACAAACTTGCGACCAATGAGGTCGGAGATCTTACCGTAGAACGAGCTCAACGCCGCAGATGCTAAGAGATAAGCACTGTGATTGGCGGTGAGTGCGGCTGTTATGGGATACTTTGGACTAGAATTCACCTTGCAACCCACGAATAGTCTTGACCACCCTTCAGCTCTGAAACGATGGTAGGTAGTGCAGTCGCCACGCTGTCGTAACTTGAGTATTGGCATGCAGCTACGTCAGCGGGAAGTCAACCTACATCGTCTGGTCTAACGCAGCCTAGATAAAGACTTGGATAAGCCACAGAACACAGATGCTGTCGTGAACGTACTAAAAACATTGCTAAGAGCAACGAAAAGAAAACCAGCGGAAGGTTGTTCTTTGGGATGTCCTGTGCGTCCTCAACTCTCCACGCTTTTTCGTCCTGTGTGGGCGAGGCAGCTCCGGACTTTTCGGAAACGGCCATCTCTTCCCTGGCTTCGACTTTTGCGTTCTCCTCGTGTGTGGCGACCATGGCTGGACGACAGGAGCCAGTGCTGCACCTAGAGACCTGAACGACGCTACTTGACCTAGGATCGCGAGGTCATGCAGTTGTCGTGGATCACGCGGCCTGGTCGACCTTTTATATTGACCGCATGCACTTCATGAGTCAGCTTTCAAGCGACGCATCCGCGGGAAAATCCGACTGCGGTGCAAATTTTGCCTTCCCAGACGCTGTTGACTAGGCTTCGCCTGAGAAGTGCACTGAATAGCACTATCTAAACAGAGATAGTTTTCCATAGAAATTAAAATAAAAAAACTCGGGACATTTGTCGAGATTTTCTGGGCCAAACTGGGAGTCAGATGGTGGGTCAGATGAGGGTGGACTCGGAGGTTAACAACCCGAAGCGGAAGCAAAATTGCCTTTTTCGTGGAACGTACCATGCGGTCCCGTGTGATAGACGCTTGTGGAATGCTTCGACGGCGCCCATGCCAGCGTTTGCGCGTGCATTGTCCAGCATCTGCCACTGTCACCGCAAGTCCTGAGGCCTGGGACTTGGAGCCTAAGTGTCCAAGAAAACCGCTGGGTAGGCTAGTATCAACGAGTCTCGCTGCTTTTAGGCGATGGCAATGGTCGAGTCATGTACGAAATGCCAGGTGAGACTCTGTCGATCAACCGTGACGTGCGTCTTTCTTCGAGTCGTTGAAAATGATCGCTGAGGACGTAGCGGACAAAGAGATGAACCGAAACATCACTGCTTCGCCTATAGCGTGTGGCTGTGTACCAAAGAGGCAGCACCGCTTTGGCCAATGATCTCTGAGGCCACCCGGGGCTTTGTCGCATCAGGGCAACCCACAGCAGCAAATGTGGTGGCCACAGATCTGCGGTTTTTTTAGGTATATATAACTGCATGCAGGTCTGTGACTTGACTCGCAACAAATCGTCTATCACGTTCATACCACTCCTCCCCTTCACTATTCATTGCTCACTCTACTATGAGTCGCCTCGAGAATACGAAAGCCCAGAGGGTCCTTACTCCGCTCACTTCGATGACTCCGCTGAGGCGTACCAAGAAGCCTGAAGGTCATATTCCGCGTCCTCCCAATCGCTTCTTCCTCTTCCGTCGGGATTTTTGCGCCAATCTCAAGCTGGGCTACGTGGATCCGAGTCTACTCAAACCCAACACGAGTATCTCCGGGGCTGCCGGGGAAGCATGGCGGCGGCTATCGGAGGAGGAGAGAAAATTGTACAAAGACAAGGAGAAAGAGGAGAAGAAGAAGCACGAAGCAATGTATCCGAATTATACATTCAGGCCTCAACGAAAGAACAAGAAGAATAAGAAGGCGTCTCCAAGTTCTAAGGCGATAACTGTCAGTCGAGAACAGTCTCCAGCTTCAGTTGCTACATCAAGTCAATTCCAGCCTGAGACTTACGAGGGAGAGTCTAGTGACGAGGCCACCCCCACCGCGTCAACACTGGCCACACCGTGCGACGACTTCCAGCCCCTCGGCGAACCCGCTGTTCTCACGCCGACCACACTCCCTCCATCCGCCGATGTCCGATACGCGCGGAATGCTCTGGGACTCTCCGGCATGTATAACACGGACACGACTCCCACGTGCCGAGTCATATACCAATACTCGCTCCCCCCGCCACCGACGCCACACATCGTCTCCTTCACGAGCGCAGACCTATGCATTGTCTTTAGGCGCTTACTCTGTCCCACCTGCTTCCGCACCCATGCCGCATCTTTCTCCAACAACACCTACTGGCCGACAGCTAAGAACGAGTACTGCTACGCCCTGCGATCCTCTCTTTGCAGGGAGTGTCTTGTTCTCAGTGGCGAAAATGCACGTGAGATGATCCAGTCTGGAATCGAGCGTCTGAATCGTCGGGAAATTCTCAGTCAAGTGTTCCCTCCCGCAGCTGTGTTTACTGAGGTTTGTGGCCACGTGTCTGTGTTGCAAGTCTGTGTACTAACGGCCCGGTCAGATGCCAAACGCTGCTCCGGAAGAGTTGGATCTCTTCTATGAGTTCATGAACTTCAGTGGTTCTTCATAGCAGCAGCTCTTGAGTCCCTTCAGGGGTCGTGCCGTGACGCCGTCCGTTCTAGATGTTGCTGTTTCGCGCATTCTGTGTAATTAATCGCACTTATTGAAGTGGTAATCGTCATTGTCGCGCCCGTATCTCTATGTTCGCGCATGCTTTATCGACGGTGGCTCTCCTTCGGCGGAGGCAGATGCGCGCCAATCATTCCCGCCTCCCGATGACGCCACCACGGCATCAACAGACGCCAATCACCGGAACTTTACCGTCCTGTCCTCATGTAATCGACTATTCCCGCGAGCTTGGCTTCACAAGCAGCGACTTGCTCACAACCCACCTTCACGTCATGCCTCTAGATTTTTTTCTGAATATTCTAGCATGTTGCGATGCGCACATGGCGACGACAGAGCTCCGAATACCGTGTATCACTTGTGGTGCGGTCACAGGGCGATTCGTCCTGGTAACATGACTCCTCTCCGAGTCCCCTCGATACTCGTATGTCATCATGCGTATGCTCCCCACTTTATGCATTGCAGCATCCACACAGGGTTCTTCTCGTGCTTCGTCCGAGCACAAGGCGCATATATCCAGCATATACCCGCCGACTGCGGAATGTCGGGCCGCCGTCAGGAAGACAGAGTCAAGCGGGCAGATTATGTGGCATGATGGCATTCGTGAGTGCATTGTTCTCGATGTCTTGTCACTTTGGCATCTGGGCGGGGTCCAGCGAACCGAGCGCGATGTTGCAGATCGTACAACGAAAACGTGGCCCACCTATTGGGCGCCTCCATGTTCGCACTCCAATTTGAGAACAAGCTTGGAGCTAGTCACTCCGCTCAGGTGGATATAGTGTGTCACCAAATGGATTCAGAACACATTCAGTCTCGAGAGGCCCGAGTCCTGTAGCGCGTCGTCGTCATCAGTCACTCACGCGATAGGCCGCATCAAATGGTGGAAGGAAGAAGAGGAAACACAGAGGGACGCTTGCAAGTAAGAGCAGCCGCGAATCATCGGAACCCGCCTTTTGGACGACGTTATCGAATCCCTGTCTGCTAGTGCCGTTCCTCCCTTATCTCGTCGTGACTTGCCGTACTATGGTGAGTGGATCCTTTCCCCTTATCTCTAGTGCTAAAACATACTTACTGTAATTTACCCATTTCAATATAACGATCAGCGAAGGCCGTAGGAAAAGATGCAGCACCCTAGGAGCTTGGTCTCCATCCGCGAGTTTTGATCGCCCCTTTCTCCAATGGAAACGTATCATCCATCATCAGAAAGCGGCACTGATTGTATCTGTTGTTGACTTGTCAAGAACCTTCCTGTGCCTTACGGTGTAGGAACATGAAGTCAGCATCCGATACAACGAAAGCATCCTCACCCTATCTCGCCTATGAAATCACCCGCTACGATTTCTCCGGCTTACGCGTCCCCCAGCCTTCTACTTAAGGGAATGCACACGGAGGTCGAAACAGCGAAGAAGGCTGACCAAGGCTCGCCCCGCACCGACGGTCTCTTATCCGGACATGGCGCGTGAACGCTTTCCGCCAAGGAACCCTTGCTAGATATAAGTAGTCTCCATCTCAGGGTCCTCTTTGCTGCCATGCGGCTTTGGAACGTCTTATGATAAGCGGTCAAACGCTGCGGGCGCTTCTTGACGACATGCAGTGCTCGGGAGGCTGAGAACCTTGCGGAGGACAGAGCAACACTGGCGGCGAGAACTAGCGACCTTCGCGCCTGGGCTTCTGCACCGACGGAGCGCACTGCAGTCATGTGGCCGGGTGCGGCATCGACGCACAACTGCCACGCTAGCCCGTGCTTCCGACCGACCAGTCGGGCACCTGAAATAGCCCCGACAGCCGCAGCTGCATAATAAACGGCGTCGGCGTCGTTGGCGTGCGTCCGGGATGTGTGTCCGGTGCCGGCTCGTTTCCGACGAATATTAGCCTGAGCGATACGGATGATCATGGCTCAGGCCAGCGCAAGCCAGACCGTCAAGGCACGAACTCGAAACGTATTCAGAAGTTGAAGCTTGAAGTCAGGCAGTGGCTGTCCGAACACTGTCTCGGCGCGTCGGACGGTCCCTCGGCCAGTCGCACGACTGAAACATCGTGACTGCGGACCCTAAACTATCGCGGGGACGGTTTCGGGGGCAGTTGAGCATGATCTCAGATCGCGATTCTCGATCGTGACATGTCCGCAACTGCGAACGAAGAGTGCACTAGGGAGAGCTGAAAATTTGCACGACGTCGGGGCACGGAAGATACGGAGGCGACGGTAGGAGGAATGTGCGGCCTGAAAGGTGAGTCCGGGGCGCTCTAGAAAGCTGTGCCGGCCCTGTTCCCACGTATGGCACAAAGGTCGCTTTAATACACCCTGCCTCTCAAGCTCGCTGACGTCGATTTTCCTAGGATGTATGCACTCCCTATTCAGGGCTGCGGCGGCCAAGAGATTGGTCGTCGAATTGTGCAGACCGCGTTGAAAAGGAAGCGAAGGAGTTGACAACGGGACGACCATCAATCAAATGTTATCTGGTCTGCATGGGTCTTGAGCGTCCTTATCGTTCGAAAAAATGCACATGCACGCGACTGTGCCTAATCCGACCAGCAGTCCTGCGGCCCTCTTATAATGGAGCCGCTCGAGCACCACTGCTCCCCACGCACTCGAGCTTCCCTTATTTCTTGCTCGTGCTCACCAGGCTTGTGCCTCGTCACCTCACTGTTCCCAGAGCGGACTACCATCATGTCTGATCTTCAACCATCTCCCATCTACGAAGAGAAGAGGGACGACTCTGCTTCTCTTGAGAAGGGCGTCTCTACCGACTATGTTGTGCAGACGGACGAACGCTACAAGTTTGACCAGCATGACATTGACAAGGTCCAACGGCGACTGAAGCAACGTCATGTGCAGATGATTGCTGTGAGTGTTTTTCAGTGCTCACTCCTTTCGAGACTCCCGTGCTGAGTACTCTGATGAAGATCGCCGGGACCATTGGGACTGGTCTTTTCCTTGGCTCAGGTGAAGCATTGCAAGGTGCAGGCCCTCTCGGAGCCCTCATCGCCTACATGCTCGTTGGCACTGCCGCATACGCGTCTCTTTGCTCCATCGGTGAAATGACTTCCCACGCGCCGATATCCGGTACCTTCCCACACTTTGGTGCACGCTGGGTGGACCCTGCATTTGGTTTTGCTCTAGGGTAAGCTTTAACGTTACACCCCTGTTTGATCACCTCATTGACTGCATGCCCTAGATGGAACTACTTCTACACGAACGCCATCTCCATCCCCGTCGAGATATCGGCTGCAACCATCGTACTCACTTTCTGGGATAGCAACCTCCACCATCAAGCCGGCTACACTGCGGTCATCTGTGTTCTTGTCTGTTCCATCAATATCTTCGGTGTTCGATGGTTCGGAGAATCCGAGTTCTGTTTCTCCATTATCAAAGGTAGGCTCCTATCGTCCAAATGTCCGTGCAGCAATATTTCTCATGCCAGATCCTCTTGGCAGTGCTTCTCATTACTGGGCTCATCCTCGTTGGCCTTATTATTGATCTTGGAGGAGGCCCCGACCACGATCGTATTGGATTCCGCTACTGGAAGAATCCTGGGGCTGTTGCTGGTGCCGGCCTTGAACCTAAGCATGTTGGCCTCGATCGTTTCCTTGGAATCATCGGTGTGATCGTCCAGGCTGCCTTCTCCTTCCAGGGCATGGAGCTCGTCGCTATGTAAGTTTGATACATGCACATTTGTCGGCAATCGCGCTTACTACAGTGACAGCGCCGCTTCGGAAACTGAGAGCCCCCGCCGTAACATTGCTAAGGCTGTTCGTCGTGTCTTTTGGCGTATCCTGGTCTTCTACGTGAGTAGAGCGTTCGCACTTCATCGTCAGCATCATTTCTGATATTATCACCCGCAGATTCTCGGTATCTTGATCACGGGCATGCTCGTTCCGTACAACGATCCGGATTTGCTGTCTTCATCCGGTAACGGTACGGCGGCAGAATCGCCCTACGTTATTGCGATCAACCGCGCTGGGATCAAGGTGCTCCCGCACATCATCAATGCCTGCATCTTCACCTCCGCCTTCTCTGCCGGCAACTCCTTCCTCTTCGCAGCTTCGCGTGTGCTCTACGGTCTCGCGCTCCGCGGTCAAGCTCCACGCATCTTGACCTACTGCACGAAGAAAGGTCTCCCAATTGTAGCAGTGCTCACCACTGGCGCTTTCTCGCTCCTCGCGTTTATGAACGTGTCCGCCGGCGCCGTCACCGTGTTCAACTGGCTCGTGAACCTGTCCGCCGTCGGAGGCTTCTTCAGCTGGTGCGGCATGAACATCACCTACATCTTCTTCTGTACGTCTCGTTTGTCTGCATTTGTCTGCTGATAGATCTCTAATCCTCTGAATGAAGACCGTGGAATGAAAGCGCAAGGCTTTGACCGCCGCAAGCTAGTCTACAACAGCAAACTGCAGCCATACCTAGCATACTGGGGCATCTTCTGGACGGCACTCTTCATCCTGATCAACGGTTATAGCGTCTTCTGGAACTTCAACGCGTCTGGCTTCCTCACCGCCTGTGCGCCCCCTCTCCTCTGCTTTTCTCCGAGTATATGCACTAACTATTTGCTACTGCAGACATCAACATTCCTATCTTTTTCGGGCTCTATTTCGGCTGGAAGATATACAAGCGCACAAAATTCTGGCGACCGGACGAGATGGATTTCGTCACTGGCATCCCGACTCTCGAGGAGACCGAAATCCCAGAAGTTCCGCCACGAAATATCTGGGAGAAGATCTTCAACATCGTCTTCTAGTCATGTTTGTTTTGAGCCTACTATCATTGTTAGTAGTTCTGGAGGCTTTAGGGGCGTGTAAGATATAAGCAGATTTTGCTAGTAGTATAATGAGTTTAATCTGTTTTGTGAACGTTGGCCTGATACCCTTCAGCATGCGATGCACGTTGTAATCCGCGGTGGCCACGCGGGATCTTTGCGCGAAGTTGTTGAAGTCCCTGTTCCTTTCTCGACAACATATCGCGATTGCAGACTGGTCATAGATACCAGAAGATTGATCGCAGAATTGAGGAGATACGCGAGACTACTAATTTTCAACCTCCTCCCCGTCCTCTTCTTCACCTTCAATATTCTCTTCTTCACTCTCACCCTCCTCACTTGCGTCCTCCTCCTGGCTGATTTCACCCTCGGGGTTCTGCCGCTCCGCCCACCCGTCCGCACTCTCGTCGTCTTGCACCTCCCGCTTGCGCTTTCCGCCCGCGGCAGCAGCCGCACCGGTGACATCGTCGCCGTCCGCCATCGCCATGCATGTCAACCGGCTGCCTTTGGAGTCGTACTCGGTCAGTGGATGTAGCTCCGCAGGCGCTTCAGCCGCCTCGACGGGCATGCTCGCGAGGTCGTACACGCGAATCTTGCCGTCGGAGGAGATGGTGCCCACGAGCGTTGTGCTCGTGCGGTGCGTGCCTGAGGCAGGCGGGAGCGCGACGGCGAGCGCATCAATCGCTTTGACACTGCAACGCGGTCAGGTTTAAAGGTCTGCCTGGGGTAGGTGTGTACGTACCGGTTCTCGTGGCCAACGAAGTGTGCTATGATCCTGGGGGTCTGCTCCCGGTCAGCGGGGATCTCATACACGGACACCTTCTTGTCTTCGGCCGCGACAAGCAAGAGTTCGCCCTCGCCCTCGACGCGCTTGCAAAACTTGATGTCATGAATCCTAGACCGATGCTGAACTGTGTGTATCATGTTCATGTCCTGAATGCACAATCAGTCTGCGCAGGAAGGGAAAGCGGTCATGTGAAGCGTACCGTGGTGTAAATATCGAGGGTTGACATCGTTTGCACAACGAAGAGCGTACCACCTGTGCTCCACCGCACCAACTCGCCCTCTGTAAGACAGTTAGGAGGTGCAAAAGTAAGCTGGGCGTAATTGCGCACCCTTGCCAAGTTTTGTACTTGCGGAACCCTTGCCCCGCATGAGATCCCACATCCTAAGCGTCCTGTCCTTCCCCACACTCAAAGCGGCCTTGCCTGACGGATGTACGGCGACACAATTTACTCTTCCCTTATGACCTTTGAGCGTACGAAGGACGGTCCAGTCGCGTGCATGAAAGATGCAAAGCGTACCATCTTCTGATGCCGATACGAGGTGAGAGCGAGAGGGGAAAGCGAGGTGAGTGATTGAGCCTAGCAAATATGCTATTAAGGATATGCAGGTACCAGGAAGAACCAGTAGCACATACCTTCATGATGCATTAAACCACCAACCTCTTTCCGCCGGCGCAAATCCCAGACCTTGATGATCTCGTCTGAACTGCCAGTTGCAAGCCATTTGCCACCGTTCGGCGACGCAGCCACTGCCTTAACAGATGATATGTGCGCAGGAAAGATGAATATCGGCTTTAGATGGAACTGGTGTGAGGAACCCTCGACAGACACAGTACCCTCGAGACCATACAAGAGTTTCTCGTATGAACCGGCCATGATCTTGAACGAAGAAGGGAGAGGTGCGAGCTCATCGTCGGTAGCTTTTGCCTTCCCCTTCTTGTCCCTGATCTGGTCCTTGAGCGAAGATCTTGCGATAGTTTTGACCTCTGTCTTCGCAGTGGGGATCTTCGTAGCAGCAAGCTTGGTAGGCGAGCTCTTCACGAGTTTTGATGCGAGTTTTGTGGCAGAGCCCTGGATAAGTTTCGGCTTCTTAGAAGACCTTTGCTTATCCTTCATGCCGGATTTTGAGTTTGATTTTGGGGTGAGCATGTCGAGCCGGGAGAAATTAACATAGACGATATATCAAAATTGTGACAGTCCGCCTTTATTTACCTCTATTTATTAATATTAGGATTAGAGGCTCTTGCCAAACAAGCATCCAGATTAGGATACAGTCTCAGCGCCCTGACTTCATCCATCTCCGCGGGCCATGCTCAGAGCTCTCCATCCAAAATGCTTCAGACCCGGATCATCAAGCAGAAGAGCTCTCAGCAACTTAAGCTGGCAACAGGCGATAGCGACCGAAAACCCGCATGTGAACGCGCTCGTCTACGTCCCGGACAAGTTCGACCGCGGCGCACCCGACTTACCACTGTATGACGTGCCTGTTGCTGTCAAGGACAACATATGCACCAAAGCCATGCCAACGACATGCTCCTCGAAAATGCTTCGCGAGTTCTCGTCCCCATTTGATGCTACCGTCGTAGAGCTGCTACGGAAAGCTGGGGCACCCATTATCGGGAAAGCGAATTGTGATGAGTTTGGTATGGGGTACGTTGCCATGTGCATCTGCTCTGTGAGAATCTAGAGAAAATTTTGTATAGGTCGCTCAACATCCACTCAGACCACGGTCCTGTCGTGAATCCATGTCAAGTGCCTTCTACATTCGTTCCATGGCATGAACGAGAGCGCAGGTCGGCAGGAGGCAGCTCGGGTGGCAGTGCGGCTGCCGTTGCCTCTGGGATGTGTTATGCGTGCGTGATATTCTCGAACGCGAGCCATGAGGTGCGAAATCTGATGTTTCTCAAAGCGCGTTGGGCACAGACACCGGCGGTTCCATTCGCTTACCGGCCTCATACTGTGGAGTGGTTGGACTGAAGCCATCCTACGGCGTCGTTAGTAGGTACACATGGCTGCTTGACAGCTGCCTATAGTTGCTTATGATGTCCTATCTCGAAGATGGGGCGTGGTCTCGTACGCAGACAGTTTAGACTGCGTTGGAGTGTTCGGCGCCAACGTTGACTACGTGAGCAAGGTATTCAGTGAGTTGCCAACGATCACACCAGTTCCGCCCTTATATATCGTCTGCAGACACTATTGCACAGTACGACAGCCGGGATCCATCAGCTGCCACGCTAGAAACAAGGGCACAAGCTAAGTCAGAGTGCCAACGAACACTGTCAGATTGGACGGATTCATCAAATTTGTCTGGATTGCGGATAGGCATACCGCAGGTAGCTCAGTCAAATCACGTTGTTTGCTGTTTCTGACACCTCAAATTAGGAATACTTCCCTTCGGAGCTTAATACGGCAATCGTAGAACCACTCAGAAAGCTCATCTCCACCTTGAAGGGCCGGGGAGCGTCCATCGTCGCCGTCTCCCTACCATCCACACGATACGCTCTTAGTGCATACTATGTCATTGCGAGTGCTGAAGCTAGTAGTAACCTAGCACGCTATGACGGTATCGAATATGGTGCGTGGCAAGCCAGTGTCCGGCACCATGTGTTGAATGACTCTCGCAGGCTTGCGAGTCGACCCCCCAAGGACGGCTGACACGACGAAAACCGCCAATGTCTACGCATACACGCGCACTCAAGGCTTCGGAGCCGAGGTGCAGAAGCGCATACTCCTTGGCACGTACGCCCTGACCGCAGAGTGGGTCCTGTCTTTCCCCAATACGTCCTGTCATCACTGAAAGGTTCTTTAAGTGCCTTTGACAACTACTTCCTACAAGCGCAACGCCTGCGTAACCGTGTTCGTGCCGACTTCGACCAGGTCTTCCGCGTGCGTAACGTCCTCAGCCACGCGTCCGAACATCCCCATGTTCCCGACGCAGTGGATGTCCTCCTGCACCCATCTGCCATCCAGACGGCCCCGCTGTTGGATGCCAAGAGGGCTCATGGCGATTTGAGCGCATACGTGCAAGACGTGCTCACGGTCCCGGCGTCCCTGGCAGGCCTTCCCGCCATAAACGTCCCCATCGGATTAGGAGAAGATGGTTGGCCGATCGGCGCGAGTGTGGTTGGACAGTGGGGCTGCGATGAGGTGGTTTTAAAGGTCGGGAAGGTTATCGAAGGCATCCAGTTGACATCGCGTTCTCTCCTATGAACGTATTGCAATGCACACGAAGCCGAATTGGTCAATACCAACGTGTCAAGGTGAAAGTATACGTGTAGCGATGGCACGACTGCGTTTAGTAGATATGCGCTGCAATATCAGAGTAGAACGACAACACATGCGAGGCACCAGGCGTCCAACAGAGTCACGTTCAGAGCGGGCCATCATAAGGAGGATGGCTTTCAGGGCGAACCGCAGACCCGAATGGATGCCAAAATTTAAGAACCACTAGACTACGAACCGGACCGGAAGCGCCCAACCGCCAGAGCGTCCTGACCTGACCACCACCTTCGCCATGCCAAGTGTTGCCGAGGGCGACGGCAGCAAGAAATAGCGTACGCTTGAGCGTATCAGGGTCAATCTCCACAGGACATCAGCGAAGTCGATCGTCAAAGCCTTCGAGGAAGGCCCTTTAGCCAACTTCGAGCAGGTGCTCGAGCGAACGGCCGTGGCGTACCGCAGAAGGCCGGAGAACGCGCGTAAAACTGTAGATGAACGCGTATCAGGTATTTACCTACGCTGTTGCTACACGAGAATTTCACCTACAGGCTCGCAGCTGCGTCTACACCGGCCAACCTACTCCAGCCGCCACCAAGAGTCCAATATTTGGTCTTCATCCTCCGAACGCCACACCAGTGGCCTCCTGGCCTCTCGATCCTTGTCTTTTGGAAGTTCTGCGCTGCAGTAATTTATTGGCATCCTCTTTAGACATTCCCTCGCTCTTTCGGGCGATTAACGACGGCAAAATTCTCCATACGCTACACTCTCGGTCGGTCGTGCAGCTGAACGACAACGTCGTCGTCAAAATTGGGGACAAACTTGCACTAGAAGAATCTGCGACTCTAGATTACCTTGCTCGACACACGTCCCTATCTGCTCCTCGCCCCCCGGATCAGGTCACTCTTGGACATACATCGTATATCTTTACTACGCTCATACATGGAGTCCCTCTGGAGAAGCGTTGGGATACGCTAACGCAGGCTCAGGAAAACTCTGTACGTTCACAACTGGACCACATACTGTCCGCACTACGCCGCCATTCCTGCGACTCATCCATGTTACTCGGAACGCCAGCCAAGCCCCACGTATGCAAGAACTGTCAAATGACTGTACGGCGAGTCCTCCTGATCTCCAGTCCGTAGCACAGTTTCGTGATTGGCTGTATTCTTCGATCCGTCCCTCTATCAGCGCAAGGTACCGTCGCTGGTTGGGCAGCAAGTTCAAGGACGACCACCGCGTCGTTCTGACGCACGGCGACTTCCACCCACGCAACATCATGGTCGTCGACCAACCTGATGGAAATGTCAGCGTCTCGGGTATCATCGATTGGGAGATGGCGGGGTGGTACCCCGAGTATTGGGAGCTGTACAAGGCACTCAACACCCGCGATATCCGGGAAGAGGGTGATTCTGATTGGTGGGACATATTACCCGCAGCCATCTTAGGTTACGACCGTGAGGTTGTCGACTACTACTTGCTTGAACGTGTTGTTCCCGGCTGATATTCTGTGCTGCCACGACATCATACATGTGCTTCGGTATGTAGACTTATCTATCGGCCTTGTGACTGACATTACTACGCTGGACTTGTGTATGTAGACTGGTGATACCCGTCTCGTGGACTGTGGCAACATGTGACACAACGCCCAGTTTTCCGGTTTGTCCTCACAACACTTTGAAGACGATGCTAATACGCGCTGACTGTCTGAGCATACTGGTCGCTGTTTTGTAAACCAGCTACTTATTTGGACAATGTGGTTAGATACGAGGAACTTCACTTAAGTTGTCTAGACACCACGGTGCAGATATATTACACGATTATGCGAGTGCGATATTGATACAGATTCAACGTTCAACTATAAGAGCACGAAAGCATGGAGCCAGAGAAGGCTAACCAAACAAAACAACTAGCTGTCCATAAATTACTCAAAATGGACCGAATGGCTGCACCTGTACGGGCTGCTGCGTCGCAAGGGTCGCGTAGTTGCCATTACTGTCAAGAATGCCCGTTTGGCGCATGAGGTTCATCCAGTGGTCCGTCATCATCACGTCCTCCGTGAAGCCGAGGTCAGGCATGCTCAACGCCGCGAGGCCCGGGTCCGTACCGCTCCCAAAGAACTCCACACCAGGCATATCGGGGCTCATGCTTTGCTGCTGCTGTGAGGCCGCCGCGCCTTGCATGTCCGTAAAGAATTGCTGGAATGACGCCTGCGGGGTCATGCCGTTCATGCCCCCGTTCATGCCCTGTTGGAACCCAATGGGTGTCTGCCCGCCGAGGCCGTTCGCGGCCGTCGGTGTCGTGGAAGCGTCCATGCCGTCCATGCCATTCAATCCATTAACCCCGTTGACTCCGTTGACCCCGTTTGTCCCGTTCACCAGGATCTGCTGAGCCGGAGGCGGCTCGACGACAGCGAGGGAGGCCGATGACGGGAACATGGAGAGGTACTCTACGAGCGAGGGATGCACCTGTGCGAACGCATCTGAGACGTTCTGCGGTACGCTCGACGAGCCAGAGTCGCTCGGCGTCGGCGGCGCGGTGCTTGCACCGGGCGATGAGTCGCGAGGAGGGCTGTCCATGTTTGACACCGAGGGCGACTGCACAGGGGAAGAGCTTGAAATGGACTGTGATTGGCGTTTCCCGGGACGTCGGCGAGAGAGAAGCTTCGAGGACATGACGCGAGTTTGCCCACCGAAAATCGCAAGCCGTGAGGCAGAGATCTCGGCTTCGGGGCCAATGTTAAGCTGGATGTCGAGAGCAGGGCTAGCGTGTCTGTTGCGGTATTGCTGGTAGGCTCTATCTGCTTTGTTCTTGAGTTCTTTCAAGATTGTCTGTGAGAGTCCGCTGTCAGCAGAGAAGAGAAGAGAAGGTATGGCAACGCACGTAGGCTTGTCGTGCCCTGAAGGACTGAGAAGAGCCCTTTCCGAATAGCTCAATGACAAGCTCAAGTTCTACAAGTGCGCTCGCAGCCATGCTGACGCTCGGAGCGCGGTAGACAGTTGAACCAAGGATGATCTGGTCGATGTAGAATGAGCAATGGGAGACAGAGCTTGAAAATACAAGACGTACCGCAGCCGAAAAGGCGTGTGTCCAAATCCCCCAGAAGCGACCGATGAGGTCCGGACACCGCTCATAATAATGGAGGAACGACTTGATGAGGACAGAGGCGCACCGGTTCGCCGCAAGGAAGGACGGTGCAAAAGGGCTGCTAAGCGGGTTATCCGGGTGGTCGAGCAGGGCTTGCGCAAAGAACGTCCGGTGGATGTAAATCATGGCTATGTAAGCGACGTGTCAGCAAGTACTTGTTACACTAATCAATGAGATCATACATATGGATCGGTATTGTGACATAAGATATCCTTTCATACAGAGTCCCGGATTGTTGTAGTCGTCTTCATCTGGCCTGAGGTACAATCTGACCGCCGGTAGAGTCGTCTGCCTGATCCGGCGATCGAGGTCGAGAACGGTCTCGTACGTTGGGGCCTGTGCATTAACGAGGGCGTCCACGATGTGGGCGTAGACCTGCTGCGAAAACAGGAACCGCCACTTCCAATCTTCATCAAGGGTCAGCAAGCAACATCGCGGATAACTTGGAGATTGACTGACAGCCTGGGAAGACGTGTCCATTCTCGCCGACGGAGGATTCTTCGTCCGTTGGAATTTCGCAATCAACATGCTTGAGAGCGATACTCGGCGGGCGGCCAAGAGCGAGACACTGAACAAACACGAATGTCAGAGGCGGTCCGATGAGACAGTGCATGAGTGATATGTACATGCATGATCTCGAATATGAAAAGCTCCCAGAACAAATTGCGTCGCCGCTGGACAATCTTGTCTTCAAGCTTCCACTGAGCGCTATCCCGATCTGTTCGTGAGAGGTAAGGGTCGGGCACAGCAGAATTCGTGATCGCATCAACGTACGGAGACCAATCTAAGAGTCAATGACACTATCAGCGATTGCGGACTGGAGTGGAACGTATATAAAGCGTACACTTTGTGCAAGCTTTGACGCCAGTCCCCCTAGAGCCCAGGCACTCTCAAGCGTATATCGAAAGGAGCAAAGACTGTGGTATCCAGCCATCAAGCCGACCGCTTGCACAGTTTCCAGTTCCGGTGAGTCAAAGACAGCACGCAGAGACAGAGCCGTGCGCCCCAAGCGGTAGTACTTTTCAGCTTCCGCAGAGCACGACGGCAGGGTCAGGTCAACGAGGGCACCGACAGCGAGAACCAAAAACAGTGTTGCCAAAAGGTGAGGGCAGCGCGCACACTCGCTGTCGGTCTTGCGGTGATACGCGAACTTTGTCGGATCGGCGACGGTGCGGTATATTGGAATGAGGATCTCGTTAATGAGCTCGTCGCGCTTGATCGGACGGAACCACCAAGTAAACTGTTCGAGATACGTCTCGCACAACGCCCAGGCGCGCGGTTGCGGAGGAAGGTATGATTCGAGCTTGTCCATGATGGCGTCGTGGGACTCGGGGGTTAGGGAAAAGGGGAATGTGAAAGCTAGGACGTTGAGGTCTTCACTGAGATCTGGAACGTCTAGTTCAATGTCGTAAGCCTCAGGAGGCAAGCTGGGATAGTTGTCTCCATTGCAAGGATTCGCCTGTGAGCCTGTGAGTTAGCGAGCAGGACGAACTCGAGTACTTCCATACCAGAAATAGCGTCTAGGGCTTATTCAGTGAGAAGTAAATGTGTTATCAAACGAATATACGCACTTCGGAGCCACCAGACCGACCAATGTACTTCGTCTCGCCATGCTCTCCTATCGTAAGCGTTCCCAGGGCATCTATAGACTGAGATAGGGCATTTCGTGTATATTCATCGTCCACTGTGCGTCGAACTTCGGGGCCGAACTTAATGGTGAGCAGCTCATCGCGCAGCAGCGGATGTCGTTCGGTGGAAATTCCAGCCTGGAAAATAGCGAGGGCATCTTCGAGTTGCCGTATACGTTCGCTCATTTCCCCGATCTTTCGGTGTAATTGCTCCGTATCTGCGAGGACGAATCTGGCCACGAGCTTAGCGGCCGTGACGTGCAATGAAAATTAATTCCGATGCTCACCGTGTGCCTTGTCCGGCCGAAAGACTGCCTGTTCCATAATGTTGAGAGCTGGCATTCCGCGTAGACCCGCCCTTCCCGCTCACCGTTGGGACATATGGTCGTGCATCCCCTCCGCACACACGACCCACAAGGCAGTTTTTTGTCACATTTCAGCTTCAACCTGTAAAACAGATGGCGCCAATTCGATGTGAGCGCGCCAGACGAAGAGAAGACCGGAGTAGCAGAACGCACCGTCGGCATTCAGCACAGGATATCTCGCCCCTGGCTCGTTTGAGCTCAACATCTTCTTCATTGCTGACTTTCCGGGACGAGCGGCGAGGCTCTGCAGGCATATCAGTGGTCCGCAGCAGAGGTTTATGAACCGATGAACGTAGGGATGGTGGGCGTAAGAAACAAGTTGTCTGGATTACTGAAATGGCTGCCAGGCCCACCCGCCTATCCTTTGCGATAGACGCCTGTCATGATCACTCGAGTCTCGATTATTATGTGTCATCTAGACGCCCATCGGTTCCCACACGGAGGGCTCGAGGCCCGCTGGTGAGAAGAGATTTGCGCAGAAGCCCACGTCCTTGCCATATGCATCCTGCGTTTGAGATGGATTGAAAATGCTGCTTTGTCTCCTCAGATTCTTGGACAAACGGCAACAGTCGGTGAATATCAACTCTTGTATTCCCGCTTTAACTTAGTACAAGTATGCGCTCAAACCCTCAATGCAGGTCACGCGAACTGTACGTGAGAATTCGGGAGTCGGAACTGCGACAACAGCTCTATCAGACTAAACTGTGTGTGGAAATTTTACAAGATGAATCGCACACACGTACGTTGCCTCTGAGTCGCAGCCCGGCCAGCAGTCGTTGTCGCGTGTCGTGAAGCAGTTTGATAAACGACATGCAGCGGAAGAGCAGTTTTCTATGGCATCGCTAGGCAAATGGATATCACCAAGAGTTCCGGCAACAACATGAGTCTCAAACGCGTAAACAGTGGCAGCATAACGTACCAGAATTGCGAGAGCGGGATCGATCCTGCTGTTCTACCCATCCAACGACCGGGCAAGTAGTCATAGTAACTCCTCGGTACATTGATTGGATTGTGTTGCACAACTCTAAACTTAAGGTGTCTCCGGCCGTGCCCTAAATCAACGAGCAAAGACCATCCTGCAACTCATGCGACCAGCAGCGCTGACGATAGCCCTGACACAGGTGCTTATTAAACGTTAGCGACAAAGAGAAGAGACGTACGGTATTTTGCTGTAAAGCGTCTGGACGCAGGTGATCAACGAACTGCGCTGAGTAGTCGCGCAGCACACCTTGTAGCACTAAGTCAGTAGCGGAACGATGCAAATTGCCGGACAGAAGGAAACTCCGAAACAGAAGGCGAGATGGCTGACAATCTGAAATCTTTCAGAAGCCTTCTGGTGTAAAATTGTGATGGAAAATTCATGGTCTGCACACGACTCATATACTCGCATTTGCACTTGAAAACAAATGAGCATTCGGTGAGTAGCACATGAAAATACATACAAGTCTTCCTGCGCATCCGGCCATGGCTGGATCGCTTTTCATTGGGCTACCCTATCCGCAACATACCCCGTTGCAGACGTATATACCATCTCGTGCTCTATGCCGATGATCTCCCCGTTAACAAGCCACGTCCACGGAAGCGTGCCGGTTTGGTCCACTTCTCGGATGTGGTCGATGAACCGTATGCCTATGAAAACACGAGTTTCGCAACGGGCCCACGCACGCGGCGGTATGACATGTATACGCGCATAGCAGTCGTGAGCGCACTCTACAGTAGTGCATTGCCATGTCGCGCGCGAACATGGGCTGGGCCGAACAAGCGTTCGAGCGTGCAGCCGGGCACAAGCGGACTGGCAGTTGATGAAGATCTGCTCAACCTTGTTAGCAAAGGTCATTAATTCTAGACGTCGGTAACACAACCGCACAGGCTAGGAGGACGAAAGCCGACGACTCACCAGTCAGGCCCACGCCAAGGCCATCGAAGACGATGGTGCCCGTGGATAGACGTGGAGACGGTGCTGCGCGACAGGATGCTTGTCGCAAGTGATGGCGATGACGGATACCGGACATCAAAATGCAGCTACATAGACCCCAAGATCTCGTGTTCATACCACTCCAATGGTCGCGTCTTCGACGTCATATCACACTAAGTAGCCTGAACTGACCGCATGGAAACTTCACAGGACACAATGCGGAGAGATCGATGGAGGAAGCCCGACACTGCGGTGTGAATGCTGATAAGAAAAGGGTAGACGTCCACATTTCAATTTTCGAGGGTAACTCAGGGAGACGAAGAAGAGATGATAAAGCGGTGACACAGTCTCGCACATGCAGAGTTTAGGGTGATGGGGATGATAGTTCAAGGGTAGTGCAAGTCAAGGCTGGCCTGCTATAGCTGGGCAAATATCGTTCGATACATGAATGTGGGTTTCGGCCTTGAAGCTTGAGGGGTGGATGTGTTTGTAAACGTCGATGAGTTGGATGAAAACCCAAGATCACGAGAGATTAGATTAGATTAAGTGGCCATAATCTAATCTTATCTCACTTACTGGAGGAATCGAAAAAGTGAAGGCTCAGAGCTCTCTTCTCTTGCCTCCACTATGTCTGTACCCATCGGTGAGCCTTTGTACGTTCAGGCCCGCTGAAAATTCTTATGCTAGTCCCTGAAAGCCCTACTGTCGGTTTACGACAAGACCAACTTGTTGGAGCTGGCTTCTGGCCTGCACGGCGCAGGCGTCCGTTTGCTGGGCTCTGGCGGCACCGCGAAGAAGATCAGGGAGGCAGGCATTCCCATCGAGTATGTTGTACTCTCTGTTGAGATTTGAGAGCTGAGATCGCCCTAGGGATGTCTCAGACATCACCAAAGCGCCTGAGATGCTTGGAGGCAGAGTGAAGACTCTTCACCCCGCCGTCCATGGTGGTATGTCATCAATATTAAGACAATCTCCAGGCTATTAACAGCTGGAAAGGTATCCTTGCCCGCTCGATCCCATCCGATGAGCAGGACTTGAAGGATCAGTCCATCTCGCCCATTTCCATCGTCGTCTGCAACTTGTATCCGTTCACCGAGACAATCGCGAAGCCCAACTGCACGCCCGCCGATGCCGTCGAGGAGATCGATATCGGTGGTGTCACTCTTCTTCGAGCTGCAGCGAAGAACCACGAGCGTGTCTCGATTATCTCAGACCCTCGCGACTACGCCGAGTTCCTTGAGGCCTGGAAGAATAGCAATGGCGATATCGACCAGACCATTCGCAGCAAGCTTGCCCTCAAGGCTTTCGAGATGACTGCTAGGTACGACGATGCGATCAGTGGCTACTTTAGGGAGCAGTATGCGTCGGAGGATAACCCCAAGGACAAGTTCACTGGCGTCGTCCAGCGCGTTACTCTCCGCTACGGTGCGAACCCCCACCAAAAGCCTGCGCAGGCATATGTTACCGAAGGAGAGCTTCCTTTCAAGGGCGAGTACTGCCATACCGTCGTGTGCTTAGATAGTTTCCTGATCGTGCCTCAGCTCTCTATGGTTCGCCCGGATACATCAACCTTCTGGACGCCCTGAACTCGTATGCTCTTGTAAAGGAGCTCGACGAAGCGCTCGGTCTCCCTGCTGCCGCCTCCTTCAAGCATGTCTCTCCGGCTGGTGCTGCGGTTGGCATCGAGCTCAGCGAGGTCGAGAAGCGGGTGTACGGTGTCGAGGACTTGAAGGAGCTTCTCACTCCTTTGGCATGTGCCTATGCCCGCGCTCGTGGTGCGGACCGCATGTCTTCGTTCGGCGACTTCATTGCCCTGTCTGCACCCTGTGACCTCGCTACCGCCCGCATTATCTCACGCGAGGTGTCGGACGGAATTATCGCTCCCGGCTACTCGCAGGAGGCGCTCGAAGTCCTCGGAAAGAAGAAGAGTGGCAAGTACTGCGTCCTGCAGATCAACCCAAACTACAAACCCTCCGAGGTAGAGACTCGCCAGGTCTACGGTATTCACCTGCAGCAGAAGCGCAACGACGCCAAGATCGATGCTGAGCTGTTCAAGAACATCGTCACAAAGAACAAGCAGGTATGACGTGTAATTGTATGTGTAATTGCAGCTGTTGACGCCTCTGTAGCTCCCTGCCCAGGCGCTCACGGACCTGATTGTTGCGACACTTGCACTCAAGTACACCCAGTCTAACAGTGTCGCATACGCCTACCGCGGCGCAATCATTGGTATCGGCGCTGGACAACAGTCGCGCATCCACTGCACACGCCTTGCGGGGCACAAGGCGGACCTGTGGTGGTTGCGGCATCATCCGCGCGTGCTCGCGCTGCCGTTCAAGAAGGGCGTAAAGCGTGCAGAGAAGGCGAATGCAATTGACCTCTTCGTTGGCGGGGAGGCGCTCGAGGGCGGCGAGCGCGCGCAGTGGGAGGGCCTCTTTGAGAGCGTGCCCGAGCCGCTCAGCGCCGAGGAGAAGGCCACGCACGCGAAAGAGCTCAGCGACGTTGCGTGCTCGAGCGACGCGTTCTTCCCCTTCCCCGATAACGTCCACCGCGCGTTCCGCAGCGGCGCCAAGTACCTCGCTGCCCCCAGCGGAAGTGTCATGGACGAGGAGTGCATCAAGGCCGCGGACGAGCACGATATCGTTTTTGCGCACACCAACCTGCGTCTGTTCCACCACTAAAATGTGCTCGTGTCATGAAGAATATGAAGAGCCTCACAGAGGGCTCAGATCAAAAAGAAAGTTGTATTATACTGTTTAGATCTGCTGCCTTGTGTATGGTGTGTAGATCAATACAAGAACTTTGAAAAGGGCCTCCTCTGTGTTCTCCAGTTCTGGAGTCTCGTCGGTATAAAACCCGTACGCCGGATCGTCAGGATTCGTAACGGCGACGACTGTGATGCCGTCATCGTTGTCTACAGTGGCGTATTAGCTTGACTACGTAGACTAGCTAGGGTCTCTCCCCACTTGTGATCCCCGCATGTAGCATCGCATTCCCGAGGGACACGCCATCGATATAAGCGCTCTCGGGCGACAGATCGATGTTCCAGCTGTTCAGGAGGATGGTCGCGATAAACGGACAAGGTACCTGCGGAATCAACGGCTTCTGCCAGTAGCGGCCGTACTTACCGTCGACGCTGCGTAGCTCCTCACGAATAACCTCAGCGTTCTCGGGTTGCTTGACTGCGCTCAGGACACGGTACGCAGCATGCAGAGGGAGCGTGCTATAGCACCATCGGCTATGATAGGCAGCGATGCAGCGGTATTTGGCGGCGGGATTTCACCTTAGCGACAATGAAGGCTTGATGTGTGTGATCCATGTTTCTGCGTTAGCTGCTAAGCGGTGGGCATGGGAGAGTTACTTCCACCCTGGATCAGGTCCTTGAGGCCTTTGTATCCCCCTAGCCTGCGGCCTGCTATATCAGTTCGTGAGAACCTATCTTGAAAGCCATTGTGAACTTGCCGTGTTTAGCTTAAAGCTTTGAAGTTGCATTTGTTGCCTGCCATGGTCGACAAGAGGTAGCTTCGCCCCACTACATGATTAATGTTCTCTTTTCATTGCTGATGCTGACTTGGTTGCGAGTAAGATTCTTGCGGTTAGAGTTCACGTGGGGCACAGGAGAGACTTGAACAAACACATATTTGAACATTTTTAATTATCACTGTGGCCGACCTTCTCCTCACCTCTTGTGGCGGCATTACACCAGCCGAGCAATGGGAGCATCGAGGTCGAGGCGGGATGCTTAAGTTTGGCGGAAGTAACAGAATCTGTGATCAGGGGAGACAGGGTAACAAATAGTAAGAAGCCAGCTACTTACTTTCGAGGCATGTGGTCACAACGCTTATTGTCTTCAGCTGCTTTACCAATAATCTGATCTAGGCGCTGCCGCTGCCGATCTCCCCAAGGCTCGCCGTTCTCCATTCTCTGACTCGGCTTTAACGACCACCTCAAGCAGATCCCAAATTCCTAGCTCTGCATATAACGACGACTAGTAATTGTCTATGCGATTTTTCGAGTACACCCAGCCTAGATTACTCTATAGAAGCATGACAAAATCCCTTTGTCGTGCTGCTTCAGATCAACTTAGGGTGCTTATCGCCAGGTGGAGGTGAGCGATTCGAAGAACGATTCTATGAACATCTCTGATTGTACGAGATTAAGAGGCTCTGCTTAAATCCACAAGTGCTGCGTCGTTGCATACGTGAGGCAGGCACGTTTACACGTGTCGGAAATGAACGCAAAGAGTGCTTCAATACATCTCCGTTACCCGTACATCGAACAGCCCTCTCAGAACGTTCTTTCCAACAACGGTGTGAAATGTCGATAGAGTTTCCATGGATCTGCGTTAACTGCTATCAAATAGATGACGGAAGCCATCGCCAGCCACTGGCTTGTCTAGACCCCGTGCCTAATGGCTGTGGTGCCGCAGGCCTCGCTCCCCACTCGTGCCCAACTGCATGCAAACATACATCGTATGACCTTTCTTCTCAAACTTCGGACACGACCACGGAACACATATACGACCAACTCTGTCCCACGTGCCAATGCACTCGCTGGCATTATCCCTCCCCTCTGCTGGCTCTCTGACTCCTTACCGTCATGACGGAGTACATCGACTATCCACGACGCGAGCAGATATCTCACATCGATGCCTCGTACGGACGCGAGTATGATCCGTATCCCGACAGCAGAGCCCCCCGTCGTCCAAGCCAGGGGTCGGCGAGCTTCCAGTCACCGCGACAGCACAGCGGACCGCCCATCGCCCCACTACACGTCACGCCTGTACCGCAAGTACGACGCTTGACGAACAGCTCCGGAGAACCTCCTCGTACACCGATGGTACGTAGTCCGCCCGCTCCCGGCACGCCGATGCTACGGAGTCCGCCCGCTCCCGGCACGCCAATGCTACGGAGTCCACCCGCGCCTTATACGCCAACGGTCCGGAGCCCGCCTGCGCCCAACACACCGATGCTTCGTAGCTCCCCTGGGCCCAATGCGGAAATGATGCGAAGTCCTCCGCCCCGTACACCAATAATGCAGAGTCCTCCGGCTCCGAGTGGACTCATGCCGGGGGCGGCTAGATTCCGGGAGGCAGACAATGCTGAGCCCACGCGCTGGACGCAGGCTCCGACCAATGTCTCCTACCCGGCCAGCCAGGCGGCGAGCTGGATCTCGACGAACGGACCGCAACAACACATGCGCGCCGAGTCCTCGTTCTTTGTGCCGAGAGGGGCGTCGACGCCGGCACCCCAGTCCCGCTATGGCGAACCCGCGCCAAGTTTTCCTGGCGGTTTTCGCGACGAAGCACCACTACATTATGATCCGCCTCCACGGCAATCGGATGAACATCCGCAGAGCTTTGACTATCATCCGGACCAGTACGAAGCCATAGGTCACTACGAGGGAGACGAAAGCTACCGCAAGGATCAAGAGAGCTACGTGGACGATTCTGGGTACCCGGGGCCGAGCACTGGGTATGTGGGGCACGGAGACGAGACGAGATCAGTGAATAATCAGACGGAAGAGTTTGAAGAAGAGCTTATCCCTGCTTCCTTTTTACCCTCGGATGGGGAGCCTGAGGAACAGACCGGAGAGCAGACACCGGAGGTTACCCATGAGGAGCGGTCGCTCAGCAACGGATCGTCTTTCCGAGCGCACTCGATTGACCAGGATCGTTTCGCTCCGAAGCCGAAGAAGGGATTTGTCGGAGGGTTCTTCTCCGGTTTCAAACACCTTCCACGTATGTGGTCCAGCTCGCGCTCAGGGAAGTCGACGTCAGTTCAACCGCCCATGTCGGCGAATCCGAGTAGACCTACGTTGGCGAGGAGCGAGCCCTCGTACACTAGCATACATGCACAAGACCCTGCTCGTCCTCCGAATCCAGCTCCAGAGACAACTGCAGACATCTCTCGAATGACCGATACCACTGCTACAAGCCATTCGGGGCCAATTACCCCAGATCAAAGCGGAGAGCCTGGAGCTGCTGCAGTCGCAGAAGAGGCCGGCCCGCTTCCGAATCCATACGACCCCTCGTTGATACCGCAGCCGAACATCGCGTCGCCCCAGCATGTCGTGCTGCAGCAGACCGAGGACTACGACGCGATGACTGAGGAGCCATCGTACGACCAGCACCCAGACACGTTCGGCACGCACATCAACCGCGTCGGCAAGTTCGTCAAGGACTTCGTGCACCTACCCTGGATCAACGCGCACGCGACGGTCGAGTACCGTCCCGCCGACTCCCGCCGCGCGTTCCCCAAGAAGCCCGGCCAGTCGTGGTACGTCAAGGAGAACCACGAGAAGCTCGACCTCCTCGCGGGCCCTTCGCCGCAGGCCCGGCGCGCCACGCCACGGGCAGCAGCCCCACGCCAGACCGCCCCGCGGCAGCACCGTGCGGCACAGTCGCCGCCGCAGCGCGCACGCTCGCCCCTGTCCGCAGGCAGCACGCGCTCGCTCGACGCGGCGACGGCGATCCGGCCGACGGTGACGCCGGGGAGCCTCACGACGCACGGCGGGCTCGTGCGCGTGCCGTCGCCGGGCGCGTCCTCGCACGGGCAGACCCAGCATTCGTACTCGTACGCGTACTACGGCTCGCGCCCGATGTACGTGTACCCCGCGCAGGTCGCGGGCCAACACGATGGCGCCGGCGCGGCGATGTCGGTGCCGGCGGGGTTTCCCGGAGCGCTTCCGCTCGCGATGCCCCCCAGCGAGGGCGGCTCGCCTCAGGCCATACCGGTGTTCATGCTCGCGGCGCCGCCGCCGTACGGCAATTCGCGGTCGGCATCGCCGAAGAAGCACCGGAGGCACCATAGCGGCCGGCGACGGAACGAGCAGAAGGGCGCTTCGTCGTCGTCGCCGCCGCCACCGATGCCTGCGCCCCAGATTGTGACAAGCCCGGCGTAGATCGCTGAGAGGTTGTGCTACGGAAGACATATCATTATTCGTATTTATTCATGCTTTTTGAGCGTGCGCTGGTGAGTGGGCGGTTAGGTGTTCAAAACATGGGAATGGCTGCTGAAGCGCCTTTAGAAACCGTGTCGCCAATCCTAGAGTAGATCCAGTTTCGACTATTCTTCGTTGCGATGTCCGCTTGATACTGCGGAGTCATCATCGATTTCCACCTGGTGCAGAGGTGTTCCCGCTCTTAATTTCGACAAACACGCACGAAACGGTGCGTCCCGACCCCAAAGCAGAACTCTATAGACGCGGGCTAAGTGATGTACAGATACAGATGCGCGTACCCGCTAACCGAGAGATTAACGCAACAAATGAGGGCCAGACGACTTTGGCGACCGCAATATGGACTATGCAGGATCTATACACGAGGGGTTCACATCAGAGAAAACCACGTGAGAATGGGTGCGCACCCAGTACTATGTAGTAGTAGTATGGACGCGATATGCTGTATGCAGAATGGATGGTCTATGGAATATACATATGCAGTTGTATGCGTAAAAATGCGAGCATACGCGATGAGATATGAGTGAGCGAACCACGAGGTAGCAGCTGATAGGATAGTAAGTGATCAGTGTGAGGGAACGATGGTGTCTCGAGCGCACCATGAAAGGGCATCCCGCGTGCCGGTCGTAAGGAATACTATTCGTGTGCGATATCAGGCGAAAAGCCTGCGCGCAGTCGTGTCAAGTCGTAGAAAGCCGCGCCGCGCCGCATCAGGGGGCGCGTTTACGACTGCTTTTGGGTGTTTGACACCGCGAACCGGCTCCGCGCGCGCAGCGCAGGGCCCTTCCAGAAGAGCAACTGCCCAGAAAGAAAGAAAGACGCTCGCTCGTCAGCGTTTTGCACGGGCCGCGGGCGGAGATGGAAAGGGGGGTACGCACGAAGGGCACGGGGCTCATGACGAGCGCGAGGAGGCCAAAGAGCGTGTTCGCCCAGTGGTACGTCAGCGCGGCGTACATCTGCGTCGTGAAGAGCGGGAAGGCCATCCCGAACAGGTTCCGCGAGAGGCTCTGGCCCGCGAGCGCGCTCGACGCGAACGTGCCGTAGCTGTCCCCACACGACGTGTCTCAGCAACCGGGAACGCGCTTGCAACGGAGAGAGAGAGAGAGAGGGAAAGAGGGACGGGACGCACCAGTCTGCGAGGTAGGTGAAGACCGCGAGGTAGATTGTGAAGGAGCCGAACTCGACGAGCTGCGCGGGTGTGTCAGTGAGAGGGGGGGGCATGAGGCGCACGGGGGACGTACAACGATGGCGATGCAGAGCGAGATCCAGGGCACGTCCGCGAAGCTGCACCACGCGTAGATGAACAGCCCGGCCGTGAAGACGATGCCCGCGGGCATCACCATGTACAACCGTGCCTCGGGCCCACGCACGGGCTGGTACTTCCTGCGGCCAGACTCAGGGGTGTACTGCGAACTTGGGCAGGATCGAGGGCTTACTGGTACAGCTTCTCCTGGTAGTACTGGGCGACGCAGCCTAACGAGCTGCCGATGCTGCAGAACGCTCGGGAAAAGAAAGCAGGGAGGCACAAGAGAAAAACTGCTCACAAGAACGTCACAAAGACCACGCCAACCTCGCCGTTGTTGAAGTGGTGGAGGGTCTTGAAAATAGGCCCGATGGACCTAGGTACACAGCGCGGGCGCGATCAGCCCCCAGTCCCAGCTACACAAAAAAGGAAAAACTCTCGTCCAGACGTACTCGATCAAAACGTACAGTATCCCCCACGCGAAGCCAGCCCAGATCTGCACCTCGTCAGCAAAAAAACGAGCGGCCTCGCGGAGCAGCCAGCCGGGGGAGAGGCCGGAGAGAAAGGACGCACGCTGAAGCTCGCGACGACGGGCTCGGTGAGCATGAGGTACATGGGCCGGGTGCACGAGATCCAGATGAGGGTCCGGAGGCTCGCGCGCTCGTCCTCGACGCGCGCGCGGTAGCGGTGGTCGCCCGTGCGCTTGCGCATCCGCTTCGCGATGCGCGTCAGCACGACCGCCGAGCGCGTCTCTTTCATCAGCAGCGGTATCGATGCCGCGAACACCGCCGTCACGCTGTGCACCCCGCCGGTCAGTCTGGGTTTGCGAAGCGGGCAAAGGCAAGAGGCATGGCGCGCGCGGGCGCGGAGGGGAGGGGAGGGGACGAGAGACGCACATGAGGTGGAGCCATTGGATCCAGCGCCACCCGAGGTGGCGGTTCATTTCTATCCACCCCGCCGCGACGGGCCCGAGCCCGGTGCAGCCGACGGCGGCGAGCGAGAAGATGGCCATCGGCAGCCCGCGTTCGTGCGGCGGGAAGATGTCCGCGATGCTCCCGCCAACCTGGTGCGGCACGCCTGTATCAGCATGTCACGCGTACGCCTACTATAGGAAGGTCCATGCCATAGTAGACCCTGTCGAGCCGAACGCTCCGGATAAGAACCGCGCGATCTGCACGGTGTGGATGTTGTTTGCCCTGTGCGAGTGCGCGTCAGCGTGTCAGAGGGGGCGGGGCAGCAGGGGAGCGGGGGACTCACAGCGCGATTATGAGGTGCATGAGCGTGAAGCCGATGGAGGAGACGATGTACAGCGGCTGGCGGCCGAACTCCTCGCTGAAAGACGCGGTGACAAGCGGCGTGATGGCGAAGCCGAGGGTGTACATCGAGAGGCCTATCGTCGCCTGAAACTGCGTGCAGTTGAGGTCCACGATCATCTGGGGGACGCCCATGTTGTATGTCGAGGCGTTGGCAGCTGGTGCATGGGCGTGAGTCGCGCGTTGACAACTTCTGGAGAGAAAGGCAGGTTACCTGAGAGCGCGGTGAACAGTATAGCGCAGCCGGCGATCATCCATTTGCGTCTCTTCGTGAAGTTCATTGGGTCTCGCGGGTCGCCTTTTTCGAACTCGACCTGGACAAGCCATGAGGAACGCGCGAGGTGGACGTGTAGCCGACTTACATAAAGTGGACTATCGTTCTCCTTTTTTGGCTTGCCGTGTTCGACGTCGGCGACGGCGGTGTGGTCGCGATGGTGAACATAGTCGGAGAGTTGCCTGAGGTAGGGCGAGTCGAGGTCGTCCTCACTGGCACGCTCCGCCGGCGAGATGCGCGGATCTATTCTGTCGGACACTGCGTCTTCGCTGACGACACGGACATGGTCTGCGTCCGTCTCTGCGAGGGTAACCTCTCCGGATGGCGACCGGGAAAACATTGCCTACGAGGTGGTAGATGACGGCGATGAGGGAGCCGACGATGAAGGGAGGAGAGCTGGGGCGTAACATTGCTTGCGACTTTCATCATAAAGAGTCATGAGGGAAGGGAGGGCGGCCGGCACATCGCTTTGCCGCCTCCAATAAGCCAATAAGAAACCCACGCCTCCTCGGCCGAATGATTGGCGCTCCGAGCCCTGGTGGATGATTGCCATTCGGGACTTGCGAGAGGGGCTCAAGCGGAGCAGCACGCCAGACATGCCCCGCGCTCCGCGCTCTACAAGCGAGACACGGGCTGCTTGTGAGCACCCACGTAGCCCAGCGCTGCAGGCATATCAAGAAGTACACCACGGACAATCCAGCCGAGCGGGGCTCCGCTGGTTTGCCGGAGTGCTGGCCGTCGAAAGCGATCGTGAACGCTACACGATACGGGCCGTGCTGCGACCCATCTGCGTCGGATATCAGCGTTTCAACGGGGATACGAGCAGCGCTCTCCCTGCGAGTCGCGACCAGACAAGTCGGCTTGTGGACATGTCTCGGCTCGCAACTGAATCACCCATTTGCTCAGGGACATGGGCTCATGACCGCCCCGCAGGCACCACAATCGGAAATACCGCTGCCGGAATCACTCCGAGCGGCGAACGGCGAACGGCGCAGCATGGTGTTTTCCGATTGAGCTTCGACAGCCGCGGCGGCGATGCCTGCCATTACCTGAGCAGGGAAGGGCAGACTCTCGCCACTGCAAACATGACTGGCCAGGCTAGCTAGGACGCAATGAAAGCAAAGATGGTGGCGATCGAAAGCCTAACAGCTGTTTGCCGGTATTTTTCAAAAGCTTTGGATCCTAACATGACCAAACACATTTGAGCGCCCGGACGGAGGCCTTCCCCGGGAAACGCGGAGGTTGGCCTGGACTGATTGCATTCCATCCGCGTTCGCAGGTACGAGTCGTGCAATCTCCTGCTACACATCATTGAACAGAGTATGCGCGATTGTAGCTCAAAGATTGCGACCTTTGTCGGGTCGTGACAAAAAACTTTAATTCGTGACGCCTAGGCTGTCGCAAAAGCGGCCCTAACCTCGCACGACATGCTCTCGCGTCATGCCCTCGCGCGCACAACGCCCCTCGTGCGACGCACACTGTCCACCATAGCCTCCGACGACGCCGTGCGCCACGACCTGCGCGCGCTGCTTCGCGAGACTGCACAACCCGTCGCAGTCATCACCGCGCCGATGCCGCTCGCCCACCGCCATCCCACCGCCGCCTCTGCCTCTGCGGGCGAGCACACGCACTTCCACGGCGCGACGCTCTCCTCCTTCAGCTCGATCGCGCTGGACCCGCATCCACTCGTCGCCTTCTCTCTGCGCGCGCCGTCGCGCATGGCCGCCGCCCTCGCCGCGTGCCCCGCGGGCGGGCGCATGGCCGTGAGCCTGCTCGCGGCGGCGCAGGCGCACCTCGCCGTGCGCTTCTCGCGTCCAGACCTCCACGCGCACCCGTTCGCGGGCGTGCCGTACACGCTCACGGAGGAGGGCCTCCCGGTCCTCGACGGCGCGCTCGGCGCGCTCTCGTGCATCCTCGTCGCGCGCCCGTGGCCGCTCCACGACCTCGGCTCGCTCCACCATGGCGTGCACCCCGGTGATGTGCCCTGGGAGGGCGACGGCGTTGCGTCTGAGCTGTTCGTTGCGCGGGTCACGCGGGTGGAGAGCCTCCCCGGGGATGCCGCAAAGACTCCGTTGCTTTACCATCGGCGAGCGTATGCCACGACTGCGGATATACCCGTACCTGCGTCGTCGAAACCAAAGCCATGACATGTTCACCCTACGCGACCATTTTGAAAAAGTATAGAGATTATTGTACGCAATGCTTCACTTGTTCTTGCTTCTACAGAAGTATAATATAGCTACACAACAAACTTGAAATGCAACAAAACACAGAGAAGCGATGGCACACAGAAGGTATCTCAAGTTTGAATGATCGAGAATGACACCCAGAGATCGGCCCACCGCCGCCTGTGCCGCACGAGGTACTTGTTGACAATGCCTCGATGGGCGGCGAGTATGCTTTCGGGATCTTGACCGCCCTGCGGTAATTAGCACTTAAACCTGTCATGACGCGCGCCTTGCTCAAAGCTGTCGACTTCGTCCTCCTCTCCTGCAGTCAAATTCCCTCTGGACATGTTCAGGGACACATCTCCAACATGCTATCCTAAGAAGGTCATGCAACTCATAAAACCCTCCAGCCATTGCTCTGCAGCAGCACTGCAGCTGTTACTCTTGATACAGAATCAACTTCCAGAGGTACGCACTGCATTGTCAGCTATCCAAGCAAGGACTGGCAGGTTGCCCAGGTAATAACAACTGGTATGACTCTCACATGTGCATCTAGGTTCACATTTCTGTTATGCTTTCACAGGTCGTGCCGATGTCTGCAAGTCCACTCTGGTGAATGCGGTTTTGGGACGCACTAGTCTATCCTCGGCGAGCAAGCAAGGCGTGAGTTGTGTATTGAGCATGCTGAAGTGTGCATTTCACCTACTTACTGCTTAGGGCCACACTCGAATGATGGACTTCTATGGCGTTGGCCCAGTTTCGCATAAGCTTGTTGTTGTGGACGCCCCCGGCTATGGCGCGCGCGGCAAGGCTGAGTGGGGAAAGTTGTTTCAGCACTACATTGAGCACAGAGAAATAGTCCGTATTTGTACATCTCCGCTTGAAGGCACACCAACCTTGTTGCAGGCTGGAGTGCATCCACATCAGGCAGGCCATCTCCGAGGCAGCGCTGCTTTGTTTACCGCCCGTCATCACTGCGGCTACGAAGAGTCAGTTCTGGGGCGGGGACGAGGTCTGACTTAGTATTGCTGAAGTATGTGCTTTAGGCCGTATAGCTAGCAAAGTGACATTTTTGTGACCCCTCGCACTTCGGACAGTGAACTCGGCACGTTTTGCGATGAAGCGAAGACCCCAAGCCCGCGCTTTATCACATCCCGTCTGCCCCCCGTGCCCCTGGTTTTCGCAGTTAAGGAATTAAGGATACACATACAAAAACTGCATAAAATACAAGGAGCCCCGAGCAGCACTATGGCGCGATACACGGTAGTATACCCACCAGCGCGACGTATCAAAAGTGACATTGACAAACCACGTACTCAAATAGACTAAGTACAACATGCTAGAGTTCTATCAATCTGTTCTCCTCTTGAATCTCTTTCACTCCTGGGGTACCATCGTGCTCGTCGACTGTCTCTTGCTCCCGGTAGAAGAAGTCACGAAGATGAAGCCGTCTACCGAAGGCAGGTGTTCAAACTGGTCCCCTGTCTTCGGCTTCGCAGAGTCGAGCAATGCCTTATTAGCAAGCACAGCTCTCCACGGGCCGTCCAGATCTTCATGCGTCATCTGGAAAAGTGTGCAGCTGTTCACGGAATCCCAATCGTCCTGAGACACTGACGGTTCGACTTTCCATACACCCCAAACAATTTTCCAACTGCATTTGTCGAGCGTCCTGTGATGCTGCGAAAGCATCTCATACCAGTTCGAGACCCTGATCGGTAGCTGGGATGTCCAAAGGTGACAGGGGGTATGCCGCTGAATAGCCGGAGCAACTTCGAGTGGCCAGGGTACCCCACCGAGTAATATTGTTGTCGGAGAACGGAAGCGAGCACCCCGTTCTTCGCATTTGCTGCTGCATCATAGACTTCACACTCTTCACCGTCTTCCAACCTAAATACTGTTGTGCTGCCCGATGGTTCAGGAGACACCTTTCTGTTTTCCTTGAAGATTTTTATTATTTTTATTTTTATTATTTACATTCGGTCTTGGGACAACTGCTTCGAGATTACGACGGATTTCAGTAGGAGGTGAAGTAAAAGGCAAGTGATAAAGACCCCAGTACCCAGCCGAAGGCTCCAGAATGATTGATGTCTATAGACAGCAAGCTGATAGGCGGTCCAAGCCAATGACCCGCCAGTACCATCGCGAATGCCCTCGTCTTGCAGTTTTTCTTTCTTAACATGTTACACCGAGAGGATAGCCATCCAGAGTCGGCATACAATCAGATCCTCCAGGTCTCCACCAAGAACAAACAGCGTGTACATGAGGCAAGTATAGTGGCTGATCAGTGCCGAGCAATATGGTTCAGAACGATACATATGCGTCCGCTGAAGAAGTCCGTGTCTGACACAGCTCTGCAAAAACAACACCAAAATAGTAAGCCGGAGGGCGATGAGATAATAATGTACTACGAGTCCGTTGAACCGCCAACCTTGGCATGCGGCCCTAAGTAAAGAGCGTGAAGTCCTGCTGACGGAGAAGCTCAGCTTCAAAAGCATTCTAAAACATCCTAAAATGAAGCCTAGACCCTGCACCACAGTCTATACCTGTTGCATGGGAGACGATTCGCTAGTGGCGTAGGCCAGCTTCTCTTGACTGCCTTGCGAGCTTGTAACCTCCGGGACCGAAAATAGCAGGGGACCAGGGTTGAAGAAGTTCAAGGTGTACATGGACAGTACGACCATGGTCCCGTCAAAGAGGTCTATCCAATTGTCAGAGGTTGATCGAGCACGGTTGGGCCGGTCACGTACTGAAGTACCACTGCGTGGAATTGATGCGCCCGTTCCAACCACCGGCGAGCTCAAAGAGGCGGTAAATTGCTCTGTGCACGATGAGTCAAAAAGATGAATGTACGTAGAGGTGCTAGCTGACCGAACGAAGAGGAACAGCGTCGCAACGCTGAGCCCGATTGACATCAGCTTCAGTTTAGGGTGCAGCGCCGACCTGCTGTACGAATCTTGGCCATGGCCACCCGAGTTCTTGCGCACGGGCTTATTCAGAGCGTAGCGAGTGAAGAACTCGATGGCTAGAAGCATGAATACCACCATGGCCACTGAGATAAACTTATGTGAGACTATGTTGACGTGCTAGTGGAATCTCGTATCTTACCCGTCTGGAAGATGATTCCAATGAGCATGACATTGCTGCCCTGAATGTTGGGAGATAAGCATGCCGCGTAGCATAATACAGTGGGACTAACATACCAGCTTCTGTTGAGAGTCCGTATTAGCCCCCGCGGCGATGCCTCCACCACCACCCTGGATCAGTAGCGCTACAATGTCCTGTATGATTTTAAATTTGTCAAACATGAAGCGGCGATCGGAACTAGACCATCAGCGTTACTCACGCAAGTCAGGAATATCCTCGAGTCTGCCATACATGGATCGTGAGCGACGATGGGCTTCTGAAACAAGAGCCAAGAACATACAAAGGCGAGGGGACAGACGACTATACCATGTCCCAATCTTCTGCGTCAAGCTCGAGAAGATTATAAAGATGGAAGCCAGAAGGGGCGTCGGGGCAATGATAAGACAGACAATTCTGCAGACAAGAATGACCTTAGTGATTTGCGCACACCAGAATCCGTGATGACCCTTACTGTATCATAAACCCTGTACGGTTGGTCACATCGAAGCTCGACATTGTCCGCCCGACCCATCCCGCGATCTCCCCACCGCCTGCCAGGAAGATCGTTGGGAATATCCACCAGAGGCGGTATCGAATCCCGTAAAACGCATGCCATGCTATTTGAAAAGTGAACTGCGTTCGTTGTGGCTGAATGATTTGCTCACAAGTCGAGACCGAGAAAAGGATAGCGAAGAGGATGCAAATCGCCTTCGTCGGAGTGTAGTGGTACGGACTGCCTGTCGCAGTAGCGACTTTGTTGAGATGAGCTGTCAGCAGGAAGAAGCTCAGCAGGAAAGCGACTGTCAACAATAATGTACGCTTACTCGTTGAATTCATGAGAAAAGACAGTGATGCAATGGCTTTTTAAGATGAAAAGAAAACGAGTATGGAGGGGCGAAGTGTTGGCCCTGGTCTTATATAACAACTGTCATGTCCACAGCGCTCGTGCGGGGGCCGTCAGGCATCGTGTTGCCATCGAGATTGTAGAAGAAAAATGTCCACAGCGCGGAGTTCTGCAGGCCGAGCAGGAATATCCGCAGCCTTGGTATCAATCGAAAGTCGGCGAGAGATTGTTTAAAACACGGACGGAGTCAGCAGCCATGGCATAAACATCGTCCATAGAATATTCTCACAACGGAAGCAAGCTCGATTACCGCCTCCACAACAGACAGTAACAGACTTCACTGGACCAACTTCGCGCAGGCACAGTTTGGATATCTGATACTGCGGACCCTTCTACTCACGGCAGACCGTGGCAGGGAAGTGGAAATACCGTAGCAACGCTGCAGTTGGTCGTCAGCGACTACACAAGCAGAAGGCTCGGCCCCGAAAGATACTTACCGACGAGATGCACAGGCACAGGACGGTGCCTGAGAGCAAGTGTGTGCCAGTCAAAATCAACTTTATCTCCTCGGCCCGAGCGCAATCGGGACCCCGAACACTTCTCGCCGTTGTCCCTCGGCCGCCACCATGGCTTTCGAAATGTGTTTTCATGAACCCATGAGTCATATCATCGCACATTTATGTCCGAAAGTCCACACATAAAACATAGAGAGAAAGGATGAGCGAGTAAAGTGAAGTAGTCCCAATTCTATCAGGTACAGAAATAATCTATGTCCATTCGGCACCGTCCCTGCCTAGCCAGAACCATGAATAATGCCCACTGCGCAAATACGACGTTTAGCTCCGCAATCATACGCAGTAGACGATAAAAGCTAGCGTTGTAGGTGACGGATATCTACACTGCTCTCATCTGCAAAGTCTCAACATGCCCATACACCGGCACAGGCTTGTCAGCCTCTGAGCTTGAGGCAGAGTCTTGCGTGGAGCCGGAGAGCAGAGGGCCAGGGTGAAAAACGTTCAAGGTGTACATGGCTAGGACAATCATCGCGCCGTCAAATGTATCTGTGGGGGGTATTGGGTTACTGTGCTCGCGTACCGGGACTGTATGCTCACTGAACAGCCATTGCGTGGAAATAATCCTGCCGTTCCATCCGTCCGCGAGTTCGAAGATTCGGTAAAATCCACTAAAAGGTATCAGAAATATCAGACTATTGTACGGTAAATAAAGGCGCACCGGATGAGCAGGAACAGCATGGCAAGACTGAGCCCGATGATCATCAACTTCAAGTTCCGGCTGAGCGGGATACGACCGGTAGCACGAGACGGGTTGTAGTAGCTTTCCTCGGGCCGTGCGGGGAGATCCTTGAAGTAGCGGTAGAAGAATTCAGAGGCAAGGATGATGAAGACGATCATGGCAACTATCGAGTCATGAGCAAGCAGAGCTTCGCACGATGGATCAAATGGAGAACGCACCTGTCTGGAAGATAATACCGACTAGCATGATATCGCTGCCCTAGATACTTGTGAACACCACCGCTAGGCCATGACCCTTGTTAGAGATGCTTACCAGCTTTTGGAGAGACTCAGTCTTGGCCGAAGCCGCAAGGCCGCCGCCGTTGCCTTGAATTAGTAGTGCGACGATGTCCTGCGGGAGAAGGACAGTGTGAGTGAGAAATTGACTGATCGTCGCGAGGGCTTACGCAGGTTAGGAATATCCGTGAATCTGCGTAAAGGGGACATAAGCGAGAGCTACGATGCGGAATTAGTCACTTACAGAGACGGGATGTAAGACGACCGTAGCGACTGCCGACGCATTCTGACAAGCGAGCAAATATGATGAAGATGGACGCTAGCAGCGCGGTCGGCGCAAGCACAAGGCAAGTTGACCTATAGCAGGGCCGTTGGAGGGTCGGAGAACTACGCTTTCGGCTGCACTTACTGGATGATATAGACACTCTGGATCGTTGGGTTGTTGCTCGAAACCGCCCGCGAGACCCAGCCGGCGATTTCTCCGGCTCCTGCCAAGACAATCGTGGGGAATATCCACCACAGGCGGTAGCGAAAGGCAAAGAAGACGTGTCCAGCTGTGGAAAGGTGGGTTGAGTACGCTTACCGAAGGAAAAAGAAATCTGCTTACCCGTCGACAGAGAGAAGAGTATGAGGAACAGGTAGCAAAGGCTCTTTGTCGGCGTATAATGATAGAGGTTGGTGTTGGGAGGTATGGTAGCGGCAAAGGAGGCTGGAGACTCTGTAAGACACGCCAGACAAACTAGCTTAGGCAGATGGACTTACTCGTTGAGTTCATGGCGCGAGGATAGTAGACAACGGCGAACAAAGAGGGGGCGAGAAAGGTAAATGAGGTGAGACGGATGCATGCACGGTATTTATACGATAGTATCTACTCGCACAGCGCTTTTCACGGCGCATTTTCCGACAAGCCGAGTAATAATACGAGGCTGCGCTCGAGACACGAGAGAACTGTGTTGAACAACACGATAGATTCATTGCGCGATGCAACCTTGATCCCGACTTCGCTGACCAATGATCTATCATGCTACCCGTGCTGCAAGGTCGTCTAAGCCCTCGCCATCTGCTATCGACTATTGTAAGCTTTGCGCGGTGGCTTCTGTCGTCAGATTTTTGTGGTGTATCTCCGCGTCCAGAGGCAATATAAGTTGATTTTGGGTCCAAAAAGGCAGGAAGTCAAGAAAGCGCGAAGTAGCTGTGGCTGCTGCCCCTGAAAAGAAGCACCCATTGTCGTCGGCCCGACGACTTGCATTACGAAAGAGGATCACGCTAGGGTGTCGTCGGCCCGAGCGCTGGTATAATATACACAGAGCGCTGCAAGCTCGCTGCAGTCTGTCCCAGCACACGCTCAGTACATTGCACAAGGTAGGCAGAGCAATACATACCCTCTTCCTTGTGCCGTCTGGCATGTACTCTCCTTGACCTGAGCTATGGGGAAGTCAGTGCCAATGTGCCCAACCGGAACCTTGACAGCATACGACTCGAGTGAGCTAAGGTTGCATCAAAGCTGTTCTGCACCGCTCTGGGGCAGATTGTACAATCGTTATTGAGCTAGTTGGGGTATCTATAGAAGGTGCGTGCTGCGCAGAGGCAGTAGCAGTGTGCGCAGTATCCAAGAAAGGGAATGGGCGGGATGACAAAAGCCGGCGGCAGAGTGCTCGTACCAGGACCCCGAACACTTCGCCCACAACTGCCTACAGCGCCTTCCAAGTTTCAAGTTTCGCGTGTACGACGATCACCGCAACCGCGCTCGTCCATTCTCGACCGGACGCTGCGCCTGTGGGATGCAGGTCAACACAGCTACACCGCAGTGGCCCTCGCTCTACGACTTCTTTGGCACAGAGATTGACCCTATTTCGGGTCGAGATCCCGTGCAGCCTCGAGGGCACTATCTCTTTCGTACCATCGGTATGCCAGACAGCTAATGTTGGGGCAGGACGATGCTCAAGACTTTACAGATATCTACCGATTTACGCTATACTGGACTTTAATATTCTATACCCCAGCCTTCTTCTTCTGCGGGCTGTACGCCTTCCTGAACCTGACATTCACTCAGCAGTCGCGAGTCCGCCGATATCTGTTCCTTGCTCCCAGGAAATACCATGCAGTTTCGACTTCTGTAGATATTCCTCTCAAGGTTCGCAGAGCGGCGCTCAGCCCCGATCTTCCAGAAGGCCGGCGTTGTGGTCGGCCCAGAACGAGACATAACGAGCGTCGATCACGCCTGACTTTTGCGATGCTGGTCGCCCTGGCGTTCGCCGTCTGCGCTGTTGGAGGCGCAGTGGTAGGTTCCGCAGTGACAGCCTATGTCATGGCAGGGCTTTTTAGGGCTGCTCGGTTCAACATGTCTACGTATGCCGTTCTTGCGCCGCATATAGTCAGCTTTGCTGATCGCGACGATACAGCTGGATACCCTTTTTCCTCGGGCTGATACAGACTCTTATAGGATTCCTAGGGTATGTCGTCTATTTGAGTCTCTCTCAATGATCCAAGCTAAACGTAAAGCAGACTATGGCCTACAGTCATAGATATCATTTAGTACTCTCCTCTTCCCTATACCGACGTACATCATGATACCAGGCTTATCACCTCGCTGATCCAATTACCTGGCGTGTTTGTGGTCGTGCGTGCTCGCAGCGTATGGAGGATATATAGGATTGCATGCTTGCAAGTATGTGGAGTTGAATGTGTAATAATACAGTCTTTTTTGTTTGTATTATTATGTCGTGGCAAATTTCCCTCGGCAAGTTCGCTATGTGTACTTCGTCTGTGTTCCAAATTTGTATAAACTAAGTACCATCAGTGATGACTGGTAAGACTGGTGAACTTCTGGCCATGGGTCTGTACTATCGAGGATCTTGGTTCCAGCCTTCGTACACTGTCTAATAACATCCTGAATTTTCTTCATTTCGTCTAAAGTAAATCATAGACTCTACCACACTGAGGCTCGGCGTACACTTCATCGCGCATTCAACAGATAACTGTAACGGCACGTACATAAGGTCATACGAGAAGATAGAAAGAAGTCACAGGCCAATACTCGAAAGCGAACACATTCCGAAACCTATATCATTCAATCATTCAGTCGCCATCTAGGCTGCATACCACTTCAATTGCATAGCAATCAACACTACGGGCAAGACGCTCACGATCTCACCGAGACCTGCGTACGCCGGCGCAATGCGCGCGTTTACGAACGCACCCGCCGCAAAGAGGATCGCCACGGTGTTGTACACCGCCGCCCACGCAAAATTGAGCATGATCCTGCGGCGGACAGCGTCGCTGAGGCCGAGGAGGGCGCCGACGCCGTCGAGCGACGGGCGGATGAGCACCGCGTCGGCAGCGGCAGAGGCCGCCGCACCCGCACCCGCGCCGGCCGCGGCGTCAGACGACATGTGCACGCCGACGTCGGCCTGCGCGAGCGCGACGCTGTCGTTCGTGCCATCGCCGCAGAAGAGCACGCGCGCGCCGTACGCCTGCAGGCTGCGGATGTACGCGGCTTTGTCGGCGGGCAGGCAGCCCGCGCGCACGCGCTCCGACGGGATATCCAACGCTGAGGCGACGTGGTGCACCGCAGCAGCGTGGTCGCCGCTCAGGATGGAGACTTTGACGTTGCGCTTGGCGAGCGTGGACAGCAGGGTGGGGACTTCAGGGCGGATAGAGTCGGACAGGGCAAAGGCGGCGAGGAGAGCATTGTTGTAAGTGACACAGAATGTCGTGAATCCGGCATCGAGCAGAGGACGGACTGATGGATGTGCTTCTAGGTCGAGCCATTTCGCATTGCCGCCCTGTAGGAGCTTGCCCGCAAAAGTGCCCTGCACACCTTTACTTGTGATCTCTTCGACATTCGACACCTGGGAGGCGGCAACTTCGCCCTCCTGGTTCAGGCGAGCCGCAATGGCACGTGCGACTGGGTGCTTGCTAACCGACACCAACGCCAAGATTGCGGAGCTCGTTTTCAGAGACGTGTCAGCGACGACCTCTTGCACAATCTCGGCCTGCGCAACTTCAAGCTGTCCGGTGGTTAACGTCCCCGTCTTGTCGAAGACCGCGTGCGTCACCTCTCTCGCCACCTCGATGGTCGTCGCCGCCTTGAATACCAGCCCAAGCCTCGCCGCGACACCGCTTGCGACGAGGACAACCATCGGCACCGCGAGCCCGATCGCACACGGGCACGAGATCGCGAGGACCGCGATAGCATATGTGACCGCGCGCACGACGGCGTTGCCTCTGCTCTCCTTCCGCACGTACACGCCGACGAGTATCCACACGACGAGGGTGATCACTGCCAGCACGAGCACCGCGGGCACAAACCATGTGCAGACGCGGTCGACAAGCCCCTGGATACGCGCGCGCGAGAAGCGGGCATCGTCGACCATGTCTGCGATGTCACTGATCGTGTTCTCGCCCGGGAGGCGCGCCACACGCACGAGCAGGCTTCCGGGCCCGTTGCGCGTGCCCGCGAGGACATCATCGCCCGCTGACTTCTCAACCGGCACAGACTCGCCGGTCATCATCGACTCGTCGACGGCGCTGGTGCCCGAGAGGACGCGCCCGTCGGTGATGATGGTCGAGTCGGGGAGCACGCGGAAGGTGTCGTCGTACTGTAGTAGACGGGCGTCGATGGTCTCTTCTGAGGTCTTGCCGTCTGGATGGGTCGTGACGATGGTGGCCGTGGATTGCTGCAGAGAGCGCAGAGAGAGCGCAGCGACGGCGCGTTGGCGGGCAAGTGCACTTGCCAGCTGGCCGAACATGATCAAGGTGACCAAAAGCGTACTGGTCTCGAAGAAGGAGCCACCTTGCAGCGGGCGTCCGACCATCTCGTAAGCGAAAGCGACGATGGAGTAGATATATGCTGTGGTAGTGCTAAGGACAACAAGGAGATCTGTTTCGATTAGGCCGGAGAAGAAGAGGCTTTTGAAAGCGTTGCTGTAGAATGGACCAGCGATGGCCACTTGGACAAGCGTAGCGAGGACCAGCGAAGAGATAGCGTAAGCCGTAGGATGAGCAGGAAGGGGAGCCCATGCCATGACTAGGACTGGTATAGTCAACAAGGACGACACGACCGTGCGCAACAGGAGCATGCGGATATGTTTCGCACCCGCGGTCAAGGCCGGATCCTTCGGCTCCGAAGCAAGAGTCGGCGAGCATGTCTCGTAGGACGCCATGACATCGCGTGCGCCGATTATATGCGGGTCATACAGGACGCGAACACTGTCGTTCATGACTTTCACCACCTGCGTGACACCGACCGGGGCGGACATCTGCAGCATCTTTCCAGCCATAGACGTCGTAACTTCGAGAGCGCGGGTGGAGGATGTCGAGGCGATCTGCTCGGTGGTGAACCCGGTGCGCTTCTGAATGGTCTGGATCAGTGTCGGCAAGTCCTGCGGGTCGCAACTATAATCGAACTCGGCTCTGCAGAGGACAAGACTGGTCTTGATGTTGCTGATCGTCGGTTGGGCCTTCAGGGTACGAATAAGTTTGTTCTCGCATCCAGTGCAGGTCATACCCTTCACCGCGAGGACGCAATGATTCTCGCCAGGAGTGGCATCTAGAATGGACGGCTGTTTCTCGACGTCAACATCATCGTCGGCCTCGCCTTTGCCGCAGCAGGAATCGGCGCAGCATGAATCCAGCGATGCTCGAGATCTGTGAAGGGAAGGGATATTGGCTTTGTCTTCAGAGCAACAGCCGCCTGCACAGCAGGAATCAACCGAAGCCCGGGATTGATGGTGGAGTGGCACATCATTGGCACTTCGGCTGCCGCAGCGACCGCCCGAGCAGCACGAGTTCAACGAAACTCGAGATTTGCGAGGGATAGATTGGATGTCAAGGTTGCTGCCAGCGTCGCAACAGCCACCAGCACAACAAGAGTCTACGGAACGGCGAGAAGTCGTCCGATCGAGATCTTTGCCACAGGCATCGTCCCCGCAGCACGAAGACAGAGATGCCTTGCTCCGAAGGCTCTTGCGTAGGCTGACCAAAGATGCCGAGACAGAGGCAGCGACGGGTGCGCGGGAAGAGCAGCATGATTGAAGACCTCGGGCAAGCAGCGCCTTGCAAATACACCCGAAGGCCGATAGGGTAGCCTGCTGACGCTTGTGGGCGAGCGATTTGTGCTCACCGCAGGCTTCCTTGGGCAGGCCTTTGGAAGACTTTGCTGCCTTGCGCTTACGAAGTCCGCAGCTGTGAACCTCGTCGCGTGGCTGGAAAATGCCAGCCGGTGGCTGACTAGTGTAAGAGAGGAGCTCCGGGACTGCAATCCTGTCGTCATCATCTGCACATATGTGAGACTTCAGAAATGCCTAGTGCACGGGGACTAAGCTGTGCTAACCTTCGCACTTGCATGTCTCCTCAGATGCCAAGAATTCCTTCTCCAATCTCTCGACGTCGCCCGCCATGTGCAAATGATCGTCATCGTTGGCGCAGATAGCCCTCGCCAGCTGGTCTATACATGTATCTGCCACGTAGCTTGAGTCGCTGCTGATAACGCCTGAAATAAAGCTATGTGTACGCACCATCACACCCACACTCGGTTCCCGCGCAACATTCACTTCCAGATTTCTCGATTAAATCCTCTTCTTTGGCCTGGGTACGGGCACTGTCGCTATGTGCGCCGCTACTACCTCTGCAGCAGGGTGACATGACTGGGGAGGAATCGTGGTACGAGGGTGAGTCAATCTCGGGAGAAATCGCGCGACTTTCGTCTTTGCGTGTCCACGAGGCCGGGAGGAAGGCAATGCATGGTCTAGCCTGCGGCCGGGAGTGGTCCGCATGTCGTCCACACTACCGGGGGCGTCGAGCCTCACGGGATACTCTAAAAAAAATTTGATTTGATATTATCGCACGCTGCGACCTACAACATAACTTCCTGAAGCACCGTTTGGTATGTCAGACGCAAGTTTTGGAATGTACGGAGTTGTCTATACTCACCTAAGCGACTTCAACCTGCCGATGGAAAAGCACCGGAGCGGCCGAGAACGCCGTTGCCGCTCGGCCCTTATCTAAGCAGATTGCCATTGCTGACCCGACTGTCGTAGGCAACGTCCCAGGCGGCGAAGAAGGGCAAGGAGAACGAGGGAGGGGACAAGATGGTGGTGGGTCGTCGAAAGGGGCTCAGAGGGCTTCAGAGGAGGGCCAGGATATATACTGACCTATGCGGTCCTCAATCGTCGATTCGTAACCGCGGCGGTACCCACTACCCTTGAGATAGGCGCTTAGTTCACCATGGTGTTGGTGACGCGTGAATCACCGGAAAGGCGACATAAGCTGAGCTTCCCGTGTGCATCGCGTGATCTCTTTACTATTGACTAGTAGACGGCCTTCGTCCGACGGAATAAGTATGTTGTCGTGACCAGTTCATTAACGCGAGTACTACCATGGAGGTAGCCGCGCTAAGTCACATCTAGTCAGTTTCCAGATGAGAGTGGTCGTTTCAAAGATGGCCAGCACTTTAACACATGTACGTCCGCAGATACCATAATATTTACACTGAAGGTGATAGTCAAACTAAGCGGGCTATAAACCACATAATTCACAGCCTCTGGCTCCGCCTCCCCCGTAGTGATAGAAGCGCCACGGTCTGCAAGAGAATCCATCTCCATGCATAACCTTTTGAATATCTTGGGTAGAAGACATTGAGGCAATCCAGCGAAAGGAGTGCCAATCTGTGGTGATGCCATTCAGCACGACACTGAGCGGTCGGCTCCGTAAGTCAAAGAATGGAATTCATCAGTGTAAGTCTCAGCTGTGAGCAGGATCCCCAGCCGCTGATGTACATCCACGGGAACCTTAGTGAATTTACGCAGGTGGTGAAGACAGCGGTATCTGGCACAGGTAAGCACTATGCTGGCACGCTTTGAACAATACGACCACTTATTCCGATTCAGCGACAGCCACCGATAATAGGACTGTGACCCTCCTGTCAGCCGACCAAATATTGCCGCAACCGCCTCGAGCGGCAGGGATCGTCACTCGCCAGACCAGAAGCAAGCCTGATTCGTTTTTCTCGCTGTATAAAGACGGCCTTGACGTCCGGGGCGGTCAGCGGAGAGCTTGAGTAAGCTCTGGAGCTCCAGCCCGTGATATCGAGGATGCAGGAGATACCGATAGTCTAGAGAGTTGGCCCAAGGTAGAAGGAATGCATTGTGACCACATGCACCACTGCAAGGAAAGTACTCAGCGGGATACCACGCTTCGATGCGTCTAGCATGGGCGGCTCATCGGCAGTGATACAGGATAAAGCGAGAGCCGACGCGCATCAACCTCTGGATGAGACATAAGCTGTAGCTTGGCAGCTTTAAGGACGTCAGGTCGTACGGCACGGAAGAGGGTGCCACAGAGGCGATAAACTTTAGTCCATGGTAGATCTTCAGTAGAGCATGCACACCTTCAGGAGGGCTCGCCATGGTGCTGGCCGTGATAACACCAAGGGGAGAGCATACACTCAGCTCAAGGGCCAAAAATGCAGATACTGTCATCTCAAACCACAGGGAACTCTATAGCTACCTGTTAGTTGGCTTATGTTATTACGTTGTACGTGAGATATCTAATACGACGGCCTCATTCGGCCTGACGATGGAATCGTTGGTGCGGTCGAGGCACAGGAGCCACGAGCCTGGTCTCCCGCCGATCCAAAGTCAGTCCAAGCAATCTACCTTATTTTTCCTACCGCTCCATAGACCGTTGAGCTCGGGAACGTAGTAGAAACGATCCTAGCTCGTTTCAACAGAGGTTAGATGGAAGTACTAGTGCGATACTTACAGTCTGGTGAAAGGACGATTGCAGAGCCACCGCACCATCATCGCGCAATCTGAACCACCTGCTGCCTGTCCAGCGAGTATGAGTGGCTCTAAGATTGGGGTTTCGAGCAGCCAGAACAGAATCGAAAGCATCTCGACTCCGAGTACTAGTCAGACGCGGGCTAAGTATCCAAAATCTAGAAAATCGAAAGTAAACCTCCGTAAAGTAACCGAGCTCTTCTCTGACCCCATACCGAGTTCAAGCCCACCTGTCCCGGAGGATAAAACACGAGCGCATTTGACGGCATCCACTGAAAGCAGCTCACGGCAGCATCGGACGGCGCTTATAAGGCCCACCCGATCAGCCTCCGCTTCTCACGATCTGATGACATGTGACTGTGACACTCGCGTGTCTGCCGCCGGAGGCGCGCCCGCGCGAATAATTGGCCCCTTGTGTTTTGTTGTCCACCGTCATCCTCACCGTCGGCCACCATGCCGTTCCCCTTCAGCTTCGTTTTTTCTGTTCCCGGTATTGCCAACCCTTTTACCTCCCCCAAGGCACACCACTCGCCGTCCACGGCACGCGCGCCCAGCCCCGCGTCAACGTCAAGTCAAGGAACGAAGAAGCCGGAACTAGGCATGAGCAAGAAGATCTTCTCGCTCAACAGGTCTCTCAGGACAGATGACATTCGACGCCGACCTCTCACTAGCACTCCCAGCCTCGAGCCACCGCCGCCGACCTCTCGAAAGAGAGGCTGGGTGCCCTCGAGCTCAGAGCCCAGCATTCCAACCACCTTTTCTGCGACCGTCCAGACCTCATCCTCTGGTTGTCTCAACCCCTCCCCTTCGAACCTCGGTAACAATATGCAGGTTGACTCAGAGCAGCATCACGAAGACGATATGGAGGCTGGTGAGTACATCCGCATAGTACTGTTGGCTTGCGTGGGGACACGAGAAGCTGTCACGAAGTAGTGCGAGGGAACTTGTTTGATACGATTGCAAGTGATCGTCTGACCATATAATGGTCGAGATCCATGTTTCATCTTGCATTAAGTTACCCCCAGCTAGTACGCGAGAGAAGGCGCAGGCCACCGGTGGCCTGGGGTACCACGGACCGAGGGTGCAGGTGTCGGTCGACTTCCAAAGACATTTGCGATATCGAGAATGCGCCCGCGATGTTATAAAGGGGTTTTCTCGAGGCGCGGGGATGGCGATGCGAGATACACGCGGAAACGGGCTGGTTATATGCGCGACGCATCACAGCGCGTCACGCACTGCTCGGGCATCAACGTTCAACCCTGCGGCGTTTGTATCCTGTCACACGTGTTGGGTTTTCTTCCCATCCTCAGCTTTCCTCGCTCTTGTTTCACGCACTTCACGCATGTTATAGCACTTCACCGCCTCAGGATGACTGCACTGACTTTCCAGGAGTCATATATTATCATCATAGCGCACTTTGTCGCCCTCATGATGTTCACAGTACCACTCACACTCCGTGTCACTGTAGACCTCCCTCCTCCCAAGCGTCGCAAGACTTTTGCTGGTTCAATCGCTTCTACAGCGCTGAGCGCTGCCCTTATCGGAACTGCGGTCGGCCTGACAGTCTATCGCCTGTGAGTACAAGTCGCCTTTTCTCTCTGTTTTTGGGCTGACCCGGCCACAGATGGAAAGGCAAAGGCAAACAGACCGAAGTTCCACCGCCTCCTTATGAACAGAGAGAATGGGCCTCGTCTCCCTCCGTGGGTCATGGCCCCAAGGCCGACGAGGCTAGCGGTCCTCACTACGTTCCCGTTTCTCAGCCTGATCCCTGCGAATACTCTGAACCTTCTGTTACGTCTTCCGTACAGCGCCGACGGCAGCGACACGTCGCAGGCAGGCGTAGTTTGCCCCGGCAGCGCAGGGTCCATCCACGCACACAACCAACCTACCCGCACGCCTTCAACTTCTCACCGCCTGAGCACTCTGCTCACGTCCCTGTCCCACAATTCAACTTCGATTCAGCAAATCAGAGCTACGAAGAAGAGCCTGAAGCCGACACCTCCGATCAGATGGACTGGATAGGCGACAAGCTCGCTCAACTCATCGAAGAGGGCAAGCGTGCACTAGGCAAAGAGATCGTCATTACTGCCGAGGCGGAGGAAGACGAAGAAGACGACGGGTCCGGCCAGTGGGTCGAGGATGACGAAGGCCCCATTCCCTCTCCTTCCTCCGGTTCCTTCTGCAAGAGCCATCGTCCGTGCGATATCGCGATTGTCTCGCCACCGCCACAGTACAGCTCGCCTTGGCGTACGCCGCGCAGCCCAAATAGCGGCCGCTTTGACACGATCTCGCGGCCTGATTCAACGTACAGCTCGCCGCGGAACCGTGCTCGGGCAGACAGCGTCGATTCGCTAGGATCCATCCTCAGTAGCCAGCATCAGGAGGACGGATCGGCATGGCAGAGCCCGGAAATGCGCGAGGCAATGGAGCGTGCGCGCCAGTCCTACCTTCAACGCGGGCAGATGGCTTCGTAACCACCGCTCCGCCGTTGTCGGCCTCACACCTCGCTCTCATGTCCGTCATGACTTCCACGACACCCTAGACGGCTAGGCACGGTTTACGCTCTATTGTTATGCATATCGCAAGAACTTCCGCTATCACTATCGCATGCACGCAGTCATACGCACAACCATACGCACTTTCGCTCTCTCATCACTCTCGTTCGCTCCGTTGGATTCCGATTTCTACTGTAATTTGTAGCGCACTCTGTTCTCCTGATACTCCCTTGGGGTGTCGTATTTGTTAATTTTTACGCCATTGTACTCATAGTTTGTCTCCGAAATTGAATGTTGTGTTCTCATGAGACTCAGTGTCAGATTAAGTTTGCAGCATAGTCGCGGCAGAGCGAGTAATACTGTCCTCCAATAACTGAAGCGATGCGCTCGGGCCCGGGTCGTGCGTCACGACGTACCGCTATTTCACTTCGATTGCCGCTTACGCTTGGTACACGCGCATTGCTCTGGGCTTGATGTTTGCTCGTCTCGACATACAGCACATCGTTTAGGCCGTCGACAACGCATCGTATACTCATCCTGCGGACGATTACAGTTTGGCTCTAGAGCGTGCGACACGCACGAACCATCTGCGAGCGAGCACCGGCTTTATCAATCCGACCGGAACGATGGCCACCATATCCACACAGCTCAGAAACTTCAAGGAGCCGACGCGCGAACAGCTCAACCACCTCTTCTTTGCGATCCCGCATGAAGCCGAGACCAGTGCTGCAGGTAATGGCAGGGAGAAGGAGAAGGGCGGTGCGGGCAGCGAGCTCGAGAAGATTGAGGTTGGCGCCATCCTGTCCCTCGGTGTGCAGGGAATGGAGGAGGCATACGTGCGTACCCTATCGGATCGTGGTGCACGGAGGGTGCTGAGAACATGACAGACCGGCAGGCTGTACCTGATACCGCCCTACCTCGCCTTCGCGTCGCTCGACCGCAAGAGCGTGCGCTTCACGATGCCGCTGAGCACGATCCGCCGTGTCGAGCGGCTGAACGCCAAGGCGGGCGTGTATGCGCTGAGCCTTGCGCTCTGGCACGGCATGAAAATCGTAAGCCGCACCCCCTCTTCCGCTCTCCGTGCGCCGTGCAAACACACCCTGGCCTGTAGGTTGTGCAGATCACGGCGCTGCGCCCGACAGCGGACCTCTTCTGCTCGCTGCTCCGTGACGCACTCAAGGTCGAGCTCGCGCGCGGCCAGATGAAGGTCGTCAAGACGTTCGTGCAGACGTGCTACTCCGAAGTGTTCATCGCCGCTACAAACGACGCGGACGGCAAGGAGGGCGCTGCAGGCCAGAAGAACGAGGCCCTGCCCGGCAGCGACCCCAACTCTGCGTACCTTGGCGGACTCGGATTGAAGTTCAAGTTCCCAGGCGACCCTCGGAAGTGAGTCTTGCGCTACTATGGGCGAGAGTGCGCGTGTACAACTGACGTTCAGGCTGCGCGAGGCATCGAAGACGAAACTCTGGACGGCATACCTGAAGGGTAGGTGTAATCGCCACTAATCTCAACATTTTGCCAATTAACACATCCCAGCGCACGGCCGCAACTTGACACTCATACGCTATCCACAGTGCACGCGACTGGTACAGGTCGGCCTTCCGAACCGATTGCGTGGCGAGATGTGGGAGACGCTCTCAGGTTCGCTGTACCTCCGCTTTGAGAACCCGGGCGTGTACGAGCAAATCCTGGAGGAAAACAAGGGTCGTACGAGCACCAGCACCGAGGAGATTGAGAAGGACTTGCATCGCTCCTTGCCCGAATACTCGGCATATCAGAGCGAAGAAGGTATCACTGCGCTCAGGAGAGTGCTTCAGGCGTATTCGTTCAAGAATCCTGAGACAGGGTATTGTCAGGTGAGTGCGGAGTGATTGACTGTGTGCTCTTTAAACGAGCGGGCCGTAGGCTATGAACATCCTTGCGGCTGCAATATTGATCTACATGTCGGAAGAACAAGCATTCTGGTTGCTCGAGGTCATATGCGACCGCCTATTGCCAGGATACTACAGGTACACATCTAAAATACTACTTCTGCTTTACTGCTAACATAATTTACGTATAGCCCCTCAATGCACGGCACACTTCTCGACCAGCGGGTTTTCGAGTCTCTTGTGCATCGGTGTCTTCCTATTATCTACGATCACTTCACTACTGTCGACGTCCAGCTGTCTGTTGCATCATTACCGTGGTTCTTGAGTTTGTCAGCAGTCTTTGGCGAGTGTCCTTGCACGGCTCGCTCACCGAGAGCTGTTATGCAGGTTCATCAACAGCATGCCCATGGTCTTTGCCTTCCGGATAATCGACTGCTTCTTCTGCATGGGTCCGAAGGTGCTATTCCAAGTAGGGTGAGTCGCGTATACTTTGAGGTTTTGCGACTGGAAGCTCACTGCATCCTATTGGCAGACTTGGCAAGTACTCGTTCGCCTCGTTGTCCACTGTTGTGCTGATTCAATAGTACCTCTAAGCCATCCTGAAAATTAACGGCGAGCAGCTTCTTCAGATTCAAGATGACGGCGGCTTCATCCAGTATGTGGAACGCCACATGTAGGGTGCCTGATCTAATATCCTAGAGCAGCCTGATGCGCGACTACTTCTCCTCCCTGGGCGCCTCCGCACACCCCGACTCACCCGACCCGCGCGCCCGCGCGATCACACGCTTCCAGGAGCTCCTCCTCGTCTCCTTCCGCGAGTTCGCGGTCATCACCGATGAGACGATCCAGAACGAGCGCAAGAAATTCCGAGGTGAGGTCATTCACAGCATCGAGACCTTCTCGAAGCGGTCTGCGATCCGGAACCTCAAGAGTCTGGAACGGTTTAGCAAGGATCAAGCGGGCTCTATCTACGATGCGCTCTTCAAGGCGATATGCATCGAACCCCCACCCGCGGTGTCCCTCCCTCCCCCTACGCTCTTGACGACCAAGGAGGGTCAGGAGGAGAGGCCTGAGACGCGTATCGAACTGAAGACATTTAGGGTATTCTTGAGTGAAATCGCAACATGGGCCAGGAATGAGAGGATTGTGTCAAACGGGTTTCAGGTATGACGACCAAGCTCAGGGTAATTCAGGTTTACTAACCTACGCTTAGCAAAGAGTAGAAAAAGAAGTCGCGGAGCATGAGTTTATTGACCGACTTTTCTTCTTCTGGGATGGGGACTACAGAGGGGCACTATCTTTCCAGGTCAGGCGTGTTTGCAGCTCGTGTGTTCCTCCAAATCACTGATTTCACTGACGACCACAGGACCTTGTATCAGGGCTGGACGGCGTGATGTTCAACGACCTCATGGAGAACATTGAATGGTTCTTCAACCTCCACGACAAGAATAAGGATGGCTACCTGACAAAGGACGAAGTGCTCACTCTGTCAGAGTCATTGTTGGTTAGTCAGATGTCTTCTTTCATTAAGGCTACTCTCAGACCCGTCTACGCAGTTCATCTTCCGCTTTGAGATCGGTGATGCGTACCTCGGGGCCGTCAGTCGATTCATGTCGAATGCGTTCGAGTACGGTGATGCATTACTTCCTCGATCGGAGGGGGCGGATGGAGACGACGAGACGCCGCCGCACATAGAGTCAAATCAGCCCTACATCAATCTTGCAACGTACGTGTCTCTTCGTTGGTCCCTAACTTCTAACGGACCAGCTCTTATAGATTCCGTATGGTTGTGCTCGCGGATGAAATCCTGGAGTCGTTCTTTGAGACAGATTTCTCTGCCACGTTCAGGCTTGGACCAGTACCCATGACGGACATCCCGTCGAACCACGGCCTGCTAGGCGACCTGTGGACGCAGATCACGAGCGAGGACAACAAAAAGATTCTCAACAGGTTCACGGACGGTGTCGGCCGCGCAGTCGGCAAGCACCAGGTCTTCCACCGGCCTGCGATCGGCAAGTTCACCGCGCTTGAAGAGCCCAAGGCGCGCGAGTCGCTGCTTACGCCGACAATGCGTCGCTCGGCATCCAAGGCGAGCCTGAAGTCACCAACGGACAGCGACGCAACAGCCGTCCCGTCAGCGTCGGTGTCTGCGCCGGCGAACCTGAGCATTCCTACGAAGGCGGAGGAGGAGCAGTCTGCAGTGCTGTCCCCGATGCCGACGATGTACGAGGCGGCAGCGAACGCGGCGGCAGCATTCATGGAGCGGACACCGTTTGCGATTGACGACGCCAAGGACGACGATGACGAGGATAGCGAGGAAGAGGACGAGATTTTGGAGGACGACGTCCTGGACGAGGTTCGTTTGCCGTTCTGTCGCTCGGGGCTTTGACTGAACATCGTGCTAGGTCGACGCGTTTCTGGAGGCGCACGATTCTGGGCTAACGGCCGCAGAACAAGAAGCCGCGCAAGGTGCGTCACCTCAAAGGCTTCTCCTTTCTGCTGTGACTGACGATAGGAACCCACAGACCTGATCAATGCCGAGCCAGTGAAGTAGTAGAGGCATTGCTCAACAAACTAACATAACCGCCATCGTCGAGCATGAAAGCAATCGTTGCAACCTTGTATTGTATCTATTACAGCCCCATGTCTATAGGATCCAGCGTCGAATGAGGATAATTATTGGAAACAGACAAGTTCCAGCTACATGATACAACGTAAAGATACAGCAGAGTGTCAATACAGTCAGCGATGGGATGTGGTCATTGAGGGAGCGCGACTCGGTCAACCCACACGCGAACTGTCAGGTCGGACTCCATGGATGCCGACGCTATCATATTTTGTTGTGGATGTGTCTATGATACCATGGGTCAGCCATCGTTGAACAAGTGACCTCACGAGCTGTACTCACAGCAACCGCGACTACAACGTCCGAGTGGCCTTCGAGGACCTGCACGATCTCCCGGGACTGCAGGTCCCAGAGATAGACCTTGTTGTCCTCGCTGCCGGAGACGATCCACTTGCTGCCCGTGACACTGAAGCAAGCCGCGATGCAGTATTTTAAGTTGGCGTGGCCCGTGTATGTCTTGAGGCAGCGCGAGGTGTTATAGTCCCACAACCGGATCGCGCTGTCGTGCGCTGTCGAGAGGATATATTTCGAATTGGGCGAAAATTGCACGTGCTGGCTAAGCCAGCGTCAGATGGGCTTTACAGCTGGAGTGAGGATAAAATGCAATACCAGATGGCATCATGGCCTTCGGCCAGCGTTTTGAGACACTGCCCGCTGTTGGTATCCCATATACGACTAGAGCAAATACCGTTAGTATACCGCCTAGGATGCAAAAAGGATAATCCTACATCAGTCCGTCCAGCGCGCAGGAGACTATCAGACCCGCGTCTCGGTTGAAATGCACCGCAGTCACGTAGTCCAAGTGTGCATGAATAGTTTTGATACACTTTCCTGCGCGGATTATGAGCGAACATGGTCGAGACCCTTCTAGAGCGGCCGTAGGTCACCTTTTTGCGGATTCCATATCCGCACGTCGCCGTCGCATCCCCCGGAGACGAGAAGTGTAGAGGTCAAATTGTAGTTGACACAAAAGACATAGCTCGTGTGACCTTTCAGCACCCGGGTGGTGAGCCCCTGGAGATGAAACCTTAAGTCACACTTTGCATGCCAGGAACCGCAAGGAAGTTCACCGAATCGACATCCCAGATGCGGACGGTATGGTCGTCCGATGCGGAGACCAGGTAGACGCTATCAGACGACCATGCAATATCGGAAAGGCCCTTGGTGTGACCATTAAGATTCCGGATGAGCTCTCCGGTGAATGGCGACCATATTTTGACAACACGGTCGTTCGCTGTAAAGATGGCACAAGGTAAATGCCAACTGGAGTTCAGTTTCTATTGCGAGAGACTTACAGCAAGAAGCGAGTAGAGTACCATCGGGACTAAACTTTACAGCAGAGATGGACGAGGTGTGTCCCCGCATGGTATGCTTAAGCTCGTAATGAGGCTTAGCACGAGAGCTGGAAGTTGGGGGTGGCGGTTGAGGCGGTGCGGGAGCTGGCGGCTCCTTATTCTCCGGCACCTGGGGGTCGTCCTCTGTGGCCTGGGAGGCGTTGTCATCGTCAGTAGTAGAATCATCCATACCGGCGAAAGGATCCATCGCAGCAGACTGTCGTGGCGGCTAGCAAAGCGTAAGCGCAGCTCAGCGAACCATGTTGCTCGAATCGGTCTCTCGGGTTTAGCCGGACGCGCTGATCCGCCCTTTCCTTTCTGGGTGCACATGGCTGCTTTCTGGCCGGAAGCAGTCCGCCTTACACTTCGTCGTCAGCAGCCCACCAAGAGCTCTCCGGTAGTATGGATATGTAAGTCATCTGGACTGCGACTCAGGGACTCTGAGTGCTGTCATATTTTAAATTTGTTGTCAACCTTGGAAGGAACGGACGGGGCCGTTTACCGAACAAGCCAGATGGCCAAGCGACGTCTCACGGGACGTGTCGACCGATGTTGACGTGCGACAGTGTCCAGAACACTCGGCTTGCAATATAATTCGGGCACCCCGATTTGCGGAGGAAACATAGAGCCATACGCAGAGAACGAGGGCACTCAAGGCAATCCGGCCCAAGACAGCAGACCCTTTGTTCAGACGAGACATGCGTTCTCCCGGCAGTCTGAGAATTTCCTGCGCCACGAGGTTACAGTCCTTCGGGGCGGGGACCTGCTCGTACGTAACGTGAATCACTAGTTCGCCTGGAATATTCCCGCGACAGGGCACTAAGCTCTGTCTGGCAACATGCGTCGTGGGTCGTGACGCGGCGCAAGGACACCCCAATCTACACGCCGCTTTTCTGCGATGCAGTCGGGAGCGTAGAAAAGTCGACGAGCTCTTCTGTACAAGAAAAAACGAAAGAATGCAAGGAATGGGCGTTCGAAGGGCAAACTTACGATGGCCTTTTGTTGGCGTTTTACTTCCGTCGTTTAATCGATCGATTTGTCTCGGGCCCTGCACGGGGGTCGCCGGGGTCACGCAGGGCAGCCGTCTGAGGTATTGTTCTTTCTGATCTCATCGTTTCTGATACTAGAGTAAGCGGACACGCTCTTGAGCTGTGGAGGCGACTTCACACCAAGTTATTTAGCCGGTCTTATAGTAACGACGCCGAGTATACCAAGAATGCCGTGTTCTGTAAGGTGAACCTCTCTTGTCCTCACATTCCATCATGCCCACCGCTGTACCCACCGAAGCGTCGCTAAGGCTTGACTTTATCGTAGTCGGCGGAGGTGAGTTCTAGGCTTCCAGTTTCTATTAAGACTACTTTTCATACACCGAGCTGAGGTTAAGGCTACTGTCACCTGAGCCCTTTGTTACGCCGAGTATCGCGGAAAGCTGACGCCTCCACCGCACTTCATAGGTCTATCAGGCCTCTCAGTCGCCCATGTTCTATCCAAGGCTGGCCACAGCGTCCGTGTCCTAGAGAAGCTCCCAGCTCTGGGGGCGCCTTCAGGAGGCCTCCGCGTCCCGCCGAACATGAGTAAAATTTTAAAGAAGTGGGTGGGCGGCGAGGAACTAGCTAAGACTGCCGTGCTGAACATCGCGACGCCGTGGTATGACTGTGAGTATGCGCACCTTTTTCTCGACGGGCCGACGATCTCACCGTTACGCACCGCCTAGTGCACACGAGCGAGAAGATGGGTGCTGCGCAGTGGCGACCAGCGGTCATGGCGGAAACAGGCGGCGAATTTCTGCTCATGAAGGTGCGCGCGAGTCTCGTCAGTGTAGCAGCCCCTGAAGTAATTGCGATGATCAGCACGAAGACGTCCATCGACTCCTCTACCGCCTCGCCATCGAGTCCGGCGCAAAGGTCGACTTTGGCGTATCCGTAGCGTCAGTAGCGCCGGGGGACCCAAGGCCAACGGTAACGTTGTCAACCGGCAAGGTGCTCGAGGCGGATATTGTCATCGGCGCCGATGGCCCTCGGAGCCTCGTGCGACCAGTCGTGCTTGACAGGCCGGATGACGCCGTCCCCTCGGGCCTCACAGTCTTTGGGACGACCATTCCCGCAGAGAAGATGATGCAGGACCCGAAGCTGGCAAAGCTTGTGCAGGCAAATGAGGTATGTCTTCTCTCTCCGACCTCCGGAAGCATCCCACGCTGATTCCGGGACATCAGTGGCCGATCATGATGGGCACGAATCGTAGCTTGTGTGGTAAGCATAGCTGCATTTCAAACGGCTTCGTGTAACCCTGACGATTTCGTGATTTTTAGCTCATCCTGTGGTATGCTGTGCAGTTCGAAAGAAACGATCATTTGGGGACTAATACCGACGATAGAAAGGCAAGACCGAGTTTGCGGTACAGATGTACTGGCCGGATGAAGACGCCCTCACACCAGACCATGCAACGGAATCCTGGTACGATGCTGTTCCGACGAGTAGTCTCGACTTCAGCAATCTGGGACCCATGTGAGCTTCTGCTGATTTTCAGGCGAAGAAGCATCACTGATGTAACGCAGGGCCCAGCGCATGTTGAAGTTGACGCCATACCTGTACCGCACACGTTATATGACCCGTGAGGAAGAGATTGACGAGTGGATAGACGAGTCGGGGCGGATAGTACTCATCGGCGAGGCAGCACACCCGTGGTTCGTGAGTGCCTTCTGCCTCTTTCACCCTTTCCCAGTCTCATGTCCACGCAGCCAGGAGGCACGTACGGCCCCTCGATGGCGCTCGAGGACGCAGTCGTGTTCGGCACGCTCTTCGGACGCCTCTCGAGCTGGAAGGAGATCCCGCGCTTCCTGAACGCATACCAGGAGATCCGCTTCAACCGAACGAACTCTACCAACGAGATGGACGTGTCCAACGCCGCATTCATGCGCCTCCCGCCGGGCCCCGGGGCCGAGGCACGTAACATGCAGATCCGCCAGGCGCGTGACGAGTGGGACGATGGTTCGCTCAAGCGCGAGTTCGAGGGTCTCGCGGCTCTGTTTGGCTACGAGGCGGAGGATGCTGCGCAGGTACGCCTTTTCATTTGCTTGCCATCTGTTCATTAGCTCAGCAGGATGCCTTTAGGAATGGTGGGTAACATGGGGTAGATACCACCAAACACAAGATGAAAGCAAGATCAAGAACGGCGTGGAAGACTCTTTCAAGGGGCTTTCTCTATGATTGGATGCTTAAACTCTTCTTTTCGTTGGCTTTGTGCACTGTAAACTATACCATAGTCAGCACGCATATTCATACCCTTCTTGCATGCTAGTGTCTTTACATCCTCACGTCATTTACGATAGTTTGTCGGTACTCACTTCCAATATTGCTTTCCATCCGGGCCATCTGGGTGCTTGTGTATGCTTGTGGGATCTCCGTTATGGTCTGACAGGCTTCGATGGTCGATGCGTTGTTCCGCAGACATCAGGACGTCATGGGAAACGTCCGGGATGTGCCCTCTTCTGGACATGCACTGCAGCGCGCTTTATGGGGGACCGTGTGGCCAAAGGGCGTAGACGGACTCAACACAGCACAGCAGATGTTCTCGTTTCCTTCTACAGGCAGATATACATTTCGAGGACTTTTTGCATTCAGGGCTTCTGGTCAGTCAGCATCTCATACGCTTCTAGGTACCTCTTCCTGGTCCCCTCGACGACCTCCGGAGTCATCAGCCAGCCCTCGCCTTCACGTCCAGGCGGGCCACTCTCAAGCCCCTTCCTGAAACCAGAGCCGGTCAGCCAGTCCCGGAGATACTGCTTGTCGAAGCTAGGCTGGCCTCCGCCAGGCTTGTACTCCGCCGCAGGCCAGTAGCGAGACGAGTCCGGCGTGAGGGCTTCATCGATGAGAATAACTTGCTCCGAACCATCAGTGCCCGGCACAAGACCGAACTCAAACTTGGTGTCAGCGAGGATGAGACCACGGGTGGCAGCGTAGTCCGCTGCATCCCGGTAGAGCCGCATGGCCCTCGTCGAGACCTGATCGTAGAGTTCCTGGCCGATCAGGGCAGCGGCTGCGGGGAAATTGCGAAGAGTTGGTCAGCGTCACTCCTCGGGTGATTTGTGGGTAGACGGGGGAAACATACCCTGCTCCGGAGAAATGTTTTCGTCGTGCACGCCCTGCTCGGCCTTAGTCGAGGGCGTAAATAGCGGCTGCGGGAGCTTCTGTGACTCGACGAGTCCTGCCGGGAGAGGAATGCCGTGCACGGTTCCAGACTTTTTATACTCGGACCAGCCCGAACCTAGGAACGCGAAGCGTGAGGGAGTCGACGCACGCGAGAGAAGGGTAACGTACCGGTCAGGTAGCCGCGAACGATCGCCTCGAGGGGGATTACCTTGGCCTTCCTTACGAGCATTGAGCGACCGTCAAGCTGATCCTTATACTGTTGCACCTCCCCGGGCATCTCATCAATGTTCGCAGTGACGAAGTGCGTGGAGACAACATGTTTGAGCTTGTCAAACCAGAAGAGCGAGATTTTCGTCAAGATTTTGCCTTTGTCCGGTACGCCCTTCATGTCCGAGCATCATATCGCCAATGTCGAGCCCCGGCAGGAGAGGAGAGACGTCATTTCAGGCTGAGCACGCAGGAGGACAACGGGATGACGGACATTCTGCAGAATGACATCGTATGCAGAGATGCGATCGCTCGCGACAAAGAGGAGGAGGTCTGGCGACGAGGTCGCGTAGATGTCGCGTACTTTTCCCTTCGAGAGCAGCGTCAGACCCGGCAGGCTGGAGTGGATGAGAGCGGCCATGGTCGCGGTGCATGGGCAGGACTACAGAGCCGAGCCAGGCGTCTCGCGAAAATGCGGTAAGCGCCCATCAAGTTTAAGGCTTACTTAAGGACAGAGCACGGAGCCGGCACCGTGCAGAGTAAACTGTGCGCAGACTCATATTGATCATCCAGAATCCTCCATCGCGTGATGGCTCCATCTACTTCTCGTGAGAAAGGAACGCACACGGAGGAATCTAATCTTTTCCGCCTACTCAGCACGACAAGTCACCAATCTCGACCACGTACATCTGACCGAGTCTGCGGGGTGTAGGGCATCACGGGGCCACGATAGCTCATGAAATTACGTTACAAATACACTAGCTGGTACTCAACAGAAGAACAGATATCGTACAGCAGGTCCGCAGAAGTCGCATCGAGAGACCGCCGAAGGCCGTTTATTCCAGGTCGAACAGAATGAGCTCGGCCGCTTTGTCACCCTCATTTTGCACCTCGATTGTGGCCCCGGAGTCTCCCGCGATATAGACCCCGTCGCCCTCGCGAAGAACTAGTGATTCGCCCGACGCACTCTTTAGCTTTATCTGTGCACCGTCAGCTTTTCCGGGGTTGTAGCCGGATGTTTGGATGAGGTGGACGTAGGCCTTGCGAGGGGCGATGTCCGAGATCGACAGGGTATGCGACAGGGTGGACGAGGGCGATATGATGGACGCGTACATCGTGACCTCAGAGTGTACAGGCGCAGGACCCGAGGCCTCGCGCTTCTCGGTGACACCGTCGGAACCCGCTGGCGCGACAACCTTGCACCACTTGTCTTTCTTCTCTTCATCAGAGTAGTGCCTGGAGCCTACTCAGCACCAAGCGAGAAATAACAGCGGAAGTAAACCTCACCTTGTGAAGTACTGAGGCTTAAGCCCACCCTTGTTGGGGAGTGCCCATATTTGCAGGAAATGCACCTGCTTCTCGCCATGAGCCTTCTCACTGTGCCTGATTCCAGTGCCAGCGGACGTCATTTGTAGGTCACCGCGCTTCAGCACTTCCCGGTTACCCATGGAGTCGCCGCTACACAATGAAAGTCAATATTAACGACAGTGGCCGGCCCACACAAGCAAGAATACGTACTGCTCGAGTTCTCCCGCGACGACATACGAAAAAATCTCGAACTCGCTGTGCCCGTGCGTACCAAAGCCTGTGTGAGCATCCACACGGTCTTCATTAATGACGCGAAGGGGACCATATTGCGAATGTTCATCATCTTGGTACCTGCTAGCTGTCAGCACTGCGAGACCGGCTCCGAGACAAAGAAACCTACGAGGCAAACGAGAACGTGTGGAAGGTCTTCAGCCAGTCATGGTCGGCGTGGCCACGAGCATCGCTTGGGCGGGGAACGAACTTGACAGACATGTTAACTGCGGTGTGTGCGCTTCGAAGTTTGAGTAGATTGGCGAGCAGGACTCGACGGGGCTTGACTGTGGAGAACAGCTTAGGAGTGGTCGCGGTGGATGCGGATACGAGGCTCAGATGAATTGATGGTCAGAGGAATGTCACATATTCAGCTTTATATACATGGCCTAGGGGGCAGGCTGAGGATTAGAGAGCACTACGAGAACACGATGACGAACGACCGTCATGCTCAACGTCGCAGTCAGCATGTGAGGCTCGAATTGCCTTTCGTGGAAATCCCGCCCTCACGCTCGTCCACGCCCGCCTCATGCTTCCCTCGAGCTTGGAGCTACGGATCATGGAGACTGACATTCAACAGTTCAAGAGTAGTGCTTTCTCATAAGCTGAACTCGGCCATGATGCGTAGCATGCCATGCATATGTTAGCAACAGCGCTAGGGCGGCATGCTAGAACTGTGTGTATAATCTAGCGGGGCAGATTTTTGCCAAGAAAAAACACATCGATATCTCGTCATGCCTCAGAGTTACGAGCTGTAGAGACTATGCGCACGATAAGCAAGGCGGGGACGAGTAAAGCTTCAAGCTTCAAGACAAGGTCAGCGACAGCCAGTTAAATCCGCCAGGCAAATCATGATGACGAGAACACGAAGACGCCCATCTGCAAACTTGCTCAGTATGCAATTGGTAGACTGCACTCCTTTCGCACTGGCACTGATTCTTGGTCAGACCCCTCTGTCTTCGTTACCGTACAACTTACGACGTTCTGTGCGCGTTAGGTTTGAAAGAAAATATTTCACAGGCGCGAAACTATGGCTACTCTACTTCCCCCGCCAAAGCGACAAAAGGTCTACCACGGTGTGCCAGAACCTGAGCCAGAGCCATCAAAGCCCACGCCAAACGTCGTTGTGCAGTTTATCTCGAATGAGGATGGAGACCCTTTGGCACCAGCGGTGAACCTGCCTGCAAACCTATCGCGAGAAGCTTTGGAGACATTGGTGAACAAATTGAACACCAAGGTGAGCTGCAGAATTTGCTTGTCCGAAGTCGGGTGAGCTCAGGTTAACTTGAGGCAGGACGGTGAACCTGTGCCATTTGCTTTTCATATAGCCCTCCCTACAGGTACGGCAAAACCAGGCGCACCTACACAAATAGCTATCGCAAAGTCGATTGAAGAAGACGTCCTCTCCCATCCTTCGAATGCTTTCACGCCTGAAGATATCCTTGTAGTCCGTTGCTCGCCACAAGCAGTCTTCCGTGTGCGTCCAGCAACAAGATGTTCCTCAACGCTTTCCGGTGTGATCGTTTCTCTCCCCCAGCAGGATCATCCCTCATTTTTCGTTCAGGACATACCTCTCCCATTCTGTGCGCTTCCTTCTCGCCAACAGGGAATCTTCTGGCTACTGGCTCCGGAGACTGCAACGCTCGCCTGTGGGACTTGTTTACCGAAACGCCGTCGCATGTTTTAGCAGGACACAAAGGCTGGGTGCTCTGCGTGGAATGGGAGGCCGTGGAGCGGAAGTTAGCGACGGGTGGTCATGACGGACATGTACGCCGCAATGACAGATACTGCGTTGCAGCTATATTTACCGCTTTCTGATACCAGGTGCGACTCTGGGACCCGAAGGCAGGCAAGCCCCTCGGAGATGCGCTGAAGGGGCACTCTAAATGGGTGACATCCCTGGCTTGGGAGCCCATCCACATGTGCGTTGCATCCTAGAACTTCATTGTATCTCAATGTTGAATAGCTACTGGTGACAGAAATTCAGCTGCACCCCGGCTCGCGTCGTCATCCAAAGACGGAACCGTGCGTGTATGGAACACCGCGACCAGGTTATCAGAGTACACCCTTGGTGGACACACGGCAAGCGTCAACGTCGTACGATGGGGTGCCGGTGGTCTGGAAGGCAAGGGTGTACTGTACACGGCCTCCAGTGATCGGACGGTCCGCGTCTGGGACGCCAACGGTGTAAGTCGGTTACGGCCATACATCGTCATCCGATATCTGATCCACAGACCCCAGGGAAAACCATTGTATACCCTCAAGGACCATGCGCACTGGGTTACAACGTTGACCCTGAACACCGACTTTGTTCTGCGTACCGGTCCGTTTGATCACACAGGCAAAAAGCCAACGTCGGACGCGGAAGGTACACTCGATAGCGTCGCGAAGATAATGGTTGCTGAGGCCCCTTTTTGCAGCCCAGTCTCTGGCCCTGGCGCGCTATAACAAGCTTGTCTCACAAACAGGCGAGCTCATGATCTCGGGGTCGGACGACCACACGCTCTTCCTCTGGTCGGTATTCCCTAGCCGCGCGGCGACCGCGGAAGCATCCGTCGCCGCCGCCGAGCGTGGCGGCAAGCTCAAGCCTGCGTCACGGCTGACGGGTCATCAGCGACAGGTTGCGCACGTTGCTTTCAGCCCAGACGGTAGGTGGGCCGCCAGCGCCGCATGGGACAACAGCGTCCGGCTCTGGGACGGCAAGACCGGGAAATTTGTAGCGACACTTCGCGGGCACATCAGTGCCGTTTATCGGCTGGCTTGGAGTGCTGACTCGCGACTGCTTGTGAGCGCCAGCAAAGATACTACCCTGAAGGTTGGTCAACATGCACCCAGCACTCGCGGGTGCAATCGTTGATGCCACCCTTTGATCCGTAGATATGGGACTTGAAGACGTACAAGCTGAAAACAGACCTTCCTGGACACACAGACGAGGTTTACTGTGTCGATTTCGTGGCCGATAAAATTGTGAGCGGAGGACGGGACAGGACTGTCAAAATGTACGTCTTCCGTGTCTTCCATATCTACTACTGACCCTGACCGGATCGTGATCATTGCTAACAGATGGAAGAACTGAAGACGTGGGATATCTGCAATGAGCATAGTGAACCCTGGTATGTGGCGTCGGGGTTCGATTGTTGCTCTCATCCCGCCTCGCGCGTTCTATCTCGCTTTGACAGTGACGCGCTAAGCGGTGCACAGTAGTTGCCGTGGGCAGCTGTGGCTCACGTCGGGCGCCGCAGTCTTTATAGAATTCTCACAGTCGATGTATTGCATGCGGTCGGCCGAGGCGAGGTTACTTCAGGTCATTTCTGGCCCCGCGGACGCTGTACGATTGAGCCGATTTGATTAAGTAGCAGAGATGATATCATTGCGGCATCACGCTTGTCTCACTCTTCCGCTTCATTCGGGGGTCGTTCCGACGGTCACCGTCAATTTCGCCGCCGCGATTGCACTGACCCGTACAGCGCATTCGACGCCCAGCGTTTATTCCTATCTCCGTCGTCGTCCACTGTTGCCAACCATGCATAACTTCGTGGAGGCAGTACCATAACGTAGTGACGCGCTCGGCTTGGGACAGGGTTCGGAAAACCTACTCAGCAAGATGTTCCTGAGTCGCCTATCAGTCCAACATTTTTTCTTCCGGGAGCAAGAAGCCTTTCCTGCGTATTTACCCATCACGGCGAATCTTGGCGAATCCGTTTTTTGGGTCAGACAGACCTGGACTTATACCGCGTGGCACATCACCAGCACATCAACCGCGAAATCAATTCGAAAAGCCCGAGGCGGATGGCCGAAGTGCGCGCACCCTCAATTGAGCCATCTCGACTCGCCTTACAATAGTATGCGAGAGAGTCTCTGAAGGTCCCTGACGAGCAGTTGCGACCCTGTACATGATTAAACGGTTTAGCAGGCGCTACGAGCGCAACGGCTGTGCCGGGTCAGAACACACACTCGGCTTCGGCACGGTACAGCAGGCCCACCATCTTCTTGAGCAAGGCCGATCTTGGTTCGCTAGTGATGGGACTGGCAGCCTGCCCCAGGTCGAGATTATCTTGTCGTCGCGGAAGCATTACTTCCCTGAGTCGGGATTGGGTACTCTCTGACACGGTAATTTACCATGGCGAGCCCGCAACGTTGCGGCTCGTCTAAATAGTCTACTTATCAGAAGTCGAGGTAAGATAGAGGCGCTCCGGGTGTTCCATACTTAAATCCCGCGACGTCCGCAAGTTTTTCTCTCCTCTCAGCTTGTCCTCATGGTATCGTCCAAAATCGCGTCTCTCCGGCTCGAGTTCCTAGTTGTCGGCGGCGGTGAGTCTTCCCTTACGAATAGTTCTCTCCCAGCCCCGTTCCCAGCCTGCAGCCGCTAGCCTGTTAACAAGTCTACAATGATCGGCCGGTTGCTCGCGCGAACCCACGCAGGAGCCGCCGGGCTGTAAGGGGCTGTCTAATAGATGTCTACATATGGGGTTGGCGTCACTGATCACGCCCCAATTTGTACTGCAGGGCTCGCCGGCCTCGGCGTCGCGTACGCGCTCAGCAGGGCGGGGCATAAGGTGAAGGTGTTCGAAAAGCAGCCTTCGCTCGGCACCCCTGCTGGCGGTCTACGTGTGCCGCCAAACATGAGCAAAATCCTCAAGGCTTGGGCCGGCCCAGAGGAACTAGCCAAGATCGCCGTCCTGAACGTCGGTACACCATTCCACGACTGTGAGTATGCTGACTGTGGCGCAGGCGCGTACTCTTTCTCTTGTGGGGCTAATCCTACTGCGTGTAGTGGAGACTGGTGAGAAAATAGGCTATGTGGGATGGGTGCCTGAGGTTATGCAGGAGACTGGTGGGAACTTCCTGATGCTCAAGGTGCGTAGGCTCTCCCTTCACCCTGAATCGTTATACAAGCGATCCTGCGGCAGCATGAGGACGTCCAACTTCTCCTGCACCGTCTCGCCACCGAGGCTGGCGCAGAGATCATCTTCAACGCAAAAGTTGCAGCTGTCACTCCCGGCGAGCCAAGACCCTCGATTACCCTCGAATCCGGCTTGACCTATGAGGGCGACATCATTCTCGGCGCGGACGGCCCCAACAGCTTCGTTCGTGAAGTCGTCCTTGGCGATGATAATGAGGCTGGGATTCCATCAGGGATATCGGTCCTTGGTGCCGTTATCCCTGGAGAGCTGATGAGGGGTGATCCTCGGTTAGAAGAGTGGATCTCTAACGACGAGGTGCGTTTGCATCTCGACTGGTCGGCTAGCACCCGCTGATATTGTCTGTAGTGGCCCATCTTCATGGGAAACAACCGGTCAGTGTGCGGTGAGTGCTCTGATGTTCTTTCTATAAGCCGCTATATTGACAATCGGCTACAGCCCATCCTGTGGTATGTTACTGTGCTCTGATATGGCGCGGCGTTACCTGACTTGGATTATCAGTCCGCCAAGAAAGAGTTCGCGGTCCAGCTATTTTGGCCCGACGAATCCAGTGGCCCGGAGGAGAGCACTGCAGACTGGTTCGATGTCATTCCGACGGAGCAGATTGAGATGGACGTCTGTGGCCAGACGTGAGTGCAGGACATATCTGACATGTGCCCCAGATTTGACGAGACTCAACTTAAGCTCGGATAGCATTCAGAAGCTTTTCAAGTTGGCGCCCTCGTTCGTGCGTACTCGCTGGCTAGAATATCCCGAGAAGTTCGATTACTGGTCGGACGAGTCTGGGCGCATTATCCTGCTTGGCGAGTCTGCGCATCCGTGGTTCGTGAGTATCGCCCGCAGCTTTCTGTCGCATGTGCGCCGCTAACGGTCTACGCAGCCCGGAGGCACCCACGGCCCTGCGATGGCGCTTGAGGACGCAGCGGTATTCGCTGCCCTATTCTCGCGTCTCAGTCGCGAGGACCAGATTAGCGCATTTGTAAGCGCGTACCAAGAGATCCGCGAGGCGCGTGTCGTCGAGGTACGGCGCATGGACGTCTCGAACGCCGCGTTCATGCGCATACCGCCCGGCCCTGACCGCGACAAGCGCAACGAGAATTTACGGCACGCGCGCGGTGAGTGGGACGACGTCGCGTGCCAGCGCGAGTATGAAGGTGTCGCTGCCCTGTTCGGATACGAGGCACTGGATGCCGCTGATGTGAGCGATGTTCGTCAACTCAGCAATACGCTAGCACTGACCTCACGCACAGGAATGGTGGGTCAACTGGGGCCGTTTCCAAAACGGCAACGAAGAGCCCGAGCAGGCTGACTACGGCATGGGCTCCCTATCCATTTCCGCCCGGTGACCTCGTCCCATCGGTGCTGCTACGGCGTAAGCCACATGTTCAGATTAACCAATTATGTCTTCACGACCACGCCATGCTTCATTATTCGCTAATGTTGTAAGGTCCAGATACAAACATGTCACTCGCTCCTATTCGTATGTACCACGCCATGATACTGTACTTAGCAATGTCGCTTGTGACTCCTCGGGTTTATGCAATTTTTGTGCCCATGTTCTTAATTTTGAATACAGCGGCGGACGGAATGTGACGAAGTGCTGGCTTTGCTTCATCGCAAGGCTTGTCGAGTCTATTGTCCGATACGTGAAGGGTCACGAATGTGTCACTTTGCCAGTTATACACCCTAAAGCACACGCTTCACTAATACTACGTCGAACCTCATCCCTGCCCCAGAACTGATTCTTCGTAGCCGCAGTGATGACGGGCGGTAGACAAAGCGGCGCTGCTTCGAAGATGGCCTGCCTGATCTGCTGTACATGCGAGCGTGCGTCACCTCTGATGTTGTCCGTCTTCGTGATGATAGCCTGCATAGTTATAGGCCGACCAGCTTGCAGTGACATCATACACTGATTGTTGAGGTTCTCAAGCATGCTAGCGTCTACGTCTTTCGCGCCATGTTCGCCGTTGATGAGGATGTAGATGCGCTTCAGCCTGCAACAAGGTTGGCGTGCCTTCAAGCGGGGATGTACAAATACGCACTCTTCTCTGTGTTCGATGTAGTGCTGAAACAACCTTCCCCACTCAGCCTTGCTGCGCACGCCATAGCCGGGGGCGTCCACAACAACAAGCTTATGCGGAACTGGGCCAACGCCATAGAAGTTTAACGTTCGAGTGTGGCCCTAAGCAATAAGTAGGTAAAGGCATGCTTCAACATGTTCAATACACAACTCACGCCTTGCTTGCTCGTCGAGGCCAGACTAGTGCGTCCCAAAACCGCATTCACCAAGGTGGACTTGCCGACATTGGCACGACCTGTAAAAGCATTACGGAAAGGCGAAAATAAGTACACATGAGGAAGAAATACCAGCTATCATGACCTGGTCAAGCTGTCAGCCCTTGCCTGGGTATCTGACGATGCAGCACGCACCTCCGGAGGTCGCTTCTGTATCAAGGGTAACGACTGTGGTGCTGCTGCTGCGGCCAAGAACTGGGCTGCAGAGTGATGGCTGAAGGGGTTTATGAATTGTGCGGTCTTCTTAGGATAGCATGTTGAAGATGTGGCCTTGAACATGTCCAGAGGAAACTCGACTGCAGGAGTCCATCGGGGAAGAGGGCGAAGTCGGCAATTTCTTTGCAAGCGCGCGTCGTAGTAGAGCGCTTAACAAAGCGCTAATGACACACGAGCCGTCACGGGTCACGGGTCACGGCCGTGAACCTCTGGTTGTCTCCCTGACACGCTCACCACCTCACCTTTTTCTCTGCCTACACCGCGGTACACGTGCTGATATGTCCGACAGACTGCGACGAGAGCGGAAAAGCAAGCTCGACTCGTTGGCCGAGCTCAGACGCGCGAGGGCAGGCGGGGGAAGAGCCTACAAGGTGAGTTGCAGGTCGAGCTTGACGCGCCGCGTGTGCTGAATAGCATTGTTCGCGAATTCAGGTGGATGGCGATGATGCCATTTACGACGTAGTTACGGAGGAACAGTACGAGACTGTCGTCAGGGGCCGTCTTGCAAAAGATGATTTTGTAGTCGACGATGGTATCGGCGGTTACATGGACAATGGTATGGACGACTTTGACGAGACAGGCAAGTACGCAGAAAGTGACGAAGAGGAGAGAAAGCCTGGTGAGCAACTTACAACACTAGGAGTCGCGCTTCTCATCTGTGGACAGCTAAGAAGAAAGACACGAAGCCGAAAGCAAAGGGCAAGGCGAAGCCTCAGCCTCCGCCACCTGCTGCACCGTCGATCTCCGCGTATCGGCGTAATTATACAGAGGATCAGGAACAAGACTTCCTCGGTTCTATTATAGGCCAGATGGACAGCATAGTACCCAAGGCCCCGGTGACGGCCCGGAAACGCAAACCAGATGGTGGCAAGCCGAAGGCACGGACTGGAGGCTACGAACGAAGCGCAAACTATGCTGACGCAGACACATCTTCTGATGGTCTCGTCGACGACGGTTTTCCGAGCGGCCCTCCGAGCGAAGACGACCTCGATGTCTTCAGTCCAAAGAAGAAGATGAAGACCGAGGACAGCGGCGTCGCACCAGCAATTGAGCGCATGGGCAAGATCCATATGGCAAGCAGTAACGGAGACGAGGGCGACGCAAACATGCACGACTCCTTCGACAATATAGACATGGATGCATTCATGGAGATTGACGAAGACCTCTTGGACCCGCCCTCCAAGCCTGCGCCCAAGGCGGTTAAGAAAGAAGAGGTCCAGGAGATCAAACTCGCACCATCACAGAAACTCAAGTCCGACGAAAAAAAGTCGCTTGACGAGACGCCTGCTTGGTTGTCGGTGTACGACTCGCTAACTGTCACGAAAGATGATACGCTTGGCCCGGCTGCAGGCTCGTCCGCGAAGGCAAACGGCTCCAAAGACGCCTCAGTGCTGGAGGAGGACGGCTCGCTGCGCTTCTTCTGGCTGGACTACCTGGAATATGAGGGCAAGCTATACTTCATCGGCAAGACACAGGATAAGAAGACGAGGCTGTGGCTTTCTTGCTGTGTCACGGTCGAAAATCTGGAGCGGAACCTGTTTATTTTGCCCCGCGAGCGTCGCGTAGAGGAGGACCCGGAGACGGGCGAATTGTACGAGACAGATGTAACGCCAACTCTGCAGGACGTCTACGGCGATTTCGATCGCGTTCGTAAGAAAGCGGGTATCAATGGCTTCAAGGCCAAGTTCGTCAAAAGACGGTACGCTTTTGGCGAGAAGGACGTCCCGCGGACTGAGACGCAATGGCTCAAGGTCGTGTATGGTTTCGACCGTATGTCTTGAACCGTTTATGTGACATGTAGCCCTCACATTAGTTTTGCAGAGCCACAAATATCAGCGAACATCTCTAGCCCTAATTTTTCGCGAGTCTTTGGCACGACTACCAGCGCGTTCGAGCTCCTGGTGCTCAAGCGCAAGATCATGGGCCCCTGCTGGCTCCAGATCAAGAAGCCGGTGATGGAGCACAAAGGAGTATGTCGTGCTGCTAATGCGCTAAGTCATTCCACTGATGATCCCTCCACAGGTTTCTTGGTGCAAAGTGGAGGCCACGGTCACGGATCCGAAGGACATCAACCCCTTCCCTGAGACTGACTCTAACGCGCCAAAGGAAGTGCCGCCGCTGACCGTCATGAGCCTCAGCATGCGTACTATTGTCAACCACCAAGCGAATATCCGTGAAGTTGTTTGTGCATCTGCCCGAATATGGTCCAACCGTGAGGTTTCTGCTGAAACAGCTGATAATCAAGACTGACATGAAGTTCAACGTCTCAGTCCAGCTCGAGGACCCGACGCCCCCGGAATCGCTGCCCTGCAGCGTCCACACTTTTGTTCGTCCTCTGGATCGGTTCGCGCCCAACTTCGAGAACAGGGCGAGAATGAACGGCAAAGGTGTCATTCACCCTATGCAGACGGAGCGCGTTCTGCTGAACAACTTGCTCGGTTAGCCCGGTCGTCTCTTTGCGCGCCCGTGCATTGTCCTAACCTCCTCACAGCGAGTGTCCATAAGGCTGACCCGGACGTTATCGTCGGTCACGATTTCGTCGGTGATTCCCTGGACGTGCTCTTGCGACGCATGCGTGACCTGAAGGCCGACCACTTCTCGCGCATCGGACGCTTCAGGCGGTCGAAATGGCCGAACATCGGCAGGCAGGGCACGAACCTGAAGTTCCTGAACGGCAGGCTGATGTGTGATCTGGCAAGCGATAGCGCCAAGGTACGCCTTTCGGTCTCTGCTACACAACTTTCCTGATTTGCAATGTACAGGGCATGATCTCGTCGACAACCTGGTCGCTGATGGAAATGTGCAAGACGCATCTCAAGAGCGACAGGCAGGACATTGACCCGGACGACACCGCCAGCTACTTTGACGGGAGCCTGAGCTCGCCAGACCGCCTGCTCACGTTCGTCCGACATTGTGAACTCGACGCGCATTACCAGATGGCGCTTGCTGCAAAGGTCCAGATCTTGCCTCTGACACGGCAGTTGACGAACCTCGCCGGAAACTCATGGTAAGTACGATATTCGTCTTTAAGCTAAACCTTGGTCTGAAATTCACTTACAGGAACAAGACCCTCAACGGTGGTCGTGCCGAGCGAAATGAGTATATTCTCCTACACGAGTTCCACCGTCTGAAATACATCTGCCCCGACAAGCAGTGGGGTAAGAAGGCTGAGGCGGTTGCTAAAGCCGAAAATGGAGACGGCGAAGGCGAGGGCGGCAAGAAGGGCAAGAGCAAGAGAGACAAATACAAGGGTGGTCTCGTCTTCGAGCCAAAGCGCGGCCTGTGGGACAAGTTCATCCTCGTCATGGACTTTAACTCGTTGTATCCGAGTATCATTCAGGAATACAACATTGACTTTACGACAGTGGAGCCGGTAGAAGACGAGGTCAGCTGCTGCCTAGCATGAAGATAGACGAAGCTGACGTCTTATAGGATGGGGAAGACAAGATCCCCGAGGTTCCGAACCAGGGGACCGAGCAGGGCGTGCTCCCACGACTTATTGCCACGCTCGTCAACCGACGTCGCCAGGTCAAGAGTCTCATGAAGGACCGCAAGGCGACGCAGGCGCAACTGCTACAGTGGGACATCAAACAGATGGCACTGAAGCTCACGGCGAACAGTATGTACGGTTGTCTCGGCTTCGAGTACTCGCGATTCTATGCCCGACCGCTCGCCGCCCTCACGACGTTCAAGGGTCGTGAGATATTAACGCACACACGTGAGCTTGCGGAGAGCCTTCAACTTGATGTATGTTTGCTGTAGTCTCTTTCGATGCGCTGTCTGACAGATTACAGGTCGTCTATGGTGACACAGACTCCGTCTTTGTAAATTCGAACGTAACCGAGCTGGCCGAGGCCCTCAAGATCTCGGCTGAGTTCAAAAAGGCGGTTAATGACCGGTACAAACTGCTCGAGATCGATCTCGATGGCGTCTTCCAGCGGCTGCTGCTCCTGCAGAAGAAGAAGTACGCGGCCGTTAAGGTCGAGGACGGCACACGGACGAGCGTCGAGGTTAAGGGTCTCGACATGAAGCGCCGCGAGTACTGTGCGCTGTCGAAGAACGTGTCGCAGTACGTGCTCGAGCAGATCCTTTCGGGTGAGGCGACAGAGACTGTCGTGGAGAACGTACACGAGTACCTCTCGACGATGAGCGGTGACGTCCGGGCGGGGAAGGTTAAGTTAGATGAGTTCATCATCTTCAAGGTGAGTGGTTGGCGTGTTTGCTATGTGTATCTTGGCTGACATAGCTGCTGCAGCGACTAGGCAAGAACCCGGAAGACTACCCCGATGCGAAAAGCCAACCGCACGTCCAGGTAGCGCTAAGGATGAAGGCTAAGGGAAGTGCTGCGCGCTCTGGCGACGTCATTCCCTACATATTCTGCCTGGGCGAGGGTGGCGAGAGCTCTAAGAGCGCGCAGGCCGAGCGCGCGAAGCACCCAGACGAAATCAAGAGGGCGGGCAGCGACCTGCGGATCGGTGAGCACCTCTCGACCACACTCCGTCGGTGGCACCTAACGCCGTGTCACAGACTACGAGTACTATCTCTCGCAACAGATCCTTCCGCCGATCGAGCGGTTGTGCGAGCCCATCGAGGGAACGGATCGGGCGCGGCTTGCAGAGTGTCTCGGTACGTGCTTTGAAACGATTTGTGTTGCCCTAATTGCTTATGTTGAGCGCTGCAGGCCTCGATCCGAGCAGGTATCGCAACGCGACGGGCACGGAGTCCGAAGGACGACACTTCGGCTCGCTCGACTCACTCATGTCTGATGCGGAACGGTTCAAGGACTCGGAGCCCCTGCTTATGCGCTGCCGCGCGTGCAAGGCCGAGACGGCATTTTCGCCCATCGACGACCGCAGCGTGCGTATCCCCCATGACCACAATAATGCATACAATAGACTGACAGCGACGCAGGCATCGATGCTGACGCCGGCGGGCGTGCGCTGCCCCGCGTGCGAGGCCGCGATCGGCGCGGCGAGTGTGCAGGTGCAGCTCGAAGTGCAGATCCGCGCGCACGTTGCGCGGTACTACGAAGGCTGGACGATCTGCAAAGACCAGACGTGTGGGGGACGCACGCGCATGATGGGCGTGTACGGACGTCGGTGCCTGCGGCCCGCGTGCAAGGGCATAGTCGCGTTCGAGGTGAGCCTTTCCCCTCCTCCTTTCTGACGATAGCAGCGCTGAGAAGCGATCAGTATTCGGACGCGCAGATGTACAACCAGCTGCGGTACTATGCGCATGTGTTCGACGTCGAGAAGGCGCTCAAGGGTGCCGTAAGCCGCAGGGCGGTCGAAGAGCTTGAGGGCATACGCGTGACCCAGGCGGAGCTCCTCGACGCTGTGCAGGGCACCGTCGACAAATACCTCGCGCAGTGCGGGCGGCGATGGGTCGATCTCGGGGCGCTGTTCTCGGTCATTCGGATATGAGATGCTTTCCGTGCATGCTGTCGATTCTTTGCGCGTTTTGTTGCATTTATTTACTGTGTGTAGCTATATCGTATCCTTTCCAAAGCATGACAAGGAAAACAGGCATCACGTATCATAAACTCTTCACGTCTCCCAGACACGCAACGATGGTTTGCACAGAGTTAGGTATTAGGCGGGTCACGTCATACGCTCGCCGATGCTCTAACCGCGTACTATAGCACCAGACGCCGACGTTGTCAATCAGTTCGACTCTACACATAACTAATGTTCTCTCGTGAGAATTCATGATGATGGACAGAACAAGGTTGGACATGGTGGCGCAGGAGTTCTGGGTAGAGCGTGACGTGACGGCAGCATATTGTTCCTCGCTGCTCGATGGGGATAGCAGAAGCAAATCTATGGAGTAAGCATCTGTGAGCTGCAAGTTGTCCATATCTGATTCTGCTTGGCTCTGACGATCCGTGAGGGCCTTTAGGTGCTCGGTTTGGACCAGGAGCCTGTGTGACACCTTGATCCAACAAAGCCTTGGCAGCAGGGATGTGGGCGTGCGAGTGTGTGGTAGGACTCTAGTGAAGCCAGAGAGAGAGAGGAGCCATAACTGCGTGATATGTCATCGAGATGCTGCAGCGACGTCAATGGTTGAGGAATCCAAAGGTCAATAAAACCACTGAGCCACTTCACAGTCCAGCTGGCTATCCATGAGACACGTAGTAGATCTACTACTGCCGACCTCATGAAGCCATCCAGTGGCATCCTGTGATTCTCTGTGTGTGTGCGAGTCGGAGGGACAAAATTATCCAAGCGTGCAATGTGGAATGATACGAGGGAGGCTTGGACGATGAACGCGGCACGCGCTAATCCGATCTGCCTGTGTGCAGAGCTCGATGAGTGAAAAATCTCTTGATAACTAAAGCACGAGGGCTGATGGGAAAGCCGAATACCAAGAGGGGCCGAGAGGGAGCCCCACGTAATGAAGGCACTCGCAACTAGCTTGAGAAACTCTTCGAGATATTTCCAGGTGCCTGCTAACAAAGATGATAGCATGTAAACACTGGTACTGGGCTTGTCCGGTGAGTTGAACTCGACAATTGAAGAAGGGTTGGGATAGAGGCAGCGGAACAAAGGGTCATCAAAAGGGTAGGACTTGCCGGGGACGAAGCATTGATAGAAGACTGCATCGTTAAGCCAGTTCTGTTGAAAGATATCCCAGAAGTGGTCAGTGTTCTTCAACGACTAGTACGGCGCTTAGGGTGTTTCCTGATGTTGGGTAACGCGTTCGGAGAGTGGCAGGAGTTTGGAGATATGGAAAGCCTCTCGACGTTTTCCTCGTACGAACACGGCATGGAGACTGAGCAGCTCTTCGCTGGAAGTCGACGCTGAGTGTAATGAACTAGGAATAGAAGCGATATAGGTAGTACTTAAGCGTATTCCGAAAGCACCACAGCCGAAAACGCACCGCTGAAGGCAGACTCATGCGGGAGCTATTGGCCGGTGCACTCGTTAGTTAGTGCAAGGTGTGTCCTAAACGGAAGAGATAATGAGCGCACAAGATTCAACGTTCAACGTTCAACGTTCAACGCTCCAACATCCAACGCACAACATTCGTATATATCAAATTAGCTGAGTCCCCTACCGCGATATTCACTTCCACCAGCGACGAAGCGTATGAAGGTTGCTATTGGACAAAAAAAATTGAATTTGGAGCTGGCGCAGTCTGTATGTACAGTTTGGCGGACAAAAGTGCGCGAACGTGAACGAACGAGCACGAACGCGCACGAACGCGCACGAAAGTGCACGAAAGCGGGCGAACATGTGTGATTGTGCACGAAAGTGGACGAACGTACACAATCGTGCACGAAAGCGCACGAACGTACACGATCGTGCATGACGCTGAGCTTTGGTTTTCGTTATGCCCTGCTTTGAGATTGGCGATGGCGCTAATGTGTGCGCGTTCGTGCGTGTTCGTGCATGTTCGTTCGCGTTTGTTCACGTTCGTGCGTGTTCGTGCATTCATTTTATTGTTCAGTTTGGTGTAAGTTAGCAATTGGCTTTCATTTTCGTGATTATGCATCTCATTTGAATCGTCGAGTGCACGAAAGTGCGCGAAAGTGCACGAAGGTGCACGAAGATAAACACCTAGCCAAAATGAAACTGTGACAAAATGAATACGTAGTTCATCAGATGCACACTTTCGCGCGCGGAAGTGCACGAAAGTGCACAAACGTGAGCTTTCGTGCACGATGGCGCACGTTAGTGACCAAACGCGCATCATCACGCACGAACATGCACGAAAGTGCACGAACACGCACGCAAAATCCTAGACGCACATCGAAAACAAAACTTTGCAGCCAGTGCGAAGGTGAGAATTTATTTCTGTCCAATAACACCCTTGATAGAAGCGTCTGTCATGAATATTCCGGATGGTTCTCCCGGATTCTACAGTATTCTTTCACTTTCTCTGCACCTCCCTATATCCGTAGTATATTCTAGATATTGAGTCTGACATGTATATAAGGAGTCCGTTCTGCTCAATAACAAGCCAGACTCGAGCTGGTCTTTCCTCACCTACTTTCCTCTCGTCTGTCTCCTCAGCTTCGTCGTAGCCCAGTCCAGTTGGATTGTTGGTTGCTGACAGCGTCTCACTCACAGTCACGGGAAGCGGCCCCTGAATCTCATCAAGAAAGCCCTGGCGCTTCTTGGATTCATCACATCCGTCACATATCAAATAACGATGAGAGGTAGTCTAGAGCTCACATTGGGTCGCGGCCCATGGTGGGTCTACAAGGCCAACGAAGATATGGCCAACTTCTACCTTGAAATTCCGGGCTTCCTTTGGTGGGTGTTCAGGGCTGAACTAGTGGATGAATTTGAACGGGTGGTCATCAAGAGCAAGAACCTCAATGACCCCAGATTGACCTTAGCGAAGGCTAAAATTAAGAAGGGAGAAGAAATGGCAACTTGTGGTACTGTTGTGAGTACACGATGCATGAATTCTTGTGTAGTCTCCGTTCAGGTGAATTGAACCCCTTTCAGGCTGGCACTGTCAACACAATGTTTTGCAAGCTAGAGTTGCCCTTCTTCCTGGCCGTCACTTGTGCCACCTCTGAGAGCAACCGTGAGCCCAACCTAATTCTATATCACACGCGAATACCAGGCAAGCCCGACCCGACTGCTCCCTACTATCTCGAGCAGAAGAAGAGAGACAGAAATAGCAAACATTATGGTCGCACAATATGGGCTTCTGCGGTTGCAATAGTCAAAGTTAATACCGATTCTAAGTTGGCCCCATTTAACTTCGACGACAAGCCTTTTGCAGTGACCACAGGGAACTTCGAACTGCACAGCCTGAGTTGGGAACCAGATAGCCGAGATTCTTGTGTGCAGATGATCAGTTATGTGACGGAAATTCATGTCTGTCAGCATCACTGCTTCCTCTTCACCACCTTCATCCAGGAGCAATTTGTTTGCTTCATGAGATGGGACTGCTCAGGTGCAATCATTTTGGAGTTACATGATTGGATGAAGAACTTGGGGGCTCTCCTTGAGCCCTTCTGGTGTCTTGCCCAGAGCACTGATGAGCAGCTTGGGTATAATTCTACTGCCACTCTTGTGAGCACAGGAAGCACAAGCAACTTCACACCGATCTCAATGCTGACTTTGAAGAGGAAGCTCACAGAGCTCAAGATGAGACATCACTCCAACAAATGGCTCACAAAATATATTGATGATGCAGCTCAGGATGATAGGAAGTACCCCTGGGTCAGGGTTAGTGCTTCTGCCTCCTCCAATATGACACAGATTAACGCTTCTCTCCTTTGTCAGATTATGTGTCAGGACATCAATAATCCTACCCATCTCCATGCATACTACATAGCACGGCATTGTGCTGGTTCTCGGCACTCTGCCTGTGGCTGTGGAACGAAGAACTACATTGGACTCGGATTTGACTTCGAGTCAGACAAGATGCAGGTCGTGTTCATCAAAGATTTCTGGTACTCAGAAGGTATGCGCCCGGAGCTGGAGAATTATGCACTGCTCCGTGAGCATAGGGTGTCAAACATCCCCTCAATGCTTGCTGGTGGCAACGTAAGAGGCATGGAAGGTGAAACATCACAGATGGCTGGCAATCAAGAATTTTTCTCAAACAACTTGACACGGCCCTCCAAGCATATCCACTGCTGCATCATCATGAAGGAGATTGGTTGCCATTTGGAGACATACATGGATCAGGTGGAACTTCTACGGTGCACTCATGATACCTTTGAGGGTATGAATATATAACCTGTTTTGTTGCGGAAGCACAACCTCACTGACCACTTGGTTTGATAGCACACAAGCTTGCATATGAGAGGGCAAAGCTTCTACACCATGACACCAGTGCAGAGAACATTGTTATCAATGTTGTGACTGGCAAAGGATTACTGATCGACTGGGGTTATGCCAAGGTTGTCAATGGTTCAACAGACTCGACCACCTTGGATCGCTCAGTATGTCTCTCATCTGTGCTCAGTATAAGTTGATTTGAACATGTATGTTGGTCATAGGGAACATGGATCTATATGTCAGGGCCACTGCTCATGTGCCCCCTGAAGCCAAACCATTTATTCGATGACCTGGAGTCATTTGTGCATGTCTTAGAGGTCTTTGGCATGCGCTTCCACCTGCATTCTGCCTCCAGCACATCAGTATTTAGGTCAGAAGACGGTGAAGAGTGTAAAATCTTTGATGCAGCAGCAAATTCGGAGAACTCTGACTTCACTTATACTGTCCAAAGCCACTACTACTTGGTGCGGAAACAGGATGGTTATTTTGTGGGTGGTGACTTGAAGTTCTCCCAGCTATTCAAGGGCATACCTCTTGTCACCTCTGGATGCTGATCAGGACCCCTTCCAACTTTGATCTCAGACTGGTATTGGATGCTTTCGCAGCACTACAGGACTCTCGACGAATGCAGTTGGAAGGCTGTTTGGGGTGGATGGAAAATTGAATTGCCAGTGTCTCAGGACAAGCAGAACTCTGTGAACAGCTGCATGCTTTTCCAGTTGACACATGAAGATCTGGACAGCCCATGGAGAGCTGTGCTTTCTAATAAGGCATTGCTCAACTCTGCGAAGCCAAAGACAGGGGACCAGTTTGAACACCTGCCTTCGGTGGATGGCTTCGTCTTTGTGGTGGCTGCTACCGGGAGCAAGACAAATGACGAGTACTCTAGTGTTCCAGACGCAATTTAAACACGACTCTCACATGTAGCACTTGGTCTGCAGAGCATATGTTTGTTGACACCACATCGCGCTGGTCTGCTTGTAAGTTATAGCCGACCTCAGTCGGAGAAAGGGACTGATCGGAGTTTAAACTTGCTCGGCATATTGCGAACACGGTTTGGAGTGATTTCGCCAACCTGAAAATGTGCGCACACAGAACGCATGTTTGCTTGCGAGCGACTGAATGTAAGGCCTCGGTGTCTGTATCTTCAAAGCGCAGCGGCTGTCGCCCGCGTATTTAAACTTGGGGCGCCCAGGCCTCAATCACCGAGCATAGATACGGTGACCGGCCATCGTTCTTGGCGTATACACCGCCGTCGGCGTTGGTCCTTTTGGTATGCGCGAATTTCCCATTGATATCATGTGGATTATAGACAAATCCCCCCTTTGAGCAGCGTCAATCTCATGGGTGGCTCGTTGCGACGGCTCCGCAGCTCGGGGCCGGTACTGCTAGTGGGCGCTGCGGCCGCTGCCCCTCGCTGCGCAACTTTCCAATACCCCCACGCGGAAACATATCCACACTGCTTCGCCATAATCTCTCTTACTGAGACGCAATTTGAGCAAACCGCGCTGCAATGCGGCTGCACAACGGCTGCGGAGCCGCAACAGCATTGACAGGCCGCAGTCTTCCAGTCCTCACGGCTCCGGTTCTAGGCGATATGAGGCCGTGTGTGCTCGGATATGGGTGCATCCAACCATATCCGAGCATGCATGGAGGTACCTGCCATGCTTGCGGCATGCTGCTGCGTCGATATGGTGGGTTGTGCTATGATTTGGAGGCACTCGATTCAGGAGGTCATATCAGAATATCACAATTGGTCTTCTGTGAGGCCCCATCGTCCTTCCATTATTCGCTGCGTACCCTATCGTATACGCACGATCTGGCCAATGATCTGAGAGAGCGGGCCGACGAAAATAAGGCACCGCCGCTGAGATTGGTCGCTGTATAGCCGACGTGCTGCGGTTGTTCTCACCTGCTATCAGGATACAATCACACTTGGTGCTTACCTACGCATCATCTGCCGTAGCTGTGCACACACCGCCTATATTCCGCATACGCTCTGGCTTTCCGCATATAATTGGAACAATCGACGCGCTTGGCCTCTCAACATTACCTCCTCCTCCCTTCCTCCCGGTCGTTTCCCAGATATGTCTTCCGGCAATGTTACACGTGAGTCATTTTTGTAGCGATCTACTTGCCTTAGACACCGACGCAGATTTCAGTTACACCCCAAGAGATATTTAATCTATCGCCCTACCACTATATCCCGACAGAATGGGTGTGCATTACGTTCCTAGTCCTCTTCTCCCTCGCCACAGGTACACTTAACTTGGTTTCTGTCTGTAATCCTATCTAACATATGCCGTAGCCGCCTACTTTGCTACCGCTCTATGGTATCGCTTGTGGTGGCTGCTCCCAACCGCTGTTCTCGCGGGCACCGGAGAGATCATCGGCTGGTCAAGTCGTCTATGGTCTAGCCTTAATTTTCTCAACAACAATGCCTTCGTAGCGCAGTGCGTCTCGCCGCTGGGGATCTTGTGACTTGGCCTGACTGCTCAACATCTAGAATTTCTTGCACCATTATTGCACCTACTCCTTTCCTCGCGGCAATATTTATTCTGTTCTCGGCCTTGTCGAGCAGGTTGGGACCTAATTATGGTCGACTCACGCCCCGCTGGTGTAAGTTTTTTTTGGCTCCATGTTGTTGATACATGTAGTGACATTGTCTCCGACAGACTCGTGGATTTTCCTGACCTGCGTAAGTGCGCTTGCTCCGACTATTGAGCTCAAATGGCTCACCTCATGATGTGTAGGACATTATTGCTCTGGCAATTCAAGGAACTGGTGGAGGCATCGCCTCCTCATCCAACGTCAACTCGACGGAGATCCTTGTACGTTCAAGCTCCTCTGCGTCGTCTGGAGCACAAGCTGACCGCCTCCTAGGGGAGTCATATCATGCTAGCCGGCATCATCTTTCAGCTCAGTGAGTGAACTCTTACTGGCACCTTCGGTGCAAGATGCTAACCATCCCATAAAGTTGCGTTGTCTATCTTCATGTGTCTAGCCGCCGAATACTTCTACCGCTTCCTCACCGACCGCCCGTATCGCAGCGTGCCGAATAACGACAGCGTTGCGACCCTCTATAGCAGGCGTCAGTGGACCACGAAGCTCAAACTCTTTTCTGCGGCCATGGGCTTCAGCACTCTTACGCTCTTTATCCGGTACGGAACTCCCAGTCCTTGTACCCTACATTTGCGCATGCTAACTGCCTGATTTCCAGAGCCATCTACCGTGTGATCGAGCTCGCCGACGGATGGAACGGCAGGGTTATTGCTACTCAGGTATATTTCAGTGCGTTATCTGCCTTCCATCGCCTTGTGTATCTGCTGACTGACCGTTGCAGACGTGCTGGACGGGGCGATGGTCGTCCTTGCGATGTACTCACTCGCGGTATTCAACCCTGGCTACTTTCTCTACAGCGCGCAGCCGGCGGGGGACGAGACCGACGAGACCGACAAGGAGGCCGACAAATCCCCCACTATTCCTGTCTACTAAATGTCGGCTGCAAGGCCCTCTTTTCTCACTCAAGCTTGACCGTAGATATAGACATGGACTGTACGATGCGGACTCTTGAGTATGTATGCCGTCTATGGTCGCAATACACATTCGGGCCTCCTTTTGGGGCTGCATTCAACCAGGGTCGTTGTGGTCCCAATTGGCGGTGATCGCACTGCCTGCAGGCCAGGCATCTGGCCACAGCGTGCGCGCGGACTGCCTGTTCGCAGATAAAGCCGCGCATATGTGTAGCCTGCAGACGCATGACTCGCGCGTGCTATTCTACGGCGATGGCCCCCGCCTCAGCAACGCTGTCACCGCAGGATCATATGGACTTTGCGTGAGCAATGGTGTACGACTAGTACTCTATTGCGATCCCTTCGTGAACGCATATATTATGCTAGAGTACACGAGTCTTAACGAAGTTGTGAGTATATTTTCCTGATAGTGTGGTGCTAGATCGCCATGCAATCGAAGCAGTGTGTGCCGCCTGCAGGACGTATTACTAAGGCTCGGGACGACGGGATCAGCCCAGCCGAGCAATATTGTCGGAGGTCAAAGATTGAAATGCTGATGCGCTCTCTGACTGATGCGCGATCCTCGGAGTTTTAATTGCGAAGCGGGGACCATCGAATCAGCTCCTCCACTGAGGCGCGACTCCGAGATCGAGTACGGGGTGCTTACCAAGGCTGCGTCCTGCTCGCTGACCTCCCTGACCTCCAGGACGCAGCCTCGGTAAGCACCCCGTACTCGATCTCTTCGACGTCGCCAGGTGCGCACTCGCCAGTGCATGCAGTAACGCAGATGGAGGTTAGACGGGACGAGGCGTGCGGATTTGTCCCTCGCGGCTGCACCTGCGGTCAGGAGGATCCCCGTACCTAACACTCCTGGGCGGGTTTGTGTTTGTCCGCTGTTGGACTCATCCTAGGCCGCGGGCCTCAAGGTGGCGATGATGAGCGCTTCGAGTCTGTTTGCGCACGTCGCTCATTCGACTTGTGTAAACTACCTTTAAACTCGACAAAACAATCGGTCTCCGACAGTTTCGTGGCGGCTGTCATCATTCGACGTTCAGGCCTCAGGTCTCTACCCACGACGAGGCCAATCTTAGGTCAATCTTTGTGCCAACAGAGGCGATGGACAGAGATATATGTCTGCGTCCCACGAGCATATTGCTCGCCGGAGATGACTCACCTCTCCCGAACGCAGCAACTGCGATCGTCGTCTACGTTAGCGCCACTTCGCGCAGGCCATGACCATGGCTAATTGTGAGTGTGGCTTGGGGCCCAGCCTAAAATATCGTGGATATAATCAAAGTACGCTCGACAGCTTGTGCGAGGACATTAGCGGAGGGGCCGCCCTTTGCAAGAACCCTGATGTCCTCAAGATCTTGATCTGCGTCATAGGAGTAGTCCACAAGTCCAGACAGGTGTGCCATTTGCGCGCACGTTGTGCAAATGGCGAGGAGCGATGGATCGCCTTTGGGATTCGGCTCAGCGGTGAGGCGAACTCACGGGAACAGCATACTACAACAGTTGCGGCATCTTATCGTACTTCACATACATAAGGAGGTATTATAAACTTGAGGACAGGTTGTTCTGCTCTTGTATGATCATGTTTATTAACGTTTCTCCGTTCAGACACTAGTACTCTGAGCGGACTTCTTGATGATGTCCGCAGCTGCAACCACATGCTCGATCAATCATTCAACAAAATAAACGCAAAACCCTTACCTTGCTCGGCAATCCCGTAGACGACCGCTGAAATGATGATTAATACTCGGACCAAGAAAACTCTGCTGTTACTCACCTTGGGTATGAACCGCAACCATGAGTGGTAATACCGACAGATCCACGACGCGGAGGTTCTTCGTACCATACACTCTCAGCTCCGGATCTACCACACCGCCAAGCCCCCTGGGCATCATCGAGCAGGTTCCGCAGGTGTCTGCAAGAGATAGTGTGAGTTGATAAGTTAGACTTGCGCTATCTCGATACATACGCCATGTTGTAGAAGTGTTTTTTCTGATAAAATCTGTACATCGTCCGTAAGTGTAAGTCACAATATGACATGCTTTTGCGCACCTTTAAGCTTCTCATCAGTGGAGACATCGACAGCCAATCCAGGTATCAACTCGAGGTCGACCAAATCATTGAACGGAGGAGTTCGGATGACCTTGAGAATGTACTTTAAGCCTTCGGCCATGATCTCCAGGTCCATCTCATCCTCGAAATAATGCGGGTCGATCCGGGGTTGCGCTTTTGGATCTGCGGACGCGATATGCTACATATGTGTCAGTGGCTGCTACGAGGATAGCCAGTAGATGCTTTCTTACAATTGCACCACGGGACCAGGGATGCGTCAAATTGGGAGTAACTCCCATATGCGGCTTTCGAGGCTCCGGCGGCTGTCTGAACATCGACGCGGAAACGAAATACTCGATATCGGCACCCTTGACACTCTCGAGAAGCTTCAGCATGAGCTCATATTGCTTGCGGAGGCCAGGAGGATAAGTTTCCCAGTTCTTGGCCAGCTGCGCCTTCTTCTTTGCGATCATTTCGGGCGCCCTATCTGTCATTGTCTGCAAGGGTGCGAAGGCTAAGGCATTAAGGACAATGGCATAGTCGATATCTAGCTTGCTAAGTATGTATCTGTCGAGTTGTTTTGCGTGTGGGAGACGGATGTTACTCACTGCATCTCTTTCAAGTCTGCAGCCACGCGCTCATCAGTCGCCAGCATATAGCCGGTGATGAGCCCTTTCCCTTCCTTCATACCTAAGTGAAGAATGTCATGTCAGACCCGCATTGCTACCTATCGCTGTCAAAAAATACATACGCAGGAATGGGGCCCGGCAGAGGTGATGCTCTTGCGAGTTGTTACCGACTGCCGGAAGGTCAACAGCTGTACGAATACCCAGAGGCTCCAGGATCTTCCTATCCCCGATTCCGCTGAGTTCGAGAATCTGAGGAGATTTGATACCCCTTTATGCACACCGCACATCATAAGAATACAAAGACAACCCAGATGGCCGGAGTGAGGCTTACCCGGCACTCAATATGACCTCGCGTGCAGCAAAGGCCTTCTGCGTCCTCCCACCATGCTCGAATTCGACTCCGCGAGCCACGACGCTCTCTCCTTCGCCCTCCGTCAGGATCCGACAAACATACGCCTCAGTTAAGACTTTGAGATTTGGTCTATCGAGTATCGGCAGTAGGTATGCCTTTTCACGATAATCTCAGACCCTCTGAGCATGAAGGAGAGGACGTGCTCGCACCGTTGCAGCATCCACCCGACGGCCTGAATCTGGGTCGAAAGTCGATAACCCTTTCCAGGAACCTATTATCTGCGGGCACGGCCTTAAGTGCGATGGATCGTTTATGGCGGAATGAGCACTCACCTCACCGCCCAGCTGGTAGAAGAGAGTTTAGCGGTTGTAGCTGGCGACATTGATGACACTCGACTTACTGCATCTGTGAGGACGTCGAGTCCATTCTTAGCCAGACTCTAGAAGGTAACGGGATTCAGATCGTTGTGCGCTTGGCCACGGCCAGTGGCAACGAACCTGTTGGAATGCGGCATCGGCGCCAGATCCGGTGGGAACGAAGGACACGGTAAGCGGACCTAAAGGAAAGGTTATTGTGAGCAGATGTAGAGAATAAAGAACGACGAGCCATCGTGTCCGACGGAGTCCGGGTGATAGAGGTCTCGGAAGCTATCGTCGATCTCGCGAGGGCGAGGTATGCGGAATCTGCGATGACGCTGACTGAGCGACGATGTGCATATCTGCAGGAGCGTAAATACCCTTCTGCCTTCTTGATATACTTCTGATAAGACTCCCAGTTCCAGCCCGGGTTTCCTAAAGCTTCCAAAGCTGGGCCACAGATCAGCTCGCCAAAGCCGGTAGGAGGCAACCATCCACGCACCATCCATCTCCTCGCGGGCTGGTTTGGTGTAAGCAAGGATGTTCATCTTAGAGCTGCCACCAAGCCCCGTCCCTCTGTAGTTCGCTTGTGAGCGCTATATCATGAAACATCGGGGGACTGCTCACCGACTCCAAGGAAGGAGGTGCGCCTGCGGGGCATTCTCTTGGGGTACGACTGGGAATGCCCAGTCGTACTCGGGGCTCCCAAATTGTTTGCTAAATAGTAGCGGGCTGTCTGATCGGTAGCACGGTACATCAGTGTCAAGTACCTGTATATCCGGGGCTGTCTTACTGATCAAAGGATCATCGAAGTGAGCCTTGCCTGCCTCCAGAACTGCAACGGTCACATTGGGATCCTCACTAAGGCGATGGGCAAGGACAGATCCCGCAGTCTATCAGGGTCAATTAGCGAAAAATAGCGCCTTAAAGCGGAGTGTCGTACCCCACCACCTGAAGGAAAAGCCTCAAATAAGCATGCATTACCTCAAAATGTCTGAGGCACTTGCCAATAATGATGTAGTCGAACGCTCTGCCGTCGATGTCTTGGCTGCGAGCCAACTTTTCCGCCATCCCTTATTTGCAGTGGATCAGAAGATGGTGGGAAGATATAGTGGGAACAGCGAGCTCACATATATAGTGAGGTGCCAAACGGGTCTGCAACGTTGCAAGAGCTGGAACGCTTCCCGCTACTTTGATGATGAGCACTTTACGTTGAGCGGAATTCTAGGAAGCAATACAAGATGTCCGACCCCTGGCCCTAGACCTCTTCAATACGGTCTCTATCAGCTTTGTCTCGTGATTTTTTTGGCTTGTGTACAGTCAATGTGGGCTGCGGCATGTCAGCAATGCGACCCTGTTTATCTGATACAATTACATGCGCCAATTCCGCGAGCTGGACAAGGGCACTGTTACGTTGTCGCGTTCGACAGGCTTAGCGGTGCGACACGGCCTCGGGCAGTACGTAGGACCTTATGACCGACCGGCTCCGCACTGTATGGGCACGCCAGCAAACCCCGGGCCGAAATCAGAGCACAGACGACGCATCCTGGCTCAGAACAAACGTTGCGAGGGCGCCGTTTTTTTTTCTGCCACGGCCGTGGGTTCGATAGATGCTGATCATGGCAAGGTTGAATAGAGCAGGGCGGGCGAAAGGTCAAAACGAACCCTCATTGCAGTGATAGTGTACAAAGTACAGGTGCTAGCGTAGCTCGAGTTGTCTTAACATTGCTTGAGAGATCTAGACTGTTTTCGCCAACGCGTCAATGTCAAGATATGAATCCACACTAGTATTGGTGTCGCCTAGGGCACGGGCCGGCTGCGCGGCGATGTTGCTCCCGTCTCGGGATCCATGGATTGCGGCCACGAACGTGCTGACTAGAAAGGCATTAGCTGGGCCGATGCGGTCTCTCGTAGGCGTGGTAGACGCGGCCTCCGAAGGAGCGGTACCAAGAGCGCCTGACAACAATGGACGACTACTGCCGCGCTGCATGGCTATAGTTGCTGCAGATCGTGTTCTGCTTGATATAATATCCCTGCAGCATCGCTACAGAGCTAACGCATCGAGGTTGGCACTTACTAGATTACGAAGAGATCAATATCCCCCAATAATCTATATGTGATATTTCCTAGACGTGTTGAATCTTGCTACAGGACATCCGTAACTCATAGTTATCTACAATCACGCTTGCTCAAAAGAAACTTGTACTGCAAAGCCTTGATCAAAGGTAATGGCCTCTCATAATGCTCACAGAGTCAAGAAAGCTCAATATTGTCCTGCCCTTACGCGGGGCTCCACTCAAAGTGCTCCGAACCCTTCTTCACCTGTCCACCGAACCGCCCTGCGTCAGAATCCCACCTGTCGAACTTGTGCGCGCCGAACCAGTCGAGCTCGGCCTCCATGAACATCGTCGGGAGCACCGGCGCGCCCACATACTTAATCCACTCGAGCGACGCCGCAAGGGTCGGGACGTGCGCGTCGCGCTCGAGCGCCCAAAGCATCACGCGGCGGAGGCTTGGCATGGCCGCCGCGAGCTCGGAGGTCAAGTGCGGATGTGCAGGGATCGTCGCTGACGCATCCTTGGGCTTGGCCATTTCGTTGCCGACGGCCGACCCGTTGACATTGCCGGGCTTGCTGTCGAAGTCCGCGACGACGGGCTGAAAGACGTCCAGCAGTCCGTCGGAGGAGATGATGCAGCCGGCGCGCCAGATCTTGAGGCATGTGCTGAGTGAGACGCCCCATTCTTCCTTCTGACTCTGCCGGGCGATGAGCTGGAAGCCCTGCGTGAAAGAGGCGAGACAAGCGGCATAGACGGCCTTGCGAATATCCTCAACAAACTGAGATTTCTCGTCCTTGCCCAGAGTGGTGCGAGGAGTGATGGGCGGAGGGGGTAGATTGAGGCTCTCACCGATCTTAAGGCGTGCGGTGCGGTCGGCAGAAGCCAGACGGAAAAAGTGGGAGGCGGCGATCGTCGGGGAAGAAATATGGATACGAGCTGCTTCGGCGACAGTCCAGGTGCCTGTACCTTCGGTGCCATCGGCGTCTTGGACGACCTTGTCTGCGACGGTAGACAAAACATGTTCTTCATTGTCAGATGCGCCAGTCTTGCCAAGCGACGGGTCACGCTTCTGGCAGATATCGACCCCAATGTCGATCAAGAACGTCCTTTTCTATAGTAACATCAACATGAGAAGGGGCAGATGGGGGCAACTGTGCTTACCAGTTCCGGCGTATTGCTCCATTGCTCGAAAATTTCGCTAATCTCATCGAGCTCGCATCCCAAGTTAAAGCGTAGCAAGCCCCAAGCCTCCGCAACTGCACCCATCATGCCCTGCTCGATGCCGTTGTGGATCATCTTGACGTAGTGCCCGGAGCCGCCAGGCCCTATGGGGGCGACACACGGATTGCCTTGCGAGTCCTTGGCAGAGACCTTCTCCAGCAGCGGCATAACGCGTTTCAGTGCGGCGGAGTCCCCTCCTGGCGAGATCGAAGGTCCGTGCCTCGCGCTTTGGTACCCGCCGCTGACCCCCATGCCGATGTGATCAACATTTTGCTCGCGTTTAAGCTGGGCCTGGCGTCGCTCCGTGTTTTCATACCACTCGTTGCCGCCGTCGAGGATGATGTCGCCCTTGGCAAGGTGCGGCCGCAAAGCCTCAAGGACTTGGTCGGTGGGATCGCCGTGAGTGATACTGAAGACGAGGAGACGGTGTCCTGGGGACGGAAGAGACATGACGAACTGTTCGTAGTCCTTGTAGCCCTTAACTTTGCCCTTTGTTTTTGGATTCTTCTCCGCCATGCCGACTGTGGTGTCGACATTGCCGCACTTCACGTCGAACACAGACACCTCGGGGCCAGCCTCTGCGAACAGCTGGCACATCATCGACCCCATGCTACCAGCCCCAACAATTCCGATCTATTCAACATTAGACGTGGCGACGCAAAGATACGCGGCAAACGCATACCTTCGTGTACTTGGTTGTGCTCATTGTTTCGCGTTCGAAGATGTCAGGTAGCCGAAAGGTGCAGACAGCAGCATCGCTCCTGTATGTCTTTTATGCTGCGAGTGGTGGGGGGGCCGACGCCTCATCTACGTCACCGAGCTGCTAGTGAAGTCAGTGTCAGTGTCAGCCTGCTTCTTCCAGCTGGCGAACTTACTATCGGTGAGCAGGTCTCCTGGAACAAAGATGGAAAGAGTTTAGGTATACCACAGAGAGACACTCAATCATAGCAAAGTTTTAGTAGCCTGAAATGGGCCACTCTGAGCGAGCATATGAACCCCATAGTGAAGACGACTGTGATGTCCAAGGAGCTGTTCAAGCGCGGATGATACGGTTGTCCAACTTTGGCAATTCCACGATAATCATCTGATCGCACGTCAAAGAGCGATCGTAGGCTTGAGCCTCATAATCTGTAACGACTCAATATAAGACCTTTCCATGTAATTGGATCTCGTCTGAAAAGCTCAGTACTTGCTGCATGCCATCGTTAAGCTTGACGAGTCAGGCTGCTAGGTGATTATCTCACAGCAACTGAAAATACTGTGAGTACAGTACAATATTGAGGCTCTGAAATTAATGTTGTGCTGGCAAGTACCTACGAGACAGCCCAATCTCGGCAATACGATATTCATACTCACTCGTAGATGAAAACCTCGCTGCCAGTGAGACCCACCAGGTGTATACAGCAAATAATGTGGGGTTGGCTTTGACTCCAGATACTCTCCTACTGCACCGATCTTCTCTCCTAGCAGATGTCTTTGCTGTCACAGCACATCACCGCGTTTATCGAGAATCCCGGAATAGGTGCGCAGTAAATGGACACTCATTTCGTTTGATGGGAGCGGACGCAAGGCGACCGCTGACTGCTAGATGGTGAAAGCGATATCTATTGTAAAGACCGAACAGTCGCACGAAGGACGGACGCTTCGAACCCAAGCATAGCTAGCCTACTAGCGTGTGGCGTATTGTGACCAGAGATACGAACAAAGGAGCCCGCATGGTATCTCGTCGCTCGTAGTACAACTTCAGGTATTATTTGTCAGGCGCATACGAAGATTTTCTGCAGGTGGTTAGAATGTTGAGTACCCTAACCACTACACAGACTGGATGTTCGAAGTTAAAGCTTAAAGCCGTAACTTTCTTGGGTTCTTGATGTGCGCAGTCGACGGTGCATGTGGTTAACTCGGGGCAGCCGGCTTCCTCGCCATTGCAGGCATGTCTGCATTCGCCCTACACGTGTACCGACATCGAATGATTGGAGCTGTGCTATGCAGTGCCAGCGCAGATATCTTCGCGCTGCTTCGCACGGTGCGTGGCAACCGAGGAGGACAGCATGACCTGTCTACGTAGTGTTATTTAGGTTTTGAAGGGTCCAAGACACCAGTCAAATTGTACTAACTGTGGCTAATTATACAACATGAGCAGCTAAATAAATCGAGCCCCGTTGCGAGAGAGCAGGTTGTAACCGCCTGCGCGAGGGAAAGCATCGCGTTTGTACATTCGCGCTGTATCTGTACCGTATTCGGGAAGAAGGCCCGGAGGGCAAGTGATGTCAGAGTTTATGTGTCAAAGTTGCCCATTTCGGGACCCGCGGGCATCAGGCGATACGCCTGTGTGCAACCGCCATCCACAGCTTCGACTTGTACCGCTTGCCCCGTTAATTCCAATCTCTGATATTCCGTCAAAACGTGAGGCTCAGCGGCATGCCGCCAGCTGCAGCTCACACGCAAGGCTCTCCTCCCGGCGACGAGGAGCTTACGGCTCTCTACCATCAGGTCCTCATCGGCTTCGCGGAAGAGTCACCTACCTCTGAGCATTCGTCCCACAAGCTCCCGTCGCCAGGTGAACGCGACTACGAACGGGCGTACAATCAGTACGTAAACGACGGGGGTGATACATCAAGATCGATGCAAACCAAGACAGTCCGCCCGACGCAACCCGCCGGTATGTACTGTCTCGAGCGAGACGTGAAACCTGATGCTCATACACTGAGCTCCATCTACAGCTCCACCACCTGTTGGCCTTCCATCCTCACCTAGAAGCCTGCCCACGCCCGTCCCAACTTCTCCAACGTCACCCAGACAAGTCCGACGGCTACCACCTATCCCTAGCTCTGCGGCCGCCATGCCACCACCACCGCCGCCGCCGCCCCCACCGTCTTTCCCGGTCCCCGATACTCATGCAACATACTATGCAGACTCGCCGTCGCAGCCTCGTCCCAGTTCTGACTCGTAAGTAGGCCTGCGTCTCCATTGCAGGACGGTGTATTTACCATTCACAGTGGACGCCGCCTACCAGCGCCGCCAGTACAGCCAACCAACGGCGTGAACGGGCATGCATCGCCTTATGCGGTCCACAAAGGTCTTCCTCCTGAACCACGTCCGCGACAACTACCGAACACAAGCCGGCCCGGTTCTGGCAATAAGTCCGTAGGAGATGTTCCGCACATATCGATGCCTATACCGGAGGTTAGCACTGAAGCTGAAACGAGGGACTGGAGTTCCCCCAGTGAGTTCAGTGATGGTACTGTTAGTAGGCAGCCTTCCGGACGCTCGCAAACTAATGGGCACGACGACCGGCCTCCGCGTTCGCCGTCTTCTCTGGGCGACATGTACGATTATCCCCCGCCGCAAAATCAGGCTTCAAGCCAGGCCTTGACACCGACTGCGCCCTCGATATATCCAGACTCAAGCTGTTCGTACCTCTCACGAGTTGATCAGGGAAGCCGCTACTTAACGCATTCACACCAGATTCGCTCGGCAGGTCTCCGTCGAATGCCTCATCACAACCAGCCAGTGTCGTCCGCAACGTATCGACGACTACCACTTCAACTTTTGATTCGGGTCGTTCTTCTTCTCTCTACGCCGACAATGACACGATGATCATAGGCGGGTCTTCGACCGCAGCTACGACAGTCGATCGAGGGAACTCCGTTAGTTCTTACGCCTCTCGATCGACCAACAACAGCTGGGCTCCTCTTCCTCCTGCAAAGAATACACCCGCAATTGATGTTGGCTACCTACAACCGCAACCCGGCCCGTCGCACGCTCCCGCAGTGGCGTCCTCGAGCAGGTCTTGGAAGGACAACGATATCATTCGCACACTGCAGGACATAAAGCGGCCATTGCAGCTACACGAAAGCTACGAGGAGGAGGAGTATTACGACGACGAGGATCCCAGCGAAGAGGGCGACGATCGGTATTTCAACCCCGCGCAGCTGAGCCACATTGCCGTACGCCTGCGGGACAAGGTTCCGCGAGGGACACATGTGAAGGGCAGCATACCATACGAGCGTGCCTTTACAGGCAAGGATATTGTGGTAAGCTAGCCCACTTCCTGATTTGGTGGTTAATGTACTCAGAAACGTCTAGTCCACGATCCAGTCCCAGATACAACGAGATCTTCTCATTACGCATGGGATCTCGACGAACGACAGGCGAGCGGCACTCCAAGTCGCGCGTAGTCTGCAGTCACAGTTGTTCTTCTACGAAGTCGAGTGGGGCGGCAAGCTTTTGCAAGATGGTGTCGAGGATGTTTACATGTTCCTGGACGACCAGGAGGGTGGATCCGACGCTCGCATGGAGCAGGAGGAGCTGCCGACAGCCGTTATCACTATGCTGACCAAGTGTTACTCCGTGACATGTGATGAGGGAAAACCTTGTTACTTATATTCCTGTCCGCGCAAGGTGCGCTTTTACTCGCACGAACTGAAATAGATATCCTGAAACCTTACGTGCAGAAGAACGTGCTTGCGGCAATACCTGCTCCTGACACTGACCATACGGAAGACAAGGTGAGGCTGGCGGTTTCACTGGCACGGTGCGATGCTAATATTTGCATTGTATAGGATGAATGGGTATCGACGGTGCCCCCTGAGCTGTTGCAGACCTTGCCAGAAAGCGAAATTAACCGTCAAAAGTACGTTGGACGTGTAAATGAGTCGCAGTTTGGGCTCTGATGTTTCGCATAGCATCATCTACAAGGTCATCAGTAAAGAGAAGCAGTATTTGCGGGACCTCGATACTGTGGAATCGGTACGCCAAATATACGATATATTCCATCTCTTACCTGACTTGGGTGAAAACCAGCTCTTCATCCGCCCTCTCCGAGCTGCCCGGCCTCCAATTATTAGGCCGGATGACATAGACGAATTCATCGATGACGTCTTCCACAATATTCTCGACCTCCGGGAATGCAACCGCAGGTTGCTAGAGGTTATGTACGTTAGGCAAAGAGAGGAGGCTCCTGTTATTCATGGTATCGGTGATATCTTCCTCGACGCTGCCACCGAATTCCGGCTCGCGTACCCAGCTTACGTTGGGCACCTTCCTCTGGCTGAGAAAAGGCTAAAAGACGAACTCGAGCATAATGCCGAATTCCGACGCTTCCTCGAGGTAAGTCTTATCTCACTGGTATCGAAAACGGCGCGTTCTTATAGGACTATCCTTAGCAATGCGCACGACACCCAGATGCCCATCGGTTGGACCTCAAGCACTTCCTCAGTCGGCCCTCTGAGCATTTGCAAAAATATCCGGCCACGTTGGAAGCCATCTGCAAGGAGACAACGGAGGGCAATCCTGATGCTGAGTTCCTCAAAGAGGCGATCGAGGCTATCAAGAAGCTGCAGACCGTCGCTCAGCTCTGGACATTCCAGTCAGCCATGAACAAGGGGCCCAGCGGCAAGCTTGAGTGGTACAACTTGGTCCCTGAGGAGGTTCGCAAAGCCATGCCGAAAAAGGAGGCGAAGCGCCAATCGTAGGCCTATAACTCTACCTTTGCGGTTGACGACTAATGCTACGGGCCAGTATCATCTTCGAGCTAATTAAAGGCGAGATGGACTACGTGAAGGATCTCGAGAATATCGAAGTGGTGAGTGATATCATTCACAAGATATGCACTTACGGGCATGTTGACCGTCTTTGACAGATGTATGTTCAACCACTCCGCGAACTAGACCCTCCTATCGTCCCACGGGAGCGTCTCACTCAGTTCATCACCGACGTTTTCCACAACTTCGGCGAGTTGCATATGCACCACCGCAAGATGCTTAACACCTTCCACGAAATCCAGCGGGATGAGCATCCGTCCATTCGCAGTATCACTGCGGCAATTTACGATGCTGTTCTCAACTTCCGTGAGGCGTACATGGAGTATATCCCAAACTACCCCATTGCTGCCTACCGTATCGATGACGAGATGGCCAATAACCCCTTGTTCCAGCAGTTTGTTGAGCAATGTACCCGTCTTCCGGATGCCAGGAAGTTGGACATGAAGGCGTTTATCAACCGGCCAATTCCCAGGTTGCTTCGGTACGAACTGCTGCTGAAGGGTGTTCTCGAGGAGACGCCTGAGGGTCACGAGGACCGGGAGACTATCCCTCAGGTCCTGGAGGTCGTCAAGGCTCTTGGTAAAGAGACTGAACCCGGTGTCGTCTCTGCGAAACAGAAGGTTGAGGTGTGGCGATACAACTCCAACTTAATGTTCAAGCCAGGAGAGGCGATCGTGAGCAAAGAATTTTTCGTCCTGCGATCTTGTTTTTCTCACGCTACGAGTTTAGGATATGGATCTATTGAACGAGAACCGATCGCTAATCCACACCGGGAAACTTCTTCGCCAGCCTGATAGCGGTTTCGAGTGGAGTGGTTGGACAGAACTCTTTGTTCTACTCTTCGACAACTACTGTATGTTCGGGCGTCTACTCTTGACGTCCTGCCAAACAGCTCATCATTTTGCAGTGGTCATGACGAAGCCTAAGGATAGGGATGGCGTCTCGAAATACCAGGTGTACCGCAGGGCGAGTATTCATGTGACTCTGACATGACATTCAGTTTTTGATGCATCATACAGCCTATCCCACTGGATCTTCTGACGCTCGCCAACTTTACGGACCCGGCGACAACGCGAAACACAGGTCTTCTGCGCCCACGATTGCGTGGAGAGAAGCATGACACCAACTCGCCTAATCCTGGCGCGACATCGAGTCCAGAAACAGCGACCGACTCCCGTGCGGTGTACCCATGTACCATTCATCATAATGGTAGACTGGGCGGCCTTTGGACGCTCTACGCTGAGTCTGCACAAGCTCGGAATGAATGGAAGCAGAAGCTGGACGAGGCGATCGGCCTTCGGAAAGCGGTTCAGGAGTCCAATAAGGTGTTCGAAGTTGAGACGCTCAGTGCCGACACCTTCCTTGTGCCCTCCGTTCTTCCCGGGGCATCCACCCAGCCGTGGAGTCACGAAAACGCATACACCGGGAAGGTCACTTGCTCTGTACCGTTCAGTACGTTGAACTTCAGCTTCGATGGCTCAGCAGCAGCTAATGAAATTATTCAGACACTGCTGACGGTCGTGGACTGGTCGCCATTGGTTGTGCGGAAGGTGTTTGGATTGGGTTCCGGCACGATTCAAGATGTGGGTGTTGCTGCGTGTCCCGCCTTTTCTTGAGCGACTGACCTGTGGCTCTAGCGATGCGTCGTGTACTCCATCTCAAGATGGTTACACAATGTGCCATGCTCGAAGATTTCGGCATTTTCCTTGTGCTCGCTGACAAGGTCGGTTTCCATTGGGTAAAGACAGGCGCGCGCTAACCTGTGTTTACCAGTCACTCTTTGCGTACCACATAGAGGCCCTTGTACCATCATCGCCTACGAGCGCGCACACGTCTCAAACCCCCCAGAAGCTGAGTGGCAACAAGGACGTCCATTTCTTCAGCGTCGGCAATCTGAACGGCCGGACCCTTGTTATCTATATGAAGAAGAAAGGCGTAAGTACTTTGACATTCCGCTGTGAAACGCTTCTCACAGTCTGGTTTTAGTTGGACAGTGTCTTCCGTGTGCTCGAGCCGGTCATTGGCAAGATCAACGAGAGGGCTGAGGCGCCTCGCAGCTTCGGCTCACGTCTCGGTCTCCGATCACAACGATCAGAATGGTTCCGAGTCTACCGAGTGAGTGCGCCTGCTCTGGCATCGCCGCCGCTGACTTGACGGACTGTCCAGGACTTCTTCCTGCCTTCTGAGTCGTTCGACTTAATCTTCCTCAAGGCCAAGATTGTCATCTTGTGTACAAAAGGCTTCGAAATCATGGACTTGACCGAGTAAGCTATAATTTTCACGTGCGGGACGGCCCTAGCTCATTGTTATGTAGCTTCAAAAGTGTCACCATTCCACAGCGCGACGACCCGCGTCTCGAGAAGTTGGCTAAGCGGTGCGAGTCATGTAGGCCTATGGGGATGTTCCGTTCAAGTAAAGACGAGTTCCTGCTTTGCTACGACGGTAGGCGCCATAAAGTTGAATTCCGCCCCTATGCTGACTTGTGTTAGAATTCGGTCTCTACGTTGATCGTCACGGAGACCCAAGTCGAACAGGGCAGAGCGGCGCGGTACAGACCATCGAGTGGGAAGGCACTGCCGAGCATGTTTCCTGGCATCCCCCGCATGTTTTGCTCTTCGATTCGCGTTTCATCGAGATCCGACACATTGAGACCGGCCGGCTCGCGCAGATCATTCCTGGCAACGAGATGCGTTGCATCTGGGATGGCCGAGGCACAACGACGCAGACGCCGGTGACACCTGGGCCTGACGGCTGGAACGAGGGCATCTCGCAAGAGCCGCGCGTGCACGGCGTGATGAACTCTCCTGACCCGGCGCCTCCACCGGTGGGCCCGAACCGTGGGGGCCCGCGACCCGTCGCGCAACACGTCTTCGAGCTAATCCCCACCATCCCGCTGTACCTCCCTGGGTCGCTTTCGTCGCCCTCGCAGTCGACATACTTCAACCAGTCCAATTCGCCGCCTCACTCGCCGCGACTGAACCCTACGCTTTCGTGGAGATCATAGCGTGGTCTCTGTTCCACCCTTTGTTTCGAGTCGTTAAGCTTTCGTCTTCCGTTTGTATCAGCCTGTTGCATATTGTTTTGATAACCTTTCAGAGGATTCGCAATATATTTAACGTATCATACCTTTTGGATTGGTTACTATTTTTCTACCTCCACTTATTCTTGCAGCGCCAGATACGTTCGTGGGTTAATGACAGAACTGGCTTTAGCTGCGTGCTACAATACAGTGGCGAGTGTTACATGGCTAATCGCAAACTAGTTTTTCGGTCGATCGTTCCATCCATCCATGAACTGAGCGAGGCTGCTTTAAGAGATAGTGATCTTCTTCGGAGCTTGCTCTGCAGTAGTCTTGGGGAACGTCACAGTGAGGACGCCGTTGTCGAACGAGGCCTTTACGTCGTCGTGCTGCAAAAGGCAGTCGTCAGCACCTTGCTTAATCTTTCTGTTATCCAGCGCGCTGGTACATACCTTGACACCCTGGGGCAGCGAGATCGAGCGCGCGAACTTGCCGTAGCGACGCTCGCGGACGACGTAGCCGTTCTCATCGCGCTCGGCGGACTGCTTCGACTCGCCGGAGACGGTGAGGACGTTGTTGTGCACGTCGATACTGACGTCCTCTTTGTTGATGCCCGGCAGCTCGAACGTCGCCGTCACCGCGTTCGCTTTGTCGTCCTCGTGTACATCCATCCTGACGGAGATGCTCGTCAATACCCTGCGCGTGCCCAGGACAAGTGTGTTGGGACGACGTACCTTGGTCGTAAGGCCCGGCCCTCGGAACCCTGGCGGGCAATCTGGTTGCTGCCGCCGTTTCCGCCGGCATCGGTGCGTGCATTAAACGCCTCTTCGAAGAGGCGGTCGAAGTCGGAGAGGGTGTAGGAGGGCTCGTAGAAGAAGCGGGGGAATGACATTGTGGTGTGTGTAGCGAGTTGGGACGAGATTATTGGAGGATTTTCTTGGATGATTCTTGTTTTTTTGTTTTGAGGTCTACCTGCTGAGACGTGTGGTTTAAATACCTGTGCCAGTAAGACGACTACGGTCTATTCATCGAACATCCTGGAAGGGCACATGTCCTCCAGCAACTTCTGGACTGGCGCAGAAATTGGAGTCTCGGCTGGATCATGACCTGCAGTGAGCTATACAAAATATCTCATTACATGACGCAAGCCCCTAACGGTGTTCACGCACATTCAGGAAAAGGAGGCAGCCGAGAAGAACTCTAGAGTCGGACGCCCAGAACAGTCGAGAAACTTGGAGGCGCTCGCAGAGGCGTTGTGGCGCGGCAGTCCAAACACTGATCAACAAATGCGAAATCCTCTTCGCCTTCGACATCGACTGAGTTCAGTGCTGCGAGCAGTTGCTGGACTACACCACAACATGTCGATGGAAAGCAAGGTCATAGCTAGCAGTAATAAAGCTTCTCGTACGGCATCGTCTGTGCACGACGTTTCGGCTGAAAAGCCACCATTCGGAGCTCGGTCAGTCGCAGCCATCTCTGTTCGTATTCTAAACCGACAAGAGATTTTTCGTGCACGATAGATTTCTGACTCCAGATCAAGATGTGTGGAGTCAAAATGCGTGGGACCATGTGCCGCCGCCCGACGACCAAGATGATATTATCGCTGCGGCTATAGCGAGACAAAAGTCGGCACCTGTCCCGGAAGACGAGAAGAAAAAACACAACGAAAAACCTGCGAAAAATTGGTGAGATATACTGGAATTCTGAACCTCGAGCTTTTCCAATAGATCTCCAGGGATAATTTCTACAAGGCGAACGCGGGGAATTTCTTCCGCAACCGTAAATGGTAGGTGGACCTTCTCTTGGCTCGGCATATTGATAACATGAATAGGCTACACCTAGAATTTCCAGAGCTTGTTAAAGCGGCCGAGCCTGAGGTCCGTGCGTTTTCCTCCAGCCTCTCGTCTTCGAAAGCTTATGTTAGCGATAGACTGGGCCGTTAACTATCGCGGAGATCGGCTGCGGTAGGTCGGATTACGATGGCCTGAGATGATAATGAACTCACTTCAACGATTTTTCAGGCGCTGGAAACGCCATATTTCCTCTCCTGTCCGCGAATCGTAATCCCAACCTGACCTTGCGAGCATATGACTACTCGTCGCATGCAGTGAAATTGGTGCAGGTACCTATCGAGTTCATTACCCTTTAGTCCAGTAATCGATGTGCCCCCTCTCAATAGTCGAACCCGCTCTATCAGTCGCCACCTTTGGGAAATATCGAGGCTGCAGTCTGGGACCTGTCTTCGAATTCTTTGCCAGCAGGGCTGGAGGGTGGCGCGGACTTCATCATCCTGATCTTTGTGCTCAGTGCGTTGCACCCGAACGAGTGGCACCAAGCCATGACAAATGTCCATAAGGTACCCGTCTCGAAGCGCCTCTCTGCATTTGTGCTTTGCTGACTCACCGAGCTGCATGATACGACAGCTATTGAAGCCTGGGGGAATGTTGCTCTTTCGGGACTATGGGCGATACGACCTGACACAACTGCGTTTCAAAGGCGGCCGTCTTTTAGAAGACAACTTCTACATTCGTGGCGACAAGACGCGGGTTTACTTCTTCGAGCTCCGTAGGCATTCTCTCCGCGCCATCACACCGCTCACTACTAAGATCATCTATAGATGAGCTCGCTCTCCTCTTCACCGGGTCAAAAGTCCCGTCCACTTTCCAAACAACAGATACAGAGACCGTTGAAGAAGAGGACACCACCACTTCCGACGACACTGGTGCCGCGGCGCCCCCGCTAATTGCATCCGGCTTGCACACGCCCGCCAAGGCCGAGACATCCCCTTCGCGGCCTTCAACCCCATCTCATGCAAAGCCGAAATCCGCGGGTGACATTTACCCTTCACTGCTCGAAGCGTCTGGCCTATCCCACCCGCTCTTCGCCATCGAGCAGCTTGGCGTTGACCGCCGGCTCATCGTGAACCGGAAGCGCCAGCTGAAGATGTACAGAGTCTGGATGCAGGGGAAGTTCCGCAAGCTGTAGTGGTCGCGAAGCTTATGTGCAGCTGCACATTAGGAGTGCATGCGCATGAAGCATATGCGAGAGAAGGGATTCCAGACTTGAACGTCCAGCCTACCCGTTAAGCAGACAGCTGAGATATCACTTATAATTACGCTTTACGACAGTTTTGTCTATGAATTGCCCAGTCTCTAGCAATCCGCATGAATGGAAGGTCGACTTTGAGGCAAATATGGCGAAATACCTACTTTTTCTGGCAATCGGGGCCGCAATACGCGGTATGCCAGCATCCGGTGCACACACGCAGACGATGCGCTGGTTTATGCACGCTGCACAAGCACTGGTCCCGTGCACATCGTGAGAGCGGCGAGAAAATACCGATATGGGCCAAGGATAGGTCGCTCGAGCCATATTTGCCGACTCCCAGAGACGCTCCAAGATCGATCCACGCGTTGGAGATCGTTCGCCAGCCGCCATGGTAAGCCAATCTGGGTGAACTCAGCTTCTGAAGAATCTCTCTCCAGAGCGAGCAACTGAAGCGCCGCATCGCCTCCAGCTGCGGACGATTGCCCAGACTGTCAACTTGCCGTGTGCGGTGTTCGTTGAGGTGTACGATGCACTGTTCGATTATCCTGTGCACCTGCGTCAGCTGCCCATCTTGGCCTGGCACTATTTGCCACAATAAGCGTCCTTTATAAGCGAGATAACACGGGTGGTGCTCACTGCGTGGAGTGCTACCCTCCAATATTAGACGAATATACTGGAAAAGAAAGACAACAACAGCGTGGACACATCGTTCCGAAGATTTCTGATAGATAACTGCAGGCGGTGTACTGTAGAGTCGTCAGTTTCTTCGACGTGGACACGAGTTGTGGAGCACTAACATGATGAAGAAACGTAGAAACTCCAGATTTATGGCATGTGACTGCGCACTGGCAACGGAGGATAGACACGTCTGAGTTCTCGAAGCCGCTAGGGCGCCGACGAGGAGTGCACGCTCGACTTCTGGATTTGACGTCATTGGGCTACTATCGTCTTGGCGAAGTAGTGTGAGGGCCCAGAATACCGCGTGGAACATCCGATCGACGCCTTTGAATTCGCTCCTGAAATCCCTTAAAATAGCTTTGGCGACGAACATTGGGCTTGTGCACCCTGCAGCTCGAAGTTCCTGTTGGAACACTGTGGTGTAGCTAAGGCCGTGGGCAGATGTCTGGCAGCGGTCCTCTGCTATTAGCATTACGTGCTCCAAAGCGACAGTGCGCCATGATTCATCTGAAACCCATATCCAGCAGGCAACCATGACATGCGCAATAGGACAGGATGTCGCCCTGATCGTTGGGGGCCACGATGGTCTGTGGTACAAGCTAAGCGGAAGTGAGTGAGATGGCGATCACTACACTCACCCGAGATTCTGCTCAATGATCCAACTCGCGGCAGCAAAATCGGTTATTATCTGGTCGACCGGGTAGATAGGAGAACGCGCAGCCTCCCAGGGATCAGGCTGCGAGTCCAGAAATGGAGTCTTGATCTCCCAAAGGGCGTCCCAGAATCTCAAGCTGGCGCGGAGCAGGGAGTGAAGAGTTGCGAACAGCTGATTGCGCGGCGTGGAAAATACAGGAGGGGTAGGATCCCAGATCGAGATGGCAACATTTAGGCAAGTGGTGAGTAATTTGATCGCCCACCCAAAGTATGGCTAGATGCAAAGTCAACGAGTCAGAGATTCCGGTTTGGGGTGTGAATAATGGCATATGTACCTTTACGGTTTCGAGATAGTAAGTCATATCCGTGGAACAGCATAGTAACTCATCTTTGCTGAACCCGCACAAGTGGCTATCCAGAATGATGGCCAGCACTACCTGCATAAATTCCGTGTCGAACAGATCGTCCACGCTTAAATTGCCCGCCTTGATCGTCCCCTCAATGGTGCTGGCAGTGCCCGATAATACGTTAATGCGAGATTGCTGCGTGTGAGGCTCTTGATGATTCTGCTGCATCGAGCCTTTGAACATTTCCAACAGGAAGGCGCCTGAGGATGTTCTCGATTGTAACAGGTCCGCAAGTCTGTTGGAATTCATCTTGGTTTCTGCACTATGTCTGTCAAATTATAGCATGAGAGTTGCAAGATCATGAGTCGATAGTGCAGAGCACTAAGAACCTCTCTAGTCGAGCAGTAGCAGATGATCGATGCGACCTTCAAAGCGCTAGAAGAGCTCAAATTAAGATAGAGTTCGCGGCCAGGCGTGGGTACCCACGAGGCCCGCGGCGCTCTGCGCCGTTAGAGGTGCCACTTTCGAGCGGCCAGTCTGAGGATAACCTCACTGAGCCTGCAAATATGAAGATGAAATCAGAATATGCCTAGGGTGTAAGTCTTATGAAGAAGCTGATCCCGATAGAAAGTACTTGCTAAGATGCGTTATCACGGCGAATACCTCTAAGTCAGCACTTGGGACATGGCGTAGGAAGAGAGGAAGATACGGAAACACCCACTGATAAACGCGACGCTAGCAGAACATATCTGACGATAATCAAGGGATACCGCTAGTCTCCCTAGGTACACCTTATCTAATCAGCCGATGATAGTCGATCGACTTTGGTAGTAAGGGATACCCGCAGGTGTCGCATAAATCCAGTTTTACTTCTAAAGCGTAACCGAAATTCTCTGAGACCATCGCTTGTCGCTGCTCCGAGAGCAGTCCGGCGTATCCTACCCGCTCTTCGCCATTTGGTATTGATCAGCTCGTTGTAGACCTGGAGCAGCAGCTGGAGAGATACAGATCTGAATGTAGAGGAAGGCGCGTAAGCTGTAGAGGCCGTGTAGGTACCGCGAGAGATGCATCGCCCCTAGAGTCGCATCGGACTCTAAACAATCGTGCCACGTGGTCGATGTTCTGAACCGGGCTTGCGCATACAAGTATAGCAACCAATACACTTTACGGCACCATTTTTTATGACTTGCGCCCATGCGAACATGACCAAATATCGTACCCTGTTTGGCAACGGGAACCACAGTACGTGGCACGCCAACATCCTGTACACATACGCACACGATGCGCAAACTTGTGAACGCTACATAGGCACTGACTCCACGCACAGCGTGTGGGGGGTGAGAAAGCATTGACTACGTCTAAGAACGGGTCATCCGAGCCATACTTGGCAGTTCTCAAGGCAGCCCCGAGGCTCAGCCACGCACTGAGAACTGAGTACCATCTGCGGTGGTTGAGGAGCTGGGGAGAATGCAACTTCTGAGATGTCACGCCAGAGTATGCAGCTGAAGCGACGCATCGTGTCCAGCTTGGTGTTGTTGTTGTGGTCGCTAGTCCGCTTAGGCCGTACTCGCTGTTCTTTGAGGTTTGTGGACGACGTTTGGACGGAAAAGCGTCCAAACGCCGTCCAGAATGTTTAATCGCCATCTTGCACATCACTGTGATCGTCCGCCTCTGCATTCTGAAGCGCCCGAGGATGTCCTTGCCGAGCCCGCAAACAAAGGAATGGTCGGGATACTTGATCGCAGCAGATATCTCTACTGTGACCGCTGCAAATTCAGCCTATGACGACAAGAAGGTACAAGATACCAAGCAAACGCAGACAAGCACCGACAGAACGGAGCCTGATGATATACGGGAGACATTCCGGGCAGTACAAGGTGAATTGATGCAACTCCTCCAGTAAAGCCGAAATATTCGAATCTGCTGCCGTCTCGGAGCGCTGTAGCGTGCGGCCCCGTTTTCCGACATCGAGGGGCTCGGTATAGACACCGGCTTATCGTGAGCCGGAAACAACAGAGTTATGAGAGTATCAATTAGCACACTCTGCGACAGTGCTGTTTATGGCTCGCCCAGTCTCTGGTAATCCGCGTAAGCAAGATGTCTATCCCAAGACGGACATGGCCAAAAACATACTTTGTTTGGCAGCTGGAACCGCAATATGCGGCGCGCCAACACCCAGTGCACACGCGTAACCGGTGTGCAGGTTTGTGAATACTGCACAGGCACTGGCTCCATGCACAGCGCGCAAGAGGCGGGAAGGCGTTGGTAGCAGTGAGATGTGAATCGTTCGGCCCATATTTACTGGTTTGCAAGGCCACTCCAAGACTGCGCCACGCATAGATGACTAATTTCCAGTCGCGATGGTTGCGAAATCGAGGTGCACGCAATCGCTGAGCGATGTCGTGCCAGAGGGTGCAACTGAAGTTGCGCATTACGTCCAGCTGAGGTCGACTGCTCGAGCTATCAACTTGCTGAGTGCGTTGTTCTGTAAAGGTTGCGGCGCACTGTCCGATAGCACTGCGCAGCTGCGACAGCTGCATGTCACGTCCTGCTTTTCCCTACTGTTAGTATTCTCCATAGGCAAGATAATATGTGTAGCGCGCACTCTCTAGAGGTCTACCCTCCAACATGGGACGAATATACTGGAAAAGAAAGGCTACGATAGCATGGACACATCGTTCTGAAGATTTCTGATAGACAGTAGCAGGTGGCGTGCTGCGAAGGCATCAGTCTTGGCAACATGAAGGATCACCGAGCACTAACGTGATGAAGAAGCATAGAAGATCCATACCGAGCTCCCACCCGTTATCTGTGACGTTGACCACGCACGCCTGTGTCCTCGCAGCTGCTAGAGCCCCCATAAGAAGTGCCCGTTCGACGTCTGGGCTCGACGTCATTGGGCTTTTTTTGTCTGGACGAAGCACCGTGAGGGCCCACAACAGTGCGTGGAGCATCTGGTTGACACCTCTGAACTCGCCCCTGTAATCTCTCAGGATAGCCCCAGCGACTTGCATTGGTCCCGTGCAGCCTGCGACTTGTAGTTCGTTTTGAAAAATCTTAGTGTACCCAGAACCATGAGCAGGGCTTTGGCACCTGTCCCCTGCCATTATCATCGCCTGCTCCAGGGCGGTGTGGCGCCGTACTTCCTGTGAGCCCCATATCCAGCAGGCAACCATAACATGGGCTATGCGACAGGACGGTGCTCTGATCGTTGCGGGCCATGATGGCCTGTGGTACATGGCTTAGCAGAAGCGAACAGAGCAATATTACTGTACTCACCCGAGTCTTCGCTCAATGAACCAGCTCAACGTGGCAAAGTCGGTTATTATTTGGTCGACCATGTCGACAGGAGAGTGCGTGGCCTCTGAGGGAACAGGCTGCGAATCCAAGAACGGGGTCCTGATCTCCCAAAGTGCATCCCAGAATTTTGAGCTGGCACGGAGTAGGGAATGAAAAACCACGGAAAGCTCTCTGTATTGCGCAGATGACGCGGGAAAGCTGGACTCCCAAACCGAGATGGCAGCGTCTAAGCAAACAGTGAATAGTGTTATCGTCCACACGACGTATGGCTAAATGCAAAGCTAATCAGTCAGGGACTCCGGTTCAGTGCGAGAAAAAAGCTTATGCACTTTGACATTCTCGAGGTAGTCAGTCAGATTTGTGGACCAGCACAGCAGTTCGTCTTTGCTGAATCCACAGAAGTGGCCATCCAGGATAATGTTGAGCACTACAGACATGAAGTCCGTGCGGAGTAGATCATCCAAGTACAGATTGCCCGCCAAACGAGCCTGCTTGATAGAGCTGACGATGTCTGACACCACGTTGGCGCGAGAACGTTGTGAGTGAGGCTCTTGATGATTCCGCCGTATGGTGTCCCTATACATGTCCAGCATGAAGGTGCCTGGATCTTCCTCGAGTTGTTTGTACTGATGGACAAGTCTGTTGGGGTCCGTGGTACCCTCTACACCACCCTGCCCTAGTAATGGCACGTGAGAAACATGAGGCGACATGAGGCGACACGAGGAGTTGCAGAGCACTGACAGCACTGATACTCTGAACTCAGGTAGTGGCGGAGGGGTGTACGGGGTAACCAATCCGGACGTCGCAGTTTAGATCAAGGTTCGTGAACAAGGGTACAGCCACTTGCAGAACGACGCACGGCGGAGTTTGTTGACTCATTTCATCGCTCCGCCTCACCCGTCGGGAATTTCCACACTGGGGCTAGGGCGAGATGATACGGATCTGATGGAGGTGGGGCGCCCCGCGGCGCTCTACGCTTCTGCGCCATTTGAGCTGCCAGTATACTGGTGAAAGCAGAATATTGCATGTGCAGGACGTGAGGTCTGTGTAGGGAGGCTGGCTACGGCATGGAAAAATGGTCGAGGTGAGTGCTACAGTGAGCACCGTATTTCTATGGCGCATCGAAGGAAGACAGTGCAATCTTGGAACCCGAGACTTATCCCAGCTACGTCAAAATCTTAACGAGAGTAAACAGGCTTTACCAAGCACAGACAGGCATCCAGAAACTTTAATTAGCGATGTTTATCAAACTTAACCAATATTTGTGGTTACGGGGTCCCACCTCAGCTTGCGTGCAAACGCACACGACTAATATATGGCCTTCAATGTCATCGCGTATGCAGCTGCAGCCATTCTGTTATCCAACCCAAGGCTTTACGGCCCTTAGTATATCCATAACACAGATGGTAGTACTGCGTCTCTGCATACAGTACGGTACGCTCCCCCAGCAGGCAAGGACCGATAGAACAGTCCGATGATATACAAGAGATATCGCGGGCGTCACATGAAGTCAATGGCACGCTTTCGCCCCCTCTGCAGGCCCGCAACACTCTCGGTGTCTACTTCCAGCGGAGGCTCACTCGGGACATCGTCGACAGGCAAGCTCTGCGCGACTTCCGGCGGGGGCTTCTCGATCCACATGCTGTCGTCCTCCCCATCCTCCGCGCCCTTCCTCTTTCGTTTCTTCTTGCGCTCGCCATCTTCGTCTTTCTCGCGTTCCTTGCCCTTATCCTTGCTCTTGTGCTTATCCCTGCGCTTCGCGGCACTAACATCGATCTGCAGGCCCTCATCCTCGGCGTCGAACGACACGAGAGGCGCAGCCTTCTTCTTCTTCTTGTCCTTCGTCTTGTCTTTGTCCTTCCGCGCCTCTCGCTCACCACGCGGGACGAACATCGGCTTAAACGTCGTGAGGTCGACCTTCTCTGGTTCTTCAGAGACGGGAAGCGCGCTTGTCTTGGGCTCGTGTGGCACTTGTGTTGACCCGGCCGCGAGGAGATGTCGAGGGGCATCCTGCTGCGTAGATGTCGATGCCAACAGGTCCGTGGATGGTGCAGGCTGTTGGAGATCCGTGGCATCCTCTTCCTCATCAGAGTCCTCCTCATCGCTCGCGAAGATGGCTTTGAAGACGTCCATGGCCGGGCGCTGATACGTCAAAGTATCTCTGCCTTGATCCTCGTCTTCCCCGAGCCCAACGTTGGCCAAGTTCCTTGGCCCCTGACTTTCCGTACTTGCAGGTGCAACGCCCGCAGCGCCGTCCGTGATCATCGGCGGTGGGGGCGCGGCCATACCGGTATCCGCAGGAGCACCTGCACCCGTGCCCGGTGTACTTGCCGCGTGCTCTGGCGTATCCGCGTCTGCTTCTACTTCTGGGGGCTTCACGCCGAATCGTTTGCAGAGTAGCCTTGCAGGTTGCCACGGACTGAGTTCGCGCGTAAGCGGACCAAACATGCCCATGCGCACGGCCGCCATGCGGGGGTCTTCCTCCTTCTCCTCCTCCTCCGGCGGCGTCTCTGGCGCGGAGACGTCGGGTGTATGCAGGCCCTCCACGGTTTTCGGGCCCATCTCGACGATCGCGGCGCTCTTGAATCGGCTTGCCATCGCGCCCGAGAGCGGCTTGAACACTGTCGCCGCTTTCGCGTAGTCTGCGATCTCCTTGTTGAAGTCCTCTACGCGCTGGCTTGGAAGCGGGCCGAATCCAAGCTGGGCGCCATCAGACGAGTCAGCGGCATAGTTGAGGAAGGCGGTATAGCGTGACTGCTTCGCCGGGTCTGCTGTGAACGGCTGGAACCCCTGAAGCGCGGCTTTTGCGACTGATGGGTGTACGTGCGGCATATCGATCTCTCCAGGTAGATGCGATGAAGAAGAAGCACTCCGATCTGGCTCTGGAGTCGATGGTTTCCCCGCTGTTATATTATTTCGGATGCTTTCCAGACGCTCACGGTCCTTCTGGGACATCAAGTCGAAGATGGACCGCTGCTGAGCAGGCAACGGAGTCTCGCCCAGCATAGAACCTCGCTGCGGGAGAATGATATGCGGGTGTTATCGTTGAGCTTACAGCGCATACAACCAACGCACCTCATCTGCAGAGAGCTGACTCCGTTTCCACTCTTCGTGCGTTTGGTAGGCTTCTCGCTCTTTGTCCTTCGCCATAGGCCTGTTCTCCTTGTCTGCGCCAGCCTCCCATACTCGCCTCGGATTAGGTTTCCACTCTGGAGGTACTTCTGGTATGGGAAACCTATCATGTATAATAAGTTCAACCACTATCAAGTTCAATATAAGCCTCGTACCATCCATCTTCCTGCACGGGCCGCTCGGACAAGATGAAACCCTTGAGGACAGGTCGTCCGTCATTAAATGCCTGTGTTGTTTGAGGCTGCGCTGGAGTTCTCTTAAAATTAAGGAGTAGGGATTAACCGCATGTAGTCAGAGAGGCTGTGAGGTAACGCACAGTGTCCTGTCTACGCCTCGATGACGAGCCCATGGTAATCTGATCTTCGTCCTCTGTGGCGTCATAGGCGACAATTCTTGTCTTTGGACCTCTTGATCCTAGGGCACCATCGTAGATGTCCAGGTCGTCTTCGTCAGCATCGTTTAGAGCGCCCAGTCCAAAGCCCGCTACACACAAGATTAGGCACGCTATATTGAGGGCTCGCAGACATACCAGATAGGTGGGGACCCCTTTGCTCTCCACCACCCCGTCCTCCAAGGGACTCACTAAGGCTAAGACCAGGCGTATATCCCAGACCATGCGAGTTGTCCTTCCGCGAGACGAGCAACAGCGGCGTGTCCCTCCTCGGATACATGTGCTTTTTCGCTTCTTCATCGTTTTCATCCTCAGTCTTGGAAATACCTGCCTGGCGATCTTGCTTGTTGCGCTGCTCGTAGGTTATTCGTGGGCCGATACCTTGCCCGAGGCGCCATCCCATCTTTCTGAGTATACGTGCTCCTACAGAGTCTTGTGAAGGAGGAGCTAGGGAGGCAGCGACAGCTGAAGCCATGGAGCTGTAAGCTATAAGCTTTCGTATTATAGAGCAGGAACCAAGAACTACTCACTCCTCCTCAGTACCAGCACCCGCTCGACGTCGGAGCTCGGCCTCGGTACCACCTAAGTCCATCTCCTCATTCTCATCTATCAATTGCCTACTTTCCCTCAGCTCTGCAAGGTCTTCTTCGTCCATAAAATCCTCTGGTCGAACCTCCTTCTTCTTGGCGCGGTCACCCCGCGATGACATGAACGTAGAAGGTGTCCACCCTGAATATCCCTCGTAAGCCTTGAACTACCATCGAGAAACGATGCACGCACCTTCTTTCGAGCCAACAGAGTTGAAATATCCTGCAGAGAACCCACCCGTGAATGCTCCGTGCAGTCGTCTACGACCCTTCTCATCTCGGACCTCTTGCTTCCACAGCGGGACAAACTCCCCCGTATCCCTCGATTTCTCGAGCGGTGGGAGAGGTGTTCCAATCTATCACACGACAGTTAGCAGTTGCACACGTCGGTGAGATATGTCGCTGTGACATACCAGACAAAAGTTCTCATTAGCCTTCGAGCTCGAAGGGTCGACGCCTAAGTCATTGAGCTTACGCTTAAGACGACTAGTCATGACGAGGGAGCAGTCTCCAGGAAAGGCTTAATCAGTCGATTGAAAATGAAGGACTGAGGCAGCAAAGTCCAGTTCCTGTATGTGCCGTATGCGCCGCAAAAAGAGGACGTGATGAAGATAAAGAGTTGGAGCGCGGCGTGCGGGTCGAAACCGCGGTGGACTGAAGTATTCGGGGTCTTTACCGCCATCTGAGATCCGAGTACCCCGAGCACTGCCCCTTACGATGTTGACATCTTGTGTACGTATCCGTGGTCCCTGCAAGCCACTGGTTCCCCTTTGAAAGAGGGTCCACTACCAACGCAGAACCCGGAACTCCGGACCTCAATGTAGCAACGCCCATTTGGCCTACTGTGCGCTTTCGAATTGCATTATTATTGCGCGGCGGCTCAAGACATTGCTGACCGTTCACTAACCATACGAGATTCACAAGGAATTATAAACCCGCGTTGTCAGCGGTGTCCGCGACAGCTTCGAGATCTGTGTACGCGCTTGACGTCCTACTGCCGTAGTCTTGTGGGGCAAGTACCCCAAGCTCGCTGCCGATATTCTTTGGCACGTTCTGAGTCGCTATCAGTACTAGTGATAGTCATAATTGTACAGCGCGCATACCGTGCGGCTGTCGTCGTTGACTCCGGGAGGGGTACCGCCGCCGACTCACCGGCCAAGTCATCATTCCAGAAGTGGAACAGATGTAACCATATGTGGCAAATTTCGAGAGAAGGAAGCGTCGAAGAAGCTGCTTCTCGTCGATCTTGGGCGAGTCAGCCTCTTCCGCGCCGTTCTTCGGTCTGCACTCCGGCCGGCTGACAGGGACGGTATATAACGGACGACGCTGGTTCGTTTTCATCCAACGCCCTTTCCCATCCCCCTTCACTGCGTCTCGACCCCGGTGGTCTTATACCCCCCTTGCTTTCGTGTTGTTTTCGCGCTTTCGATATCGCAAATATCTCCTCGCGACAGGCTCGCTGATACTCGTCGATCTTACCCAACATGGTTGTCCTTTCTCCCAACTTCGCCATCCTCGCTTCTCTCTCTGCCCTGGCGGTGGTCTCTATGCTCCCAAACGCAGAAGCCGTTGCAATTCCTAGCACAGATAGTAGCGAAGGCTCACCGTCTTCCCTCAACGGCCAAAGCTCATCGAGCCCTAGTGTTCAAGGAGCAGACGCACCGCCATCTCCGGAGACCGTTCCCGTTCTTTCCCTCCCGGGACTGTCTAGGAGGCGCGTAGAGACTGAATCTCAAGGAAAAGGAGAGGTGACGGAGCATCACCTGGAGGAGGTGAGTATTCCAGCCTGTATAGCTAACTGCCACCTCCTTACTTGATGACTCAGCGGTGGAATCCATTGCATCCCCTCCTTCAGGTCGGAAAGATCTGGATCGGAACTGACCCGCCTTTCGCTTCTCGCTCGTACCACGATAACGTCGTGGTCAAGGGGGACGACGACCACGTCCATGTCAGTAAACACCACCGTGGGCATGATGACGTAGTAGTCAAAGGCGACGATCAGCACGTCCACGTCCACCGCCGTTCACCTGTACCTCATAGCCGCCATCATGACGACCACCACAAGACCATTGTCAAGGGTGATAATGACCACGTGAACGTACACGAGAAGCGTGTGCCACGGAGGCACCGTCACCATCGCTACCACCATGGTCATCATCGCCGATCGTCTCACGGTCATTCGTACCACGAGAAGAGGGACGACACTGGCATTTCCGGTGTCTCTGTACCACTTCTAGGCAAGGATCGGACTTTGGTCGTTCCGGCCTCTACGCAGCATCGTAGGTCTGGGGCCCTCGGCGATACCTTGATTCTCGACGGGAATGGAGAGCATTTCATCATGGGCTTGAAGCGGCAGCTCGGGGATACTCTAATTCTCGACGGCAGCGGCGAAGACCTAGTGATGGCTACAAAGCGTCAGCTCTCTACCATGTCAGCGTTCGCTGAGCCTGAGGGCGTACCCGGTACCATTGATATCATGGTATGTGTCGAGCGTGTTCATAGCGTCCCGTACATTCATCCCTTTTGCAGAGCAGCGTCTTTGGGTCGCCGGTAGGCGAGAAGATCGCGTCGCTTGTCCTTTCTTCGGCGATGGGCGACGACGTTCTTGGGAACCGAGATCCCTTCGTGCTGAACGCCTCGGGTACGAACCAGACTCAGATTTACATGGTTCTTCTCTCCGATGATCCCGATTCGACCAACCCAACTTCTCCTGATGCTGCCCCGAACTCGACGTCTCCAGCGTACCCGGGCAACAATTCAACTACGTCAACGAATACGACAGAAGCATCAGACGCGTCCCAGACCTTCACCCTGGCCGATCTCTCCGGTTCCACCGCACCAACAGACCCCTCCAGCTCTTCCAACTCGACGTCGTCGGGCAACTCGACCACTCCGGGAAACTCGGACAACTCGACTACTTCGGCACCATCCCAGTACAAGAAAGTTGCCTTGAAGATTCCACTCTTTGACGCCGGGTCAGCCACGATGAAGGCTTACTGTGCGACTTTCGACCCCCAGCCGATGGCGCCTTCGCCGTTAACGGTCGAGAATTGTGCGAACGGTCCAACGGTTCAGGAACACAAGAGCCAGGTTTTCGCCTATGATCCTGAAACGGGTGCTATCCAACCGATGTGGTACAACGGCGAAGACGATGGGATGCCGGATGATGAGGACGACGGTGGCGACGACAGCGGCGATTTCACCGGCGGCGACGGTAGCGATGAGGATGGCAGCCTTCCCGATGGTGACGACAGCGATTCTCCGTCTCCAGCTAACGTGACGTCCACAGCTGACGTTGACAACACGGTTGCTCGGATCGAGAACTTGAGTGACAAGCTGCTCAATGACGACACGTTAATCCATCCTCCGGCTCCTTCCATAGCGGCAAAGGCCCACGCGTTCGTTGCCGATAATTATTCCAATGCTCAGAACGTGACGCTTATGTTTACTCCCACGCCTCCCGAGCTTTCTTCTCAAGCTGCAGATGAGGAGCGGTTGGCCTCCCCGTCTTCGTCTTCGGTACCCGCTACAATCTCTGGCACCACTTCGTCGACCTCAGACGCTGCGCCGAGCACTGGATCGTACTCCAACTACTCGTCGATGTCGACGGCTTTCTTCCCTGCTGCTACGTCTTCAGCTGCATCTTCGATGACGCGCTCTGGCTCTACGGATACCAGCTTAGGCACCGCCTCGACGACTGTGACATTCTCTCCCGCGTCCGCGGTTGCGACGGGCGCATCTTCGGCCGCTGGTGTCAGCACGACAAACATAAGCTCAGACGTGTCGTTGTCTCCTGCTTCGGCTACGCCTTCCTCGTCTTCTTCTTCTGAAGCCACCGATGGCTTTAGCTCGGTAACCGTTTCTTCGACGATGATCTCATCGGCGGACGCGACGACAGCCTCTGCGACGTTGAGCGATCCTTCCGCCTCCGCAACTTCGGACAGCGCATCTATCTCTGCGACTCATACTCTCGGCGTGCAAGTGTTTGATCCTGATGCTACTGCCTCTTCTGATGCCTCCGGCTGCTCGAACGCGACCACGACGGCTTCCAACACAGACTCTGCGACCGCTGGCTCTGCGACCGACTCTTGTCCTGCGGCAAGTGCTACTCCGACCTCTGCGTCTGGCTCTCTTGGCGCTCAGGCCGCTTCTACCTCGTCGAGCACGTCGATTACAGGTCCTTCCGGCGCATCGTCAACCGAGTCTTCCGGGGCGCCGTCTATGACTCCTGTTAGCACTGCGCCCTATGAGTGGAAGTTCAAGCAGGGTTCGGAGAAGAGAGGCTACACCGCTGCGTACGGTTGGTAGATCACGTTGATCGAGAGTGTCCCCCCGATGTGTTTGCGATGTACATCACTATACCTTACATTCTCTTGGTTTTGAATTTATGGAATTGGGCGGATAACTCTTTGTGTGCAGCTCGTGAAGAGGCCCGGATTGAGTCCAAAATTGCCTGACAGTCAAAAAAGGACGAGACTAAGGAACGAGTGGAGACACTGAGGACTCTGAGGCGGAGTTAAGACTCGACGAGCGAAACAAAAAGGATTCATACTAATTCGTAGGTGCGAATGGCAATAAATATTGAGACCCGTAGGTCTACCACTCCGGGAAAGCGTGTCATCCTTGTGCAGGGGCCATGCTAATCTTCTCTGTATCGTTCCAATTTTTTCGTATGTCACCCCGAAGGGGACATTAAACATGGTGCGGGTGCTCTGTCCCGTGACACATTTTTGCTTTTTGTTTAAGTCGCGGGTTACGGGCGCTCGGCTTTGGCGGCGGCCCTGCTGAGAGCTAGAGGAATATTGTCTTCATTTTGTGATCTGCCGGGGTACAGACGGCTGTCAACTCGAGGTGCATTCACACTCTCTAGCACGTACTTTGATTTCTACCACTAATTGAGAGTGAACATAGTCGCACCGAAAGGTGACCATGGCGGAGGAATTCATCACAAAGCGGCTGCACGTCTCAGGACTCACGCCCGCCATTACGCCCGCAGACCTCTCGCAAAAGCTGGGCTCGTTCGGGACCGTGAAGGCCCTCGACGGCTTCGGTGTCCTTGACGTGCTCGGCCGTCCACGGCCATTTGGGTACGTAACGCTCGAGACGACAAAGCTGAAGCTCGCGCGGTGCATGAACCTCTTGAGCGGAGTTACCTGGAAGGGTACCAAGTTGAGGATTGGCGAAGCGCGACCAGATTTCCGGGAACGGTGTGTGTGCTGGTCTCGAATCTCGGGGCGGAAAGCTGATGCGGGGGTACGTGCTGCAGGCTGGCGAAGGAGCGCGAAGCACAGGATGGCGAGCCCCCGCGCAAGAGGAGGCGCCTCCTCCGGGGCGTGCAGGGCATGCACGCTGCAGAAATGTCGCTCGTCACGCCTGAGAATGTTGCACAGCGCAGGGGGTGGAAGGTCACGCCCCTCGGACGACTCGTACGCCCGATTCGCATGCGTCCGGAGCGGCCGCTGCCTGAGCCCGTGGCGACTGCTGTCGCAGCGAAGGGAAAGGGAAAGGACAAGATGGGCAAAGAGAAGACGAAGAAAAGGAAGACTAAGGAGCCCTTGACGAGGGCACGCAGGCAGACAATCGATCCGCTCAAGTATGGGTCTCAGCAGATGAAGGGTGTATTCCTCGAAAGCTTGGTGGTTGAACCGAGGAGGGGGGTACAGGAGGAGCCGCTGAGGAGACTTGACGAGAGAGTAGAGGGGAACGGTGAAGTACATGAAGAAGGGAGCGAGAGCGCAGAGAGTGGGAAGGAGGAAGACAGCGAGATGCAGGTTGAACAAGAGCCCCCACCAGCAACCGTCCAGCCGAAAGCACCACCGCCAAAGGAGAAACCTCAACCCTCACCACCTTCCTCAGCTCTAGCCGCGGCAGCAGTGCATGTTGCTCCTGCTACAGCAACAAATTCGCCGACCTCATCAACTTTAGGTGGTCCGAATCTTATGCAAGAGAAGAACACCGCCCTCGTCCTCCTGCAGTCGTTATTCGGAGACGATGACAAAAACTGGGGTGGCGAAGAAAGCTTATCAGACGTGGACATGGACGAGCTTGCAGAGCGAGGGAAGGAAGAGTTCAAGGACGATACCGAGGTCGTGCCCATTGTTACAGGTGCCAAGAAGCGTACTGCCCCGACATCAGATGTCGAGGAAGAAGAGAGAGAGGAAGAGGAAGAGAGCGGAGAGGAAGCGGAGGAACCTTCATCTGCACAGAAGGCACCTGTGCCCTTACCTGTGCCTCCTACTATCACGCAGGCAGTGAAGCCGACGAAGCTGAAAGATCTGTTTGCTCCGAGAGAGGAGGAAGGTACGCCTGTACATATCTCTCGCTATAACGCAATGCCAAAAATGCCACAACCGCAGCCGTTTTCTCTTTGCTCGGCCATCTCGACCTTGACGACGAGCTTGGCGAGGACTTAGACCCTGCATTTACGCAGCAGGCAGTACCTTCCGTTTATGCTGTGGAATCCACGCAGTCAGTCTCTCCGCCGTCGACAGCAAGTGCACAAACCCGCTTTACACTCGACCCAGCTGCCCCGCTGTTCTTCCCTATACCGGAGAACGAACGTGCGAATTTCAGAGGTCGTGTCAAAGACCCATTGGATGTCGCGTTGGAGAAAGGCTGGGACTGGCGCAAGTTTTGCAGGACTCAGTCTGCAGAAGAGATCAAACAGCAGTGGGAGGAGCAGAAGGTTGAGCTTACGAAAGATTGGAAGCGGAGGCACAGAGAGGCCATTAAGAGCAGGCGGCGGAGAGGCGGTGCTGGCGATGGCGAGTAGCTTGCTCGAAACCGAGTTTTCTATTGACCCTCTCTGCTGTCGTCTGTCGTGTGCGCTCTGTCCTCGACTGTATTAGTTTTCGGCTCACAATTGCACCGCTAAGTCCGAGGAAATCAGCTTATGAGATTACGCGTACGTTATCGTGCATGGGCCCGCGCGGGTAGCGCTCTCAGTGCGACCGACGTGTCTCTTCTCCCTATCGACCCAAACGAACCATACAAGCCTGCTTGACGACGCTGAAGCGCTGCTCAGGTTGTGCTGCACGTCTGGAACGTTCTCTTAGCTGTTGTATACGTAGAGGCAAATTGAAGACCTCTACCGAGGCAATAACGCCGAATGGCACCTTCAACAACAGCTCGCGCTCGCTGGGGACCCATACGCTCGTTGCTGTGCCTCTCCCCGCTCTTCATTGCTGCGCCATGGCTTGCATATAGGGAGCATCGAGGTGCGTGCGCGATTTGCTTGGGAGAGTCTCGACAGTTGGCTGACCATTACGCACGCTTGCAGCCCTGCCAGAGCCCGTCGTAGACTTGTATGTTACGCCGCTCTCTTGGCGCGAATAAAAACAGCTAATGCGTGTTCTCCCCCCAGGATTAATCCACAGACCGCTCTCCCACAATTATCCGAGGCGCAGATGCTCGCACACGCGAAATACTTGTCAGAAGACATTGGATACCGCACGGTCGGGACGCGTGAGCATGCGCTTGGTGACGCATGGATGTTCGCGCGTGCAGAGGAGCTGAAGGCACAGTGCGACGAAATTGTGAAGTCTGTGCCTGGTCGGAAGCTGGAATGCGAGATTTGGCGGCAGGAGGGCAGTGGGCATCATCGGTACGTCCGACGAACAAAAGAAACGGCGAACGTGAATCTCAAACACTGGTCATAGCTTCGATATCATGGCGAAACGGCTGTACAAGACCTACGTAAACCTCTCGAACATCATTGTGCGCGTGTCGGACGGAACAAAGGCGGGCAAAGAACATGCAGTGCTGGTCAACTCGCACCTTGACAGCACGCTGCCATCGCCCGGTGCCGCGGATGATGCGCTTGCTGTCGGTGTCATGCTGGAATGTATTCGGGTTTTGATCAACACGCCTGGGTGGGAACCGAAACATGCCGTTATCTTCTGTATGTACTTTTATTTACTATCGCTTCCTGCGACTAACAGCTAATCTTACAGTGTTCAACAACGCTGAGGAGTCGTTGCAAGATGGATCGCATTTGTTCTCTACACAGCATCCTATAGCAAACACGTGAGTGTATGCGGTTGGGAATACTTCATTTGGCTAACAAAGAACGGTTCTGCAGTGTGCGGGCAGCGATCAACTTGGAAGGTGCGTTGCTCATCCTACTCTAAGTACTTTCTCGTGTTTGACAATCCGTAGCTGCTGGATCCACGGGCCCCACGCTACTGTTTCAGGTAAGCTTTCTCTGCACCTGATCATCATAGCCCGCATTAAGCCGCTATTTAGGCTACGTCTGAACAGATGATTCAAGCATATTCGCGAGTTCCGAGGTATGCCTTTCCAGCCGTGCATTTCACTCTAGAATCATGCTGACTATATCCAGACCGTGTGGCACCGTCGTCGCGAGCGAGGTCTTCAGCTCGGGAGTTATGTTGTCAGAGTGGGTACTTTCTCTTGTTGTCCCCTGTCCGTCAGACGACGTGAACATAGAACGTGAGTAACGCGTAGTCCAATAGCACGGATTTCAGGCAGTTCGAACTCTACTTGAACGTCACGGGACTGGATGTGAGTTATACGTATGATTATGCAAGCTGCCTTCTAACAGCCCATTAGATGGCCGTCGTCGGAAACAGCTATCTCTATCATATGCGAAAGGTTAGTTCAACAAGCAAGTAGTTTGACCTGTGGGCTGGACGCTGAACCCGGAGCATATACATAGGATCTCGTGGAGAACATTGAACCTGGCGTCGCACAAGTGAGTGGTGCCATTTCAAGTGGCTCGACAATTTACTTATTCCTTTTCAGCACATGGGCGACAACACTCTTGCGCTCCTCCAATTCTTATCGTCTTCTGAGTCCCCGCTGCCATCGCTAACAGCTGGCTATGCTAGGCCTACGACCGTTTACTTCCAGAGCTTCAGATACTTCATCGTATACTCTTTCGACACCGCCAAGATCCTCTACTCCTTTCTCTTCGGCCTCTCGGCGTCGTTCTCGGTGCTGACATATAGTCCTCCCGCACCTGCGCTGAAGCAGCCACGAGGTTTTATCGGCGATCATCTGCGAGGATCCTTCGCCGTTGGTTGCGCCGTTGTTGGTGCTGCTGTTGGCGCAAACGTCGTAGCTTTCATTATGGCTGAGGTGCTGAAGAAGCCGCTGAGCTGGTTTTCGGATGAGCTTTCTTGTGTATTGCTCTATGGCCCAGCTGCTTTGGCAGGTTCGTGCAGGTTTGTTCTGTATTGCAGCATCTAGAGCTGATACGTACTTTGACAGGTGCTCTAGTATCTCAGCTCTTCGTGCCGAGCGTCCGCGAGAGGACGGTCTTCACCTCCTTGCTGCTGACACAAAGTGCCCTTGCATGGGGTATCCAGAGCATCGGCATCGGCTCTGCCGCCTTGTTCTTCCTCTCCAGTCTGCCGCTATGCCTGGCCTTACTTCTCAATTCCCTCATCTCGACCGGACCTGATGTCTCTCTATGGAGCTACGCCATCGGACAGCTCACCCCGCTGACGACTGGTTTCCAACTGGCGTTTGAACTGTTGAACGTATTCGTGCCTTTGGTAAATCAGGGTTGCATATTCATGATTAATTCATGTTGTTGATTGATCTGTAGACAGGACGCATGGGTGGGGAGGCCCCGGCTGAACATATCATTGCCACTATCGTCGCCGTCGTAGGTTCATACGTCCTTCCTCTTCTGATCCCCTTCATCCACCGCTATGATCGTGGCGTTCTTGTGCGGTCTATTGCCCTCGTCTCGATGGCCACTGCCGTTTCCATCGCGGTGTTCTCGGCGCGGAACCCCTTTGACGCTATGCATCAAAAGCGTTTATTTGTCATTCACATGGAGAACGTGAGCCTATTCTGACCTCAAGCTACCTGCTTTGGCTGGTACTGAATTTAATGAACTTAGATCACGAGTCAGGAACAGCACTTGCACATTGCCGCGGCAGACAGTGCGCCAGGCTTTGATGCCCTCGCGCACGACATCGCTGAACGCTTCGGGGTTTCGGGAGTGCCGCCGACTCCGGTGATCATGAACGACTGGAACGCAGACTGGGACACCATCTATCCTTTCTCGACGGTATGTGCGTATTCATTGAGTGAACGACAGGTCTACTGATCCATCGCCCGTAGTTCATCACCCCGTACAAGATGGAGTTACCTCTCAAAGAGGAGTACATGGATCTCTTGGACTACTCCTTCGCTGTCAGCGCTGTCAATGACCACATCGACACCGCCGCGGGTACGAGGAAGCTCACCCTCAAGGTCACACACCCTGGTATCATTTGGACGGCCGTCGCCTTTGATGCAAACGTGCTCGAATGGGATCTTGACGACAGTCCGCCAGATGAGCTCGCGCGGCACCACATCAAGGAGGGTTCCTTCTATGGGCATGATACCTGGACGGTCGACCTCCTGGTGAAGCTCGCGCCTGAGGGCCCCGCAGACGGCAAGATCCGGGTCGACTTCGTCGGTATCCACGAGAAGGCGATGTGGCCAGGCAAGCGGGCGGAGAAGCACCTCGGTGGACGCGCGATGAAGCTGTTTGAGGAGCTCGATGGCTGGCTGGACGAGACGACCGGCGGGACTGTCGACGCGACGCTTTTGGGATGCGTTGGTGGGGTTGCATGGGTGTAGTAACTCTGACGGGGCTTCGTCTGGTGTTTGATATCATAGATTCCTGTTCCGCTATCCCATGCTAACGCTAACCGTTACGACACTACATTCTGCCTGTCACTGTGTTCTGTAGGTTGGCGGTGTTTTCATTTTCCGCTGCCTCCAAACCATTATTCATCTTCTGAGACATTTCAGTCTGCACACTGATTTGGCCGTTGATTATCCTAGCTATGTGGGTGAAATATACATGCTTACTTCACATGAAAGACCTAGGTCAGCCTTTTATGACCAAGTCGGATTCTGCCTTCTCTTCCAGCTGTTCACCCTCGTCTCCGATCTGCAAGTGGCCTGCTCTCCACGATCATTAAATTTTGATATGGCGAGACTGAGACAACATCTTGCGGCTCCGAGACATGTTACCCCAACAGCTCTTTTGTAAATACGTGTACAGAAATGTTGTCGACCCCGTCATATCGAGCGAAGCCGGGAGAATCGGCATCCCTGGTTGATCTTGCACTCCTTAAGCGCCACGCCTATCCAATGGGCGGCGCGTGTCGCAGTATGATTCTTGGCACCTTTGCGTATCTAGTAAGCCTGCCAGTGGTGGTGATTGACGGGATTTGTACTCGGCGCCCAATGGACGCCCGGCGCCTAGCGAACGCAGCGGGCTTGAGGATTGCGATGACAGCGAGGGGAACGACATCAGACCGATCCTACATTAGGTAGTGCCCAGTATATATTATACAATATGCAGTACAACGCGGTGGGTAGATTCCCTTCGGATACGAGGGCACTTCTTAGCCCCAGATCGCTGCAGGGCCCTCGTAAGCGCGCGACGGCGACTTTTGTGCATGGCGTGTGAAAACGTAGGGTCATGTGGGTGTGACGCGCAATGTGCGAAAGGTACCTGTGGGCTGAGGTAGTCACCATACTCTTCCTCGTACTTAAGCCCAACTTCTGTGTGATTCGGTGCAAGTTGGCAATGACGGCAGGGTCGCGTTGCATGCCCTTTCGGCTCGTTTGAAGTTTGTGTAGCTTCTTTGCCTCTATTATTAAGTGGATGTCCATATAATTCTCCATAAAATGAGAAAATGCTTGCAGAATGTCTGAAGCTGTAAGTGACTTTCATAAGAAGTGAGCTGACCTTCAATGCCATAAGTGTGAATGGTGCCAGGGTATGGCAGTGTCGAAACGCCCATTTGCTTTTTAACATCAGCTCATCGAATAATGAGAGAGCGGCGACTACACCTCTCCCGCAAGAAGTCACATTGTAATTCACAGGACGATTTTCGCTGGGAAATATTGGCGCACTTCGATAGCCGGCAATGACCGCGCCACGAAGCCATATATTAGCGCTCGCCTAAGATTTGCAGAAACGTATGGCTGGTCGGAGCAAGAGTAGAGAGCTAAGGCGGCGAGCCATGTTCCTACAATATTTAATTGTATCAATCACGGCTGAGGAGCTAGTGGGTCCACCCAATGAAGGTATGCTGCTAGCACTGAGCGATGTATACAAACATCATGCAAAGTACCAGACCGCGAGAACGCACTCTCTGCCTGAGGAAAAGATCTAGACGCCTTTTAGATCGTCAGCACTGCACGTGCACTTGCACCAAGGCAGGTAAATGATGTAGTGTAAAACCAGAACGATGCCTCGCCATTTTTCGCTGGACGTGAGAGGTTGCGAGTCTGGTCGCGAAAGTGGGCAGTGTGGAAAGCGAAAAATGAAATCGAAGATCAGGGAAAAAATACGAGGAGCCCAAAGCTTCGCCGTTGCATCACAGTAATGCGAGTATGAATGCGTAAAGTGTCCCCAGGGTCGGCAACATAGGACAAGGATGAGGGCATCACGCTGCAGACACGAGAGATGAATTATCCCAAAACAACTCAGCTTCGCATATAGCCTTGAGATGCTCACATGAGCAGTATCAGCGAGTCATGCTCACGAAACAATTGAATATGTCAGCCACCGCTTCGAATGATTGACATCCTTTGCAGTTGTGTCGCTCTGTCATCCAGCGATCTGTGATTCACAATAGTCTACAAATATGCATCTATTATCTGCTAGACAATATGACCTACTCGTCTTGCTACTACTAGTTGCGGGATATCGCAGCCGTAGATCTGCCTGAAGGCGAGCGTCTTGACCGCGGACCGTTGTCTTGTAATATTGGGAATCTTCGGGGGAGGCTTGTGCGCACGCATGTGCTCCTGAGGACTTCTAATGGATCTGAACCCCCGGCGTTCTTCAGCTACGACATGCCATGCAAGCACACCAATAGAGCAGACGTGCCTTCTCTCCATTCACTTCGCACCCTGCTCCTCACGAAGAGCAGTAGTCAACTTCGACAGCTGTGCGGGGACTGTTGCGTCTCCACCGCTCAGAGGCGTGCTTCGTTGTTGGAATTCCTCGAGGAAGGAAGAGACACGAGCATACGCCTCTTGCGAGGAGATCGTCGACGATTTGCTAGGCAAAATCCGGACTGGCGGGGTGGTAGCAGCGTCCGACATAGCAAGTTTTAGGAAATGTGACGCAGATGGTGAGAGCTATGGGCTGTATTGCTGTCCCAGATAGCAAGGAGCCCCTCCGACGACAGACGAGTGGTGGTGTAGGAAATAGTCTAATCAGACTCAAGCTCAGGTACGGGAAAACCAAGAATTGATGGGAATCATCCTGAAGCGCCCGCCGGCGCGGTGCAGCGCTGGCACAGAAATCGTACGTTCTGCAACTTCTTTTCTACCAATTCGCCCATAAAGATCTCAACGCTAGCTCGTTGGGACTTGTCATATTCCGGGCGTCGGATTTTTCGATATGGGTGCTCTTTCGTGGTTGGTTCTACTCGTCACACATCCTCTGGAGTTCCGCATCCTTCTGCAGTACTGGCTCTGGCACGACCAGCGCGATGTCTCACTCCCAGGCGATCACGCAAACACAGGATGGAACAGGGAGTCGATGAAGAAATGCTGGGGCTTCCTAGACGTCACCAGTCGTAGTTTCGCTGCGGTCATCAAGCAGCTCGAGGGCGAGCTAGCACGCGTGGTGCGTACGGACGCTTTGGTTTTTTTTTGCTGCGCCGCTGATAATGTGCTCAGGTGTGCTTGTACTACTTGGTTCTTCGTGGCTTGGACACCATCGAAGACGACATGTCACTCCCGGACGAAAAGAAGCAACCATTGCTTCGCAACTTCCATAACTATACCCTGACATCCGGCTGGACTTTCACCGAGAGTGGTCCTGACGAACCTGACCGCCAGCTGCTCGTTGAGTATGGCAACGTCGTCGAAGAGCTTCGCATGCTCAAGCCTGAGTGAGTAGTCGCATTGTGCGTCGCATGTATCGATCTGACACTTTCTAGTTACCTGGATGTTATCGTCGAGATCACGAAGAAGATGGAGGCGGGTATGGCAGACTATGCACACAAGGCCCAAACTACAGGGGAAGTCTACCTCGAGAAGATCGAAGAGTACGATCTCTACTGCCACTATGTCGCTGGACTCGTCGGCGAGGGCCTGTCCGGTCTCTTTGCCGCATCTGGCAGGGAGGGCTCGTTCATGGCTGGCCAGCTCGAACTTTCCAACTCCATGGGCCTCTTCCTCCAGAAGACAAACATCATCCGCGACTACCGTGAGGACGTAAATCAAAAACGCTACTTCTGGCCACGCGAGATCTGGGGCAACGAGAAGTATGGCGCGGCGGTCGGCAAGCCCGCGTTCAAGGAAATGAAGGAGATGTACATGCCCGGCAACGAGAAGCAGGCTGAGTACGTTCAGAGCGCGATGGTACTCAATGCCCTCTGTCATGCGGCCGATTCGCTCGACTACCTCCGCCTACTCAAAAACCAAAGCGTCTTCAACTTCTGCGCCATACCCCAGACCATGGCCATCGCTACGCTGCATCTGTGCTTCAAGAACCCGACTATGTTCCAGCGCAACATCAAGATCCGCAAGGCTGAGGCCGCTCATGTGCGTCTGGTCGTTACCTCTACCCGGCGCTCATCTGACCGTTCCCGCAGCTGATCATGCGCTCGAAAAACCCGCGTGACGTCGCATACATCTTCCGCGAATACGCACAACGGATCCACGCCAAGTGCACGCCCGACGATCCGAGCTTCATCAAGATAGCTGCCGCCTGCGGACGCGTGAGCCCTTTCTTTTTTTTCTTGACAAGCCAAGGGGGGTTACGGGTCGCTGAACAGCAGCTGCGCAGATCGAGAAGTGGTGCGAGGACCAGTACCCGTCGTTCGTGCAGATGTCGCAGGCGGGCAAGAGCCAGACTTTCGACCAGTCGGACGCGCGCTCGCCCGTCGCGCGTGCCCTCGACGAGCGCCAGCGCACGGCCTGGCTCGAGAAGCGCCGGGAGGAGCTCCTCGCGACGACCAAGGACGTCGTTGACGCCGCCAGGACGCAGAGACAGCAGGAGGCGTCAACCGGTGAGACGCTCAAGTATGTCGCCATGGCGTTCGGCATCGTCGTTGTCGTGTCGCTCGGTTCGGTGTACGGCATCATGTGGGCTATCGACAACCTCTAATAATATGTGTCGGATATTTTTGCTCTTATGTTATAAGCTGTGATAATCAATGGGCTGGGCACGATGATCCATCTGCGTTTGTGTGTGCCCGAGGCGTCGAGATCTTGCTGTGCTGTGATGATCTGGGTATGTGGGACCCGGGTGTTAGGCGGCGTGGTGTCGATGTGGCACCCTGACCTCGCCGCTTTTGGGATTATGTGGGAATAACGACGAGACTACATTCCTATTAATAAACTAAGACCCTGGCGCCAGCGTAGGTACTGTAGCGGAATGTATGGTAGCAACGTCACGCGTCACACACCACTACCCGCGTTTCTTATCTGGCTTAATGTCATGCATCACAGCCAGTTGGTTGTCAGTTTCTGTGCAAGTTGCACCTGCGGCGCCGCTGCCTGACGGCGGCGGTTTCTTATTAGGCCTTAGGTCACAAGTCACAAATGACTGGTTGCCCGTCATAAAGCGTCATGCCTTGCCCTCGGTTGCTACCATACATTCCTCTACAGTACATGACATCTCCAGGGCTGCTGCCCTGCGTTGCAAGAATAATAATCTCTCGTTAGTCAGACGGTCAACGTCATCGAGCGAGTCGTGGGGACCGGAAACAACCGCGCGGTCTAACGCCGATGACGTTCTAGATCAAGATACCGGCCTGATGGGTCGCCACAACGGTGTGCAGCGTGGCGAGCTCGGCCGCTGTGCACAAATTGTCAGAACAAAATTGCGGACGCGCAGGCGGGGGCGACGACGACGCACCAACGACGGGGTTGGCGTCCTTGAGTGCCTCCATCGCACCTAGGACACGGTTCAGCGAGTTGATGACGACGATCTCGCCGGCCGAGACAGAGACGGCCGGGGACAGTGCAGATGTGGAGGCACTTCTCAGGGCAGACAACGCGGTGACAAACGTTTGACATACCATGGCCCATAGCATCTGCCAGGGCGTGCGGGCGTTATCAGCCACACGTAATAGGGACAGGAGGGGACCACGCACCCCGAGGACAGGGTCGACGTGGGTCGACTGGACGAGGTCGAGCTCGTCGAGCGCCTCAGCCGCCGCGACGGCGGCGCGCAGAATCTTGCTGTCCTCGCAGTCCCACCGCGGGCCTGTACGCGCGTAGAGCTGGATGGTGGCGCAGCACAGCAGGGTGCGCACGAGGAGCAGCCCGCGCTGGAGCGCCGCCGTCCGTTGGCGCGGGCCGGCAGCGCAGGCGGCGACGACCGCCCTGAAGCTGTCGACGCGGCCGTCGAGCGTGTGGAACTCGTTCTGGAAGGCCATCGAGCCTGCCGGGGCGCGTCAGCAAAACCACGCCATGTGGGCGCGGGGGGGGGGGGGGACTCACTCGGATTCCACTGCTCGGCGAGGTGGTACGCCTGTTCGAACAGGACGGCCGACTTGGTGAGCAGAGAGAGCAGAGACTGATCAGGCAACTCCGTGCTGAGACCGTCGAGGAAATTTTGCACAGTCAGGGCGCTCGTGCTGCCCTGGGGCATCATCAAATGCTATGAAAGATCGATGCCCGTGAGCTTGGGAGGAAGAGAGGGTGGCATGTCCGGCCGCTTACTTGCTCGTACTCCACCATCTCCAACGGCCAGGGCGTGTCAACCTGGGTCATCGCGGTTGCCGGCATCATGAACACCGACGAGGACCGCGTCCAGACAGACCAGCACCGGTCCAGGGCGAACACCGTCCAGAAGGCCCGGATGCGCTCGCCCTCCTCGATGTCATCCGTCGGAGGGAACAGCTGGACTTCCTGCCCGCTCGGACTCCCCGACGGCGCCACGAGCCAGGCGGCGCTGCGGGTTTTGTGCAGGTTGCAGGCGACGGCGATGGACACGGCCGCGGCGGCGTGGTAGCTGCCCTCGAGCCGCCTGTTCTGGTGGAAGAGGTAGTGCGACACGAGCACCTCGGCCTGCAGGGTGTAGACGATGCGGGTCGGGTCCATGTCCGCCGAGAGCGTTTGCAGCACCGCGGCGAGCTTGCGCGGCGCCTGCTGTTTCAGGGCGTCGTCTCCGCAGAAGAGAAGTCCCACGAGCTGCGCGGCGTGCACGAGGGTGGCAGGAAGGGGGGATTGGTCGGTGGGCGGCATGGAGGCTCGCAGCTGGGCGAGGAAGCGGGGGAGGTGGAGGAAAAAACCAAAGTCGGGCGCGACGTTGACGAAGGATTGGATGCTAGGAGGAGACCAGGTGAGTGATACAAATGGTGTGCGCCAAGATAAGTGGCATACATTTTCTGTGATGAGTTGAGTTGTGGGGAGCCAGGGCCTGTCGCCTGGCCAGCAGGCTGATTGTGCGGGTGAGCGGCGTGGGGGTTGTGCAAGGTCACGGAGGCGGCGTCGCCCTCGAGAGCACGTATGCGAGCCTCGAGAATGGTGACGTTTTGCTCAAGTACCTGGGAGACTGTAGGACCTTCGTCTGTGTATTCGCAGTCGACGACCCCCGCACGTTCACACTGGTTGCATGTTGGCCGCGCGCCGTCACATCTCTGCCAATGACCGCATCAATGTCAGTGCTGGGCGAATTCGTATACCCAGTGTGTACATACCATTTTTCTCCTCCTGTGGGCCCGGTAGTCAGCGATACCGATGGGGATGGTGAGGGTGGCCTGATTGCTTACCTACATCTCAGACAGGCCTTTCCTCGTTCAAGCTGGGGCGCACGAGAGGAGCTGTTGGCCATGGTACTCGAAATTCGGGATTCGAGATTAGGAATAGGCAAGTAGTGTAGGACAGATGCTGTGAAAGGGCTGGTGGTGTCTGCAGAGAGGACTGCGTCACCCTGACCAAGACACTTCATATAGGATCGAAGAGCGGCGCCAGATGCAGCTGCATTTCCACGGCTGCGGCCGCACAGGCGGGGCAGCGAGTACGGTGCAATCCGCCTAAACTCGGTGAAGACACAAGACGATGATCTAAAGGTAGCCTGTGCACCTGGCACATGCACTAATCCAAGGCATCGCGCACGAACGGGCTACGGAGCTGTAGCGCCGTTGAGCCTAAACCGTCTTCATGCGCACGAATAGCACAGGAGGGGACCACGAGGAGGCAGAGTTCCGATAGGTCAGAATGCTGTACGGGAAGGGCGGTGTAATCCGCTCTGTCAGGCGGAACGTATGGATCCGATGAGGTAAGTACGGGCTCGAGACGATCGTTGGTAGACAAGGGCCACTAACGTAAGTAAAGTTGATCCCGTAGGCGCAAGACGGGACAGGAGAATTCGGAATTGGACTTTCATACGTGAGCTGCGACGCAGAGAGCTCAGCCTGAAGACGTCCGCTGCCGAACGACCGACTCCCGTACCCGGCGGCAGAGGCACCGCGGCTAATAGGCGCCTTCGGCCGCCGCTTCGCAAGCACCTCTCGGACCCGGCGTCGCAGGCGCCCCGATACCTGCCAGAAGCGTCCACCGGTCACACCCGCGGCTCGAGGACGCTCCTGCTTGGTCAGTCGCACACCTCGCTCTTGAGTGTGGTCAGGCCACGTCCCTGGATTCTCTCAAGCTGTCTCTCCAGGCCCAGAAAAAATCTATGATTGGAATATAAACGTACTTACCTCCGCACGCCCTGGTGTGGGAACGCCTATATTCCCGTCGATGTCCGACTGGCCGTTTTTTTTTTTTCTATTCTCATTTCCGAATGCCGCGGCGAGGGCACCCACTCACGCCCACAGAGCCTAGCCATACAAACAGCCGCGGCTGTGCCCGCGAATGGCGGCCTAAATTCGCCAACCGCAAGCCCCGGGAGACGCCTGAGACTGTCCTTCCGACTAATAGCATCGGCCCACAAAACAAGTACCGTCCATCTAGATGAGCGACCTCGTGCAGTACAAGGACTAATGCTATTCGCTCTGCCGTGTAGATGACAGAGTGCAAGTCCCGTGCCAGTGTTACCAGCACCACTCTGCAAAGTTGCCATAAGCGGCAGAATGCCTACCTCATTTATGCACCGCAATAGTCAGCGACAACCAGACGACACCAAGACATCGTCGTCTCTCTGCCTGGTCAGCATACCACAGCCTACCCCGCATACTTCTTCCGTGGTGACTTGGTTCAATTGGGCCGTAGTGCGACCTCGGTGAGGGGCTGTGCTTGCCCGTGGTAGACCCTGGGTTGCCCTGCCGTAAATCCCATGTCCGCACTCGACTTCCAGATCACCAGTAGACTTCTTCTATCCACCACCCTTTCGACCGACATCGTCGTCCGAAAAAAAAAAACCTGGCGTGCTTCACTCGCGATGACGATCATCGATGTCATGGTACGGCGGTGTCCTGGGTCTCGGTACCAATCAAAGTTGGCCGGAGTCTCGCCCTGCATACCGTAACTTTGCCTCTATCGCGTCGTGACGCCTCGGTACGTCTGAGGGATTCCGAATAACCTGGCATACACGCGGAACTCTACTCTAAGAATACAGAACTTGGCTGGGACAGGACCAGGCTCTACAGCTACATAAATAATAAACGCTCGAGGGCGAAAATATTCGTTCATGACTGTCAAATCAAAGCGGCGATGACAGCCACTTGATAGACTCCAAGGCCGGATAAAATAAGATAACAGAGACCATCCACGAGGAGGCATGAGTCACAAACTTCTCAGGAGTCGGGGGGTGCAGTCCCCCGACGTGCGCGAAACGCCTCGATAGCACACGCGTCCAGCGGGGGGCGAGGCAAAGTTCATCCTCATTCACTGCGCGGCCGCTTCGCGAAGCCTGGCAGTCTGACTCGCTGCGAGAGAGAGAGAGAGAGAGAGAGAGCAATTAGGTCTTTTTGGGGGCGCACGGGGATACAGACAGCAGGCGTGACTCACCAACGAACGGGCTCTGCGTCAGCCGCTCCAGCGCGGCGACGAGCTGGTTCGTGCTCTGCGCAAACTTGTCCTCGCCCGGCAGCGCCGCGGACGACGCCCAGGCGGTGCGCGCGCTGCGCATGCTCTGCAGGCCGTGCACCAGCACCTCGCCCGCCGTCGCCGCGAGCACCTGTACACACACGCACAAGAAAAAAACACAGGCGCAACGTCAGCGGAGAGAGAGACCGGGACGAGGGGGGGGGGGGGGGGGGCGGCGTGACTCACCCCGACGAGCGGCGAGACGACGGCGAGGCGTCGCGTGAGCTCGTGCACGACGCGCACGAGCGCGGACGCAGACGCGAGGCAGCGCGCGCGGGACGTCGCGCTGCGCTCCGCGAACGCGCGGTGCAGCTGGACCGTCGCGGCGTGCGCGAGGCCGTGGAGGACGAGCAGGCTGTGCGTCGCATGTTCGTCGGCGGGCGCCGCGACGGAGCCTGCGCGTTCGAGCGGCGGCAGCGCCTGCTTGAGCTGCTCGACGGCGCCGTCGAGCGCGAGCAGCGCGGCCTCGTACCCGGCGGTCTCTGCAAGGGAGGCACCGTCACCAACACCCGACGGCAGCGCGAGGAGGAGGAGCAGGCCCGTCAGCCGGCGGTGCCGCGTGAAGACGGAGCGAGAGCACTGACTGTTGGTGTCCGTGTGCGCCGCGAGCGCGCTCGCGCGTTCGTACAGCGCCGCGGCCTTGGCGATCAGCGCGAGGGGCGAGGACGCCGCGCCGTCGGCGGTGACGTCCGCCAGGAAGCGCTGCACCGTCGAGCCTGCGTTTGGACGGGCGGACGCCGGTTGCTTTTCGCGAGACACACACAGTCAGCGTGACGGCCGAAACGGAATCGCGACGGAATGGGCGCGACTCAGAGGTGAGGGGGGGCTTACCTGAGCGTATTCGTCGACGGTCAGAGGCCAGGGCGTGTGGATGACGGTGCCCGGCTCCTGCGTCTCGCTGATCATGGCGGGCGCCGACAACGCGACGACCCAGGACTTGTCGAGGACGAAGGTGGTCCACCAGGCGTAGATGCGCTCGGCCTCGTCGACGGGGTCCGCGGGCGGGGGCAGGAACGCCTGGCCCGCGCTCTGGAAGCCGCCGCCCTGGGGCGCGTTGATCTGGTGCAGGTTGCACATGATCGCGAGCGAGACGGCGGCGCTCGCGTGGAACTTGCCCTCGAGCAGGCGGTCGCAGTGGAAGAAGTAGTACGCGAGGAGGACCTCCGCCTGCAAGACGTAGAGCGTGTTCTGCTGCTGCTCGTGCGCGGACGACAGCGCGACGTGCACGCTCCGGAGGGCGCGTCCCAGGAAGAGCGGCTCGCGCGCGGTGTACTGCGGGTTCCGCGACAGGTTGATGCCCCACAGGTAGATAGCGTTGCGGATGACCGACGGCGGGCGGGGCCTCGTGGCGGTCGGCTTTGCAAACGCGGTCAGGAGCCGCCTCGCATCCAAGAAAAACCCGAATTTGGGTGCCTCGCGAAGGAAGTATTGCACGCTAGATGCAGTTCGTCGTGAGCGGCGCGGAGAGAAGGACAATGCATGCTCACAGTGTCTGTTGCATCTGCGTGGGCGGGTCGGATGTCTCCCACCAGTTAGGCTGAGCTGCATGGGGGGCTACCGCAGTGTTACCGCCGCTGCTGCTGGCGGCGGGAACATTTTCGTACGGGTTACGAAGTCGGACGAGGTTCGGATCATCCTGCTCGAGCTCGTGGATGCGAGACTGCAGCCGGGAGATGTGTTGTTCGAGGACTCGGGCAGTGGAGGGCGAGGGTCCCTCGACGAACTGGCACTCTGCGGCCCTGTCGAACCGCATGCATTGGTTGCAAGTCGGCTGGTTTCCGTCGCATTTCTATGGATGCACGCGTCCGCAGCGGGCAAGGCAGCGGTTAGCTACTAGAATATGCTGTCCGAAACGTCAAGCGCACCATCTTTCGACGTCTAGGCGAGGGTAAGAGATAGAAGACGACATTAAGCAAGTGCACTTCGTACCTGCAAGGAACGCATGCCCTTCCACGGGGAAGATGTTGAGGGACCTGGCTAGCCATGTTGGGATTAGTGTACTTGCGATTGTGACAGACTTGGAGTCTAGGGCAGCTTGCATTTATACATACAGGCGGTAGAGTCATCGCGGTGACCGGCCTCCGAAGTGAAAGAACGGCAGAGTCTGCACGGTTTGACTTTGCAACATCTACGCTATCACCGATGGAGGCTGTAGGTGCGCCTCCGCAGGCATTAAGAGCCAGTCAGTCAGGATACTCGGCATCGTGTCAGAGGCCGTTGGATTGCTCAACCACGCAGCAATTTGCTGTTTGCGATGCACGAAGTGCACAGACACGGAGTGTGTAGCATGCACCCGATCAGCCGTATTTGCATGCGTAGCTTGGATTAAACGGCTGCGAACAGGGAGGCGACGGCCGACGGGGCGTCAGTCGAGGAGAGTTGGAAGAGATGGTCGCGTCGGAGAGACGGCTGGGGGCATTCTGGCCGTGACAAAGCCCGACATGCATACGCGTGCGGGATGATGCACCGATGATGAGTGCGTTACCGGCGGGGAGCAGCGGGCGTGAAGATGTAAGCCAAACCATCCCGAGGACTCCGGACTTTCCTAAAATCACGGACTCGATATTCGTGGCGCTAATTCTCACGTGACAGCGCCCTCCCCATCATTCGAAAGACCGGCAGCCCCGCAATCGCGTCTTGGCCTCTCCCGCCTCCTGCTCACCGTCATCGCGTCATCAGCCATCGCCCTCGAGCACAACCGGCTGCGCAAAAAATCCGCGATTATTCCCTCGCCATGCCCCGCGGAATTCCCAAGGCCAAGCAGGACGAGTCCGCGATGAAGTTCACCTCGTTTCATGTCCCGCTGCCGTCAGTACCATGCTGTTCCTTTCCTGTCGTCGGTCGGCACTCATCATCTTATCAAAGTTAGGCCAAACCCGAAACATGTTGGTACCACGTACCTCAAATCCGAAAACCAGACCTTGTGGCACAGAAATGCTGTGAAGGCGAGCGCCGCCACCAGGTCGCGCGCTCAGGCAGAGGAACTGGCAGGGGCGACGTCTGCCGAGGTCTGTCCCGCCGTTTCATGTTCGACAGGCAGTACTCACAACACCGTCATGCAGGGCAGACGCGGTTCCAAAGTCATCGTGATCCATCCAGGCTCGCGCTTCCTGCGGATAGGCAGGGCGTCCGACGTCACGCCAGCTTCCGTCCCGAATGTCATCGCGCGAAAGCACCAGCCTGTTCCTGCGCCAGCCTTCGTAGAAGGCATCTCTCGCCCACGCAAGGACCGCGAACGCGGCGAGGTCTCTACCGTCGTCCAACCCGGAGACGAGTACTCCGTAGGTCTTGCATCTGATGATCCCGTCAGTGCATCATCAACACCCTTGCCGTTATGGACAGCTTCTAAAAAACTTCGATAGTTTGACGCCAAAGTTGCTGCGATTCAAGTTTCGCTCAGAGATCGTATGCGCTTCTACAAACTCAGGGTGACCACGAATGCCGCGGCGACTGCGTCTCAGTTCAATGAGCAGTTCAAGCCCGAGACCATACCAGAGGCGAATGATCCGTTTAGAGTAGACTGGATTAAGGCGCCCTCAGACGAGGCCTATGTTGTTGGAGACGCGGTGTGTCCAATGTCTGCGCCAAATCTCTTTCCTGGCGATGCTCATTATGCGCTCAGGCACTCCGTTTATCGGATCCAGCGGAACTAGGCTATGTGCTCAGGTGGCCATTATACGGTGGCAACTTCAATACTCGTAATTATAATTCTACTGAAGAGATTTTGGGCGACATCGAGACAATAATTACCGCCGTCCTCGATGAAAAGTTCAACGTTGCCCCAAAGAGCTACAAGGTACGTACCACGCGAGCATTCTTCTACAGGATTTCTCACGACTCCGATCAGGAACACTCTGTTGTTCTGGTTATTCCAGACTTCTATGACCGCAGCTACGTACAGCGCATGGTTCGGATGCTGCTGGTGACCATGGGATTCAAACAGCTTTGTGTTCAGCAAGTAACCGATTCCATTTTCGCGCCTCCGCGTGTACCTGACACGTTTGTACAACTGTAGGAGTCATTAGCCGCCACCTACGGCGCAGGCATCTCAAACGGCTGTGTGGTCGACATGGGTGCCACAACCACGAGCATAGCTTGCGTGGACGACGGGCTTGTTATCTCTGACACAAGGTAAAAGATGACCGCTCTTCTATGTGTCACCCAATTTGACATACATGGTAGGATAGTTTTGAACATGGCCGGAAACGACATTACAGAGTTCCTCTACGTTCTGCTGCAAAAAATCAACTTCCCCTACAGGGACTTGGACCTGGCCCGCTCGTATGACTGGAACGTCATAGAAGATCTCAAAGCGCGGCTTTGCACGCTTGCTGAGGTGAGCATCAAGCCGCTTTGCCGCCTGCTTTGCTGATCCTGTGCCTCGGCCTGATTGCCCGTAGGGCGATGTAGCCTTGAACCTGTATGACTTTGTTGTCCGGCGTCCGGGAAAGTCCACCGAGAAGTATGGTCTCCGGGCATACGACGAAATTATCCTGGCACCCATGGTCCGTGATCTCCGTCGGTGCACAGCTATACCTTGCTGCGAAAGCTGATATGACAGCCTGATCGTAGTGCCTCTTCGAGCCGCGGGTGATCGAGTTTGAGCAGAAGCGGACAGGCACGCGCCCCTACGCGTCGCTTGAGGTAACTGACGAGATCCTCGAGCAGGCTGCGGACCACTTTGTGAGTTTCAAGTGGATGGATGACGCGTTCCTCGCGGTTAACAGGCTGTTCATGATTGACGCGGCCACTCTGATAGACGCAGGCGATGATCATCTCGACGCAGCACTTGCTGCCGTCCGCCCTCCCAACACCAATCGTACTGCAAGAGGTCCCGCCGGCTATGCAGACTACTGGCCTGAACACGCCGGCCGCGAGCGAGCCTCAGGCGGAAGCGACCAACGATGCGTCCAGCGGTGCCGCCTCAGGTGTGTGTCTGTTCGCCGATGTCCCGTCCCCACACGGTCTCTGAGCAGCGCGTCGCCGGTCAATTTGTTCATCTAGGTCCGCCCGAGGACGCGATGGAGGCTACCCCCGGCGCCGATGCGGGCGAGGAGCCGAAGGCAGAACCGGACCTCGCCAAGGCGGACAGCACGAGCACCGCCGACGGCGCGGCCGAGGTCATCGACGTGGACGAAGCCGAGCTCGACGCCGCAGCCGTGCCGGCGGGAAGCAGCGTGCCGCCTGCGGCAGCGGGCCACCAGCAACAGCAGCAGGCGGCCGCGGGAACGCCGGCGGCGGCGACGTACCCGGGCGGGTACACGATCGACGTCTGCTTCGAGGCGAGCAAGCTCCCGCTCGACGTCGCGATCTTCAACAGTGCGCGCGCCGCGGGCGGCGACGAGAAGATACGCAAGTACCTCCAGGCGGTGCTCGTCGTCGGCGGGTGCGCGCTCGTGCCCGGCATGGGGCACGCGCTCGAGAGCCGGTAAGTGCTCCCACCACCCGCTCGTGCGTGGGTTTTCGCGCGTGTGAGGTTGACGACTGTGCGATGCAGGTTACAGGCCATCGCGACACCGCTTGTACAGAGCATGGAGAAGGTGCAGATTATTCCGCCACCTAAGGATGTGGACCCGCGGGCGCTTGCGTGGAAGGGTGCCGCGGTCCTGGGCAAGATGGATGGTGTAGCCGATCTCTGGATCACTTCTCAGGATTGGGTACGCTTCGTGTATCTTCCGCGGAGCATCACGGATGCTCATCGTTGCATTTCCAGGACATCCTCGGCATGCGAGGGTTGAAAGAAAGGTGTTTCTACTTGTAGACACCTTCCGGCTTCTAAACGTCGACCGTCTGGCCGTTTCCTGGGTATGGAAGAATATAGTTCGATAGATAGGCGACTTTGTACGACGCTAAGTCCGCTGTGTTCTATAATCTGCTACAGAGACGCCACGCTGTACAATACGACATAGATTCGTAAACAAAACGATAAGTGGGGGACTACTTCTGCACATCAATAAACCTCGGACACGTCGTTCGCGGCGTCCTATTTCCGTCGTTTCGGAACTATAGGGGTCATGTAAAGACATGTCTAATACGGCGATAACGGTATGAACTCACCGGAGATGGACCCAGAAGCTTTGCGCTTATGGCCGGATGCCCCCTTCCTGGGCTTCTTGCCAGAACCAACAACGATGGGTGCGCCTGGTTCGTCCTCGCAGTCAGGGCAGAACCACTCGCCTTCAGGCACCGCATCGAGCGGTGGATCAAGGCAGGCGAGATGATACGGGTTGTCGCACTGTGGCCCGTCCGTGTGAGCATCGCGAGAGCCCGGTGATACAAATTATTCACCTTCTCGCACTCCAACAGCGATGGGTCGTCGCCCGTGTCCTGGTTGCATATGACGCATAGCTCGGGCGCCTCCATGTCGAGCGGATGCCGTGGCATGTCCGAGAGCTTCTCGTTCGGCTTCGCGAGCAAGAACGTCGTGTTCTGACCTGCTGCCACTCTGGTGTTCCGTCAGCGCAACATTCGTCTGTGTGATACGGGATGTGGACTTACTGCAGAACGTGGATCCCGGCCAGCGTCTTGTTCTGTGTCGGCTTTGTAGCGCTCTTTGGCTCGTCGGGACCCAGTCCGAGCTCACCGTTGGCTGCACCTTGTCCAAAAGCGATAGCCATGATACTGCCATCTTCCTCCTCGACGAGTGACCAGTGAGTGACGCCGCCACAGCTGGCAGCGATCACATTACAACCCCTGCGAAACTGTAAGACCTGCAACGAAGACGACAGTATACAGAACATACATAATTTCCTGGAAGTACCTGAAGGAGGAGTACGGTTGCCCAGCAGATCCTGCGTTGCAATGAATTACCAGAATAGGATTTGGTCAGTAGACCCAGCTTACCATCTCCGGTATTCTTCCACTGCGCAGGGGGTCAACACTGAAGCGATACACCAATGACGGAACACACCTTGCCCGCCATCCAATACATGTTTTGCTTGTCCATGACAATTGTATTGGTCGGTCCGGCCGTGATACCCTTAGCTGTGGTCGCGGGATTAGGACCTGCGAACTGTGAACGACAAGTAGTAAGCAAACCACAATCAGGCTAGCCGAAGATGGACTTACGCTAGGGACCACCTTAGGCACTAGGACGTCATTTTGGAGACCGGTGCCAAGCCCCATTCGTCCGTAACCGTTGCAGCCCCAGACATGGACAATTCTACACAAACGTTAAAAATTTACCATTGCAAGACAGATGAACTTACCCTTCGGAGTCCATTGCAACGCTGTGCTGTTGCCCGCAGGCAATCTGGACAATGTGTTTGCTCTCCAGGCCCCTGATTAACACTGCACGTCGGAATCAGCACGAGTGGATATATGGGAAAGAGACTGCGTACAGGGCTCGTGTTCTGCATCATACACGAGCTTCCCGCCCGTGACAATGTGTTCGCCGGTCTTGCCATTGCCGAGCTGGCCCTTCTCTGCGCTGCCAAATGCATAGACTACACTTCGTGTGAGCGAACACCGGGCCCTTGAGTATTGTGTGGACATACCCTTGCCGCTTTCAGTAAGGACGAGCGAGAAGTTCAATCCCGCCGCAGCTTTGATAACCTTCTCTTTGTGCTCCGCGTGAGTCGGTCCGTCAATTAACCTGAACTTTGTGATCTCAGGGCAGACAGGATGCCCGCACTATGACAAGGACGTGTGTCATTGCGTTTTGTAGCGCACGGAAATTCCTCGCAGACTCACCTGACCCATGTTGTTTGCACCGCACGACCACACCTGGCCTTCGCTTCCGACTAGGAGGGTATGGCTCCTGCCACACGCTGCATGGACGAATTTCGTGCTATCAGCTGCGCCGAGCGACTGTGGGGTCACCTTGAGCGGTGCGTTCTCAGATATCACGTCCCCGGGGGCACCGAGCACAGCGCGTTCATTCCGTCCAAAGAGCCAAGCCGCTCCGTCTACGTCAAGGACTACACAGTGACAAGCTGAATGAGAGGTATGGACCGACAGCGCCTTCACGTTGCTCAACGACCGAAGAATGTGCGGCTCGAGCAGGTCGGGGCCTCTGCAGGACGTGTTCAGCTGGACACGACGGGCGGAGGCTGGATGAACTGTGCACGCACTGAGTTTCATCTGGATCCTTCTTACTCCCTTTTCTGCCCAACTTGGCCCTGTTCACAACAACATATTTGCAACACATACACCACACGTAGGGTGACACAGAGCAGGCGGGAGCAGTGATGCAGTGATCAGCGGCATGGTTCGAAACATGAAGTGGTGGTCACGCACCAGTCTGTCCCACCGCAGAGCAAAACTGGAGGGGGCGGCTTCAACGGAGCAGCGAGACAAATAATGTCGCGGATGACGCACCTCGGCCCCATTGTGGCTCTGTTTCAGAACTTGTGGCTCGGGCGGGCGGATTCTCTGTGGTCATGTTGTTGCTCGGGGGTCAAGGAGAGGGGACGCTCAACACCGACAGCCGGCTGCCTCCAATTGTGTTCGAATTCAGTCGTCCCAAATAATCTCTTGGCTGTGCTCGCAGAACGGCTTTTGCGCAACACCGACGTCCGAGCTCAATAGCTAAAACAAGATGGTTATTAGGCTATGTACAGGTATTGCATGGTGCTCTAAGGTACAATGATGCATGCAGCCCCCGGGAGATCCTCGATGTCCTGACGATGTGTGTGTTGACAGAGAAAGCAATGAACATAGCAATAAATTATGCAAAAAAATCTCTAGATGTGTAGGTCCGCTCAGCCATTACGGATAATGCCTTTAGCGTACTGTGTACCAATCAAGACTGCGTAAAAATGCGTCAGCGTCAAAGGAATAAAGAATATAGCGAAGCTACGTACGCATGCTCATTCCAGTACGGTGCAACGTGTACTATGACGTGGACATGAGGAAGGTAGAGTAAGTAAAGCTTTAGTGACAGCATACCTCAAACTCATCACCAGACAGCAAGAGCATATCCCCATGAACCAAAATCACGAACATGGACTCGGTCGGTTTCCTCTCGGTCATTGCCCGGGTGCTGGCAGCACGGCGTGTCGACAAGGCCTCATCCTCTGAGCTACTAAGCGGGCCGTCAAACACCGCACTGAACTCGTCCTCGGACTCGGCAGCCTTCGTTATCGCTTGTCGCGCCGACACGCGCTCAGGCTGCTTGCTGATAGAACGAGTTGAAACCGGGAATCCATGCTTCGGGGTGATGTTGAGCTCAATATCCGAGCCCAGACAGAGCATGGCGATCGTCCGGCCCCTATTTGGCAAGGCGGTGCCCTGCCGAAGATCTTAGCCTATTATCCTCCGTCAGAGTGAGAGAAACATACCTTCCGACTACCCGTCTTGTGCCAGCCGAGAATCGTGAGCTGGTCGATCCTGAAATTCTCTTCCGCAGCATGCTTTGTGGCCCACGTTTCTATGACTTCACGTGCTAGCTTCACGGAGGGCGGGATAGAAGTCCAGCCAATACTTGGCGGATGCCCCTCATGACCGACACCAACGAGGCAAGTGAAATAGGGCCCTATAGCACGCCATCAATGACTGGCCGTTTCAAAAGTTCGAACTGATACATACCTGTTGCTACCTTTGTCTTTGCTCCCTGCCAAGTCATCGGAACTTCCATCTGGAAGTCGAGGAACAGCCTGTCCGCCGCCTGCTGCATCTTCGTCCGGTTGCACGTGAACACATGTTTGATCTCGACCGAGTCTCCTATGGCGTACACAAACGTCCGCAAGCCGCCTTTCTCGCCCCCCAGGACGTTCACAGTCACTGTTTCGGGGTATCTGTCCAGAGGCGTCGCGTCGGGCGTCATCTTGTGCGGGTCGCGAACATACTGCGCATCGACCGGGATCATGTCGTTACCAGCCTGACGAAAACATTCAGCGCTGGTCGTGCGACACATATACGCGTAGTATGACGTACCTGGCATGTCTCGCACTTCTGGAAGCATAAAAGCCGCTGCACATTTAGCCGACCACACTGCACACAGTGCCAGCCCTTCTTAATGACGAGCTCTGACGCCACGGTCGCTTCGAAGCTAGGTTTATCGAACTCAGATCGTAGATGCATCGGGAGAAGCGAGTGTGGCGACGGCTCATCCATCTCTGCCGCAGGGAGAGCTGCAGAATTTTGCCACCACGGATATGTGGGCTGCTGGTCCTCCGGAGCGTTCTCACCGCCAGGTACCCAGCGAAGCTTGAAGTGCCAAGTCACACGCACTGTTCGCTCTTCATCATCCTCGCTCTGAACGAGGGCGGTTCGCTGGTTCATGTGAGTATCTGGTGCATATGATGGTAGAAAGGAATCTCACCTCGACTTCCACGATCTTGTAGAATCCGAGTACGCATATACCACAATCTTCCGGAAGGTTGAACGGCAAGAGCAAGTAATCGCGCGACACGACAAGAACGACAGGTATCTGATATGTCTTGCAATCCAAAAGGTGCTTAACATCCTGCGGCACTTCTTCTGGGAAGAAATTCAACTTCTCCTCCTCGACAGTGGGTGATGTCTCGAGAACCTCTCGTTCCAGAGCAGTTTCAGGGATGCGATTGGACAGGTCACGGTTCAGAGCGTCAAGATCCTGCACTGTATTCTTCGTCTTCTCTACAGCTTTGTATTGCATGTCATACCGAGCAGGTATCGACCGGGAGCGACCTGTCAATTAGAGGGAGAGCTCAGCATCGGGCTTAGCCACACAACTGCGCATATTATGGAGGCTCACTTTGAGAGATGGACCGCTCGTGAGGTGCGTCTTCATCGGGGCTGTCGTCGTCGAGTGCAGAGCTCCGTCGCGCAAACCTATGCGTATATGTGGCGGGGGGGAGGTGCGGTCTAATCCTCTCCCCGGCTACCTTCTCACGGAAGCCTTCGCCCATCTTGAAGGTACTATCGGGGCTGTCGTCGTCGAGTGCAGAGCTCCGTCGCGCAAACCCACGCGTAGATGTAGTGGAGGGGAGGTGCGGTCTGGTCCCATTCCCGGCTGCCTTCTCATGGAAGTCTTCGTCCATCTTGTAGGTACTATCGGGACTGTCGTCGTCGAGTGCAGAGCGCCGTTGCGGAAGCCCAGGCGTAAATGTGGCGGGGTGAAGATGCGGTCTGATTCCCTCTCCGGTGGCCTTCTCACGGAAGTCTTCGCCCATCTTGTAGGTTCTATGAGAAGGAGTCGGATATCTGCACGTAGTTAAATCATCGCTATCGCGAGAAACTGATGATCCCGGGCTGAGTCGCTGCGCGCCGGGGTCGGAAAAGCGACGGCTCCCATCCGGGTGCCAGATATTCGTTTGCTGCTGGTGGATACCCCAATCGCTCTGGTGAATCGAATTGTTACTGCCGCCGAACCTGCCGCTCAGACTAGGCGCGGTCGGGGTTTGAGGAGCGGGTTTCGCGGCCTGCGGTCGCGACTGTTGCGGTGACTGTGCATGTTGCGAGCTCTCAGTCTGGGCGAGCCATGCCTCAGGTAATTTCGAGGATAGAGGCGAATATACCTTTCGAATGCTTGGGGCCTGTGGCCCGACGCTTGGGCTATCCGCCTGGCGTGATGTCGACGCCTGGGGCTGCGGAGTAGACGGGGACTGCTTGGCGCTGAGCGCCCGCGAGGGGTGACAGGACACCGCAGTTGGCCGCATATCCGCGACAGATTGCGAACGAGGTGTCAACAGAGATGGCGTCGAAGCGGAGGAGCGAGATTCTGATATCTCATCGACGAGCATCATATCGTCTCCGCCGTAGTCGACGTCTGTCCCAAGATGTCCCCTGCCTCGCTCGGCTGAGATAGTGAAGTCTCGAACTCTGAACAGGAGTCGGAAGAATAGCCACCTAAAAGAGGATAAAACTCACAAGGTGATCTCTGCGCTCCCTTCAGCGGTCAGCGAGTCCTTAGGCCATGCATGACCTTCGAGATACACCATAGGCGGCTCCAGCGTAGCGTACTCCATGTGCACTCCAGGTCCATGACCCTTCATGGCGTCCGACACCCAAGGCAAGACTTCCAGAAACTCTGCTTTATTCTGAACGAGTTCAGGTGATTGATGAGCGCTGCAGGCACAGCTTAGGAGTATGGGACGAACCTTCGCCCATATTCGCGGCTTGCCCTGGGGTGTGAACCTCGGTGGTACGGACTCGTCATGGAGTAGTTTAGCTAGAGATCTCGGGGTCGAGGATGGCAGTGGACCTGGTGGTGGTCGAATAACATGCCAGATAGTACCGTCATTCGCCAACCACCTCCCTTCTGCGTAAAGAGGTATACAATAAGCTGGAATGAAAATCTTTGTGACCGGCATACCTTCCGTTTCCTTGCCTTTCCCGTCCACGATGACCCTCTTCTCCGGCCGTTTACCCCTCCTCCCAGCCAGCTTCTCAGCGACAGCCCTCTTCCTCCCGTTCACCGATGCCTCGTTGCTGCTAGAGCTCGTGGACGCCGCAACGGCGCTTTGACTTTCCTGGCCGTTCTCGCCGCGTATTACGGGGGTAACCCGTTTCGGTAGCGGTTTCTTGGGCAGTGGCATGGGCTCATATTGGACCGAGGGAGTCGGTGTCGAGCTGAGAGGCGAGAGGCTCTCGTCAAAGGGATGTGGCGCGAGGGTCCGCGCACGCTTCGGGACGGGCATGCTGTCGGAGGTAGAGGAGCGAGCCTTGGCCTGCTTCTCGTCTCTACTAGCATTCGCTGTCCGTTTCTGGAGCTTGGGCTTCTCGCACTTGGGTCCCGGAAGCTTAACCCAGCCGTCCTCGACGTGGCAGACTCTGTCCGGATCGCCTGACACGGCGCACCTCTGGCAAGAGGGTCTGCTCCTCGAACAGACCTGCCTGATTTTTGCGCAGTACTCGCACGGCTTCGGCGTCACATAGAAATCGCGCTTGATGCCAGTGATAGGATGCACGGCAAACAGGAAGATGTGGTTTGGGTCAATGCGAGTGTCGTACTGGTGTGGAAGCTGGGGTGGTCGCCGCAGATGAGGCCCCCATGAACGCGTGTATTCTGGTAAAGGTTCTGCGGGGTCGAACGGAGCAAATGTAAATTCTGTGTCTTCCAGCCGCCCTGCGTATGTCGCCAGCCCGAGGTTGGGATCAGGAAGATTGTTCATATTGTCGGAAAGCGCATAGACGGGATAGGGGAAAACAAGGTCCATGTTTTCTCACAACGCCTGACGAAACGGACGACCCTTGCGCGAGCGTCTATCGCATTCCACCCTCCCGCTCATGGGCAAACGGAACTCGACATTTGCTGGTTTCTCTCATTTCGTTCTCGACGCTTTCAAGCAGGCAGAGTCGCTGGGCAGTGCTGAACAGAAGGAATTCGTATCGCCTGGCAACGCTCACAGAGCATCTGAGGAGGGCCCTCCCAGAAAGAAGCGTAAAGCCGGCCTCTTGGGACCTGGACACGAGAAATACGATGCCACGGGGCTCGTGCCATGCTATACGGAACCATCGGAGGTACCTGAACGTCTGAAAAAATGTGCGTGGCCTATATAGCGTCTCCCCGGCTCGTGCACGCTCATTCACCCCAAGACTTCTACCAGCGAGAACGATACTTCTCTCTCTACTCTGAAGGTTGTCTCCTCGACGAAGAAGGTTGGTACAGCGTCACGCCGGAGCTTATAGCGAACCAAATAGCTGAACGGTGTCGTTGCAAAACAATCCTTGATGCTTTCTGCGGCGTGGGAGGCAACGCCATCGCTTTTGCGCAGACGTGCGAACGAGGTACTCCACGACTTTCATTTCTTGGTTCATGGTGCTAAACATGTGGCATAGTGATTGCCCTGGACACTTCTCCAACACGACTTGCCCTCGCTCGGCACAATGCAGTCATTTATGGCGTCGAAGACCGCATCGAGTTCATTCTCTGCGACTATCTCTCCTTCGCCCGCTCATACCTCACTCTCCCTCACCATCCAGGACATCGGAAAATTGACGTGGTGTTCCTCAGTCCGCCCTGGGGTGGCCCAGAGTACTTGGCGGGTCCTGTAAGCGGCCTGCTCTCTGACAAGGACCAGCATCCAGAGTTTGGCCTCGCAAATATACGGCCGATCCACGGGGCGGAACTTTTCAAGCTCACTCGTCAGATAACCAACAACGTCGCGTACTTCCTTCCGCGCAACACCAGATTAGAGGAGATCTCTGGACTGCTGACGCCAGAAGAGAGCAAAACAGAAGTGATCGAGGTCGAAGAAGAATGGATGGGCTCCAAGTTGAAGGCGCTGACATGTTATTTCGGAGGCCTTGCCGCGGGACAAGAAGAACTGTTCGAGGAATCGAGCCCTTGACACCACTGAACTTGCGCTTCACTTCAAAATGAATCGTTGTTCGTTCAAAAGATGTGCATCACTGTTGTGTACTGTTTTGAGAACTAAAAGTAGCGCATTCGGATGTTTATACAAACGTCGCGACTAATGATATCGCGTAGCCATTTATTCATCGCCAGTCGCAACTGGATTGCGAGTCAAGCTTTTCAGCAACTCCCCGTCGAAAGCACCTATGCACAAAGAACATCATCGATGCATGTTTGGACACACCCTCGGGGAAATGACACTTACGTCCAGCACTACTCTTATGCTTCCCTCGGTACGCGGCAAGTGGCGAGTTGTAAGCCGGCGAAGGCGATCCTGGGAAGGACGAGGTTGATGACGCAAATGAGCTATCCAGCTGGGACGCTGATGGCACCGAGTAGTACATTGTTCGCGACGGCGTCGAGATGGGTGAAGAGGCGTAGAGGCTCGAAGAGAACGCTCTCTGCGGTTGAGGTTGCGACTGTGATTGCTAGAGAACATAGTGAGTACAAATGTACTACGAATATTTGAAGGCAGATGGAAGAGAAAACGATCAATTCTGGAACAAGTCTAATGTGAATATAGAAAAGACTATGGACGTACTGTGGGGGTGAACGCTCCAAGACGCCTTTGCGGCAGCGACTTCGGTGTCGCGGGTGTAGACTTCGCAGGCGTCGGTACGGAAAATAGGGGTGCTGGAGGAAAACGCAACGCATACGACGCTTGCAGCACATTCAAGCCGAGGATGCCAAGTACACACAGCTCTGACAAAACATGCGTCCGCACGAGCATGAGCACACCGCGTTTGTTCATGTTATCCGTACGACATACCGAGCAAGCACAGCCAATGCCACCACGTCCCTCCCAGCCCTTCGTGGTCTGAATACCGGCTCCCCAAGACGAGCCGCAACGCGGTGAACGACGAGGGAAGCGGCAGGAGGTTCGTGACGATGAGAACCGAGACGAGGCCCAAGCCGTTTGTGCGTAGTCTAGCCGCCGCCTGGCTCGGATGTGGCTTCAGCCAGTCCAGCACCCTTGACGACATCTTCTGTAGCAATGACCTGTTCGTATACGCAGGACGTGAGGGCCACTCGAGCAGGCGCCCCGCAAAAGGGCTCAGTCACATGACCGGTAGCCGCGCGGCCGGGACAGGCCGTGACGGGCCGCAGCTCGAAATTGTATGCACTACACGGTCTTCCCAGGCAGGCCTCAGGGCGACAGACGACACTATCTGGGACACCACTTTCCGGATTTGTCTTTGTCCCAGGAGGTTTAGTCACTAACGAATGCCTTCACAGTTTCGCTTGAGAGCAGCTTACGTTCGCAGAAGGACAACAAACGACGACAATAGCAAGTGGCTCTGTATTGTCAAGCATACAAGGAGACAAGTCCCTACTTATATACCAGAACTTGATCTTCCCCACGCTGACACAGTCCTCATTGCACCACGAGTCCGAACGGAAGCTAGACAGCCTGCAGAATGACAGCTTTAGGCTCTATGGAACATCAAGACACCTTTTTTTTGTCTCCGAGTTTGCCTGCAAGACCTCAGATCTCACTAAAGACTCGTTTTGGTGAACACTTGGAAGGGCTGGCTGGCTCAGCAAAGAGCCTACCCGATGAACAAAGGGACAAGGTTGCGCTCACTGGCAAGGTGCCGCAGCGGTGTAGTTAGGGTGAGGGTCTATGCTGGATCCGCTAAATCGTCGCACAAGTTGAGGACATGCACGGGCTACTTGGTCATCGCGTGTTGCGGCACCTCATGCTTAAAAAAGTATGCGCTAGGGCTTATTATCCTCAGCACGTTTATGGTTTGACTGATTGTGTCATGTTCCAGTAATTGGGAGGAAAGCAGGTACCAGAGGCGCTACCGGAAATACGATATGTATAGCCTGAACGTTGAACGTTGAACGTTGAACGCTGAGCGCTGAGCAACGGCAAGATGCTTCAAGTTAATCAAGATGCTCATCTTCGCTCTAAGAGGCCGAGACGTGTCATTGCTGGTTTGAAGCAGTGGCCGGGGCGCTTACACTTGTAAGGATTCGGACTGAAGGCTCCGTATGACGCCAGACTTGCCTGCTCGAGGATTGGTAAAGCCCTGCGATATCCGTCCAAACTCCGTTCAGAGGTGAGATTGTTGTCAAAAAGCAATGGGCTAGGCTTCGACCTTCCCAGGATACTGCTGCTGCGCCAGTTCAATGTGCCCGTGGCGGCTGTTTGCCTCATCGCGACTCGGGATTATGTCATACGATGTAACATTGTTTTGACAAGCTGGCGGCATAGTCTCTATTGCTTGAGAAAGCGGTCGGTATTGTGGTGGCTTACAGAGCAGACTTTGCTGACTGATGCAGGAGTCGGCCAAGCGATGAGAGTAACGCATACTTAATAGTGTCAGAACTGCTCCTGGTTCTCAAGCCCCACTATTGCGAAGTCAACCACTCGTATCGACAACCTCAGCCAGTGCAGACCTTCGAACAGCCCTCACGATGACCGTCGCAGTCCTCGTCCCTCACGATGTCCCCACCGTTTTGAACTACTACGTCCCTGACCCGGAATCCGACGAGCCGCCACACATTTATATTATAGATGCACCGGCCGGGAAGAAGAGGGACAACATTGGCCGCGAGCCGCACGATGTCGTCATTCACGACGCTCGTGGCAAAGAGAAGGAGTACGATCTCTCTCTCGACACATCTGGCTTCCAGTTCGTCAAGCACGTGAGCCAGGAGAAGGAGTTCGACGACGACGAGAGGGTCAAGAACGTGTACTACAAGGAGGTGGAGGAGCTGCTCAAGAAGGAGACCGGTGCGAAGAGAGTCTTCGTCTTTGATCACACTCTCCGTCGCACCGAGCCGGATTTCGTTAGTCCGGAGGGTAAAGTCATTCGTGGCCCAGCCGTAAGTCAACTTATGTTCTGCGAATTGACGCGCATGCTCAAGCTATCTGTAGGAGGCAGTCCATGTTGACCAGACTTACGAGGCGTCCGTTGCGCGTGTCCACCGTCACCTCGGCGATGAGGCTGAACGCCTCCTAAAGGGACGTGTCCGCATCATCAACGTCTGGCGTCCCATCCACAACCCCGTGGCACATAGGCCACTCACCGTGTCGGACTGGCGCACCGTCGACAAAGAACACGACCTTGTCCCTGTCCGTTTCATTTTCCCAGACCAACGCCTCGCAGGTACGTGCCCCTCGTGTATAGCCTCCAATTGTCGCTCATAAGTCTTCGACGTGACGCAGGTGTCTACTCCGTCCGCTACAACGCGAACCACAAGTGGTACTACCTCTCGGATCAGACTCCGGATGAGGTCACCCTTATCAAGTGCTACGACTCGGAGGTGGATCGTGCGCGGTTCACTCCACACACTGCATTTCTGGATAAGACTAGTCCGAAGGATGCGCCTTACCGGGAGAGTATCGAGCTCCGATGCTTGGTATTCGATACGGAGTAGAAGCTGCAGATGACTCGCAGCGGGGATGTACCCAGACGCAACTTGCACTTATTTTTGTACCGTTGCATTATATAGTAATACGTGTTTAATACATTCAGCATGTTTACGGAGTCGGATACTTGACTTGGAGGATGCAACTTCAAAAGCTTCAATACGTAAGCAGCCGCACTAAGCGCTTATCCAAGGAAAAGTCGAATTAATATCGTTATCTGTTCCCGCGAAGCTTTGCGAGCACCACTGTAGTCTTGACTGCCTTGTGGCGTGCACGGGATTTTATTTATCCACCATCATCATATTCTTCGCTATTTCTAACAATTTGCAACTTCCAAACATCCTTCCGCCCAGTCATCTCGCATCGAGCTGGATCGGTCCCGGCGACAAAATCCAGCGGCTGTTTGAGGATCAGATTTGTGAGCATGACACCGTTGGAGCGGGAAGAGCTATGAATGTGCCAAAGCAGTATGAGGCGAACTATATGGTCCGGCATGTGATGCATTTCCAAGGATGACGGCGACTGGCTGTGCATGGAGGAGACAGACAGCTAAGCTATCGTGTGGACGCCTCTCCCTCCGATAATTTCGGTCATCGAGAGTCTATTTTCGTGGCTACAGGAGTACCGGGGATTATTGCATCAAGATCATCACCGAATGACCTATACGATAGCGCATGGTAGGGTATGTGAGTACACGACAACTGTGCAGCGCGACAGAGGATGCTAGTGAACTGCGCGGATAATAACACATGGTTCAAGAGGTTGTGCCAGGGCCCAGACTGTTCGATCGATACAACGAGAGGGTAGCGAAAGCTGGTTATATGCGTGCTATGGCGCCGAATCGGTTCAGCCAGACCGGGTACTGGATGTCCGCCCACAGTGGGTGCGTGCTCTAACCAGTCCCTAGTGTCTCAATAAGTAGTGCTTGGCGAGAAAGGTGACAGAGAGACCTACTTGGACTGACAAATCTTGTTGCAGTATGCAACCCGCCAGCAACCTTCACAAATTCGGAGGCGATGGCTCGGCTTGTAGACACTACAGAGGCATTCTGACCAGTGACATCGCTTGAGCGCGGTAAATGGGCTACCGTCGGTATCTGGAGACTTCGGATCGAACCCGTCTTCCACGCGGTTAAGATACTCCCCAAGAGAGTCCAGGGATTGCAATATTGTGTTCCATTGGGAATGTATCTTTTGACCATGGGTACGAATAGCCTGTACGGCGGCTTGCTGGTATCTGCGACTGGAACCTCGGAAGAGTTTCAGTCGCCGACGGGTATTGGTAGATCCAGAGCTATTCCTGGAATGACTGCGCAAGACGTCGCGACACCGGCTGAGAAGCTCGCCTAGGATGGTACAGGTCACACGGACTGTCTCCACCTGTGTATCAGCACTGCCCTATAATGCGCTTGAGATTATGTGCTCACATCGTATCGCATCCTCGCTGACCAAACGGATGAGATAGTCACACACAACAGGAATAATTGCATGAGCACATGATTCGGGCAACATCGCCACGTTCGCGTTGTAATCCGGGACAGCATAGCTTATCCAGGTGCCAAGTGAGAATGGAAGGGCGGGCCAAGATTATTGCGACAGGAACTTACAACATATATGTAGTAGCAGTGTGGAGGTTATCGCGTGGCATCTCTCGCTCTTCCCCTCCAGTTCTACACAGCTCTCTACGGCAGGCCGCCAGTGCGTGCGCCAGAAGCACTCGAGCGTGTGAGGGAGATTCTTGCACGATGCTGTGTGGTCCCGGGGTAGAGTATACCAGCAGGGCATATAGAGTCTGGTTAAGGTTTTGGTCGATAAACGTTTCGTCTTCCAAGTCTCGATGTATAGCTGCCGCAATGGAGTCAGTTGCGATACCACCTCTAACGCCCGTCGCCACTTCCGCACGGAACGCGATGTATCCTTCCTCTCCCCGTGCTCTGAATTCGCTCATAACGATCCTACAAGCCAGGTCCCTCGCCATCGAGCGTATCTCTGCCTCGTCTCCATAAATCCAAATTGCGAGTTGAACATGCGCCAAGCGATCAGACTTAGCCACTCGTTTCGAGGCGCTTGGTCTGCAGTGCCACCGCATGAGCTCAAGCGGGAAGATGAACTAAAGTACGCCACCTGAGCAACTCGAGCTGCACTTGCCGAAGCCCCAAAAGTGCGAATTGTTTGTATAATGTAGTGCCGTACAGACCAGGGAAGTCAAGAAATGGTGTTTTAATGTCCCAGATCGCCTGCCACACACGCGGAAGTCTCTCCAGAATGAAAGCGGCGGATTGTTCGACCTTTGATGACCGAGCTGACCGGAGCAAGCGTGGATTCTCGAGTACAGCTTGGTGCGCGCGAACAATGACGTGCGTAAGCAACATCACAAAGCCAATATAAGGCTAGAATAATCCAGTGCGCAGTGAGCAATCGCTTCTAGGCTGTCAACCGAAGAGACTCACCATGGTTTGTAGGAAATCGAGTGGATTCTGGTGCCAGGATGTCAGCTCTTCTACGCTGTATCCACAGAGGTGCTTGTCAAGCAGAATGTGAATAATAGCGCGAGTGATGCTCGGGGTCTGTATGAGCTCAGTTGGGTCGCTTGGGTCCAGGAAGCCGTTCATCTGTAGGCTGCTTTCAACGTCGTGCACGACTTCTGCATCGCGGGCTCCCGTATGGTTTCGCAAAAGGGCGTTTGCCAGTTCATTGATTTGCTCTCTCCTCGCGTTTGAGTCGGTGTCTGTAGTCATTGCTGAATGAGAGGGAGAACACCTTCGCGGTGCCGGAGAGAGGCAGCGCTAGCTAGCGAACAATAACTCGGCGCCAAGTTTGACTGCTAAATTCACACGGTACGAGAAGACAAAGGTTCTGAGAGAGACGTACCACTAGGCGTACGCATTTTATTGCCACCCGCATAGATCCAACTTGAAGCTGCCAGTCAAACCTAGACTGCTTAGCCGATGTTAGCATCCTTACATAAGCCTCCGCAGGACTACCAAGGCCGTGGCGGTAAGGACAAGCTCACGCCACAAAGGCCTTGGCTGGCGCTGCATCACGAGACATGCGTGCGCCTCGGGCACATGAAGACAGCAATGTGGAACAAGAGACACGGAGTCTGGGACATCAGACCTCCGAGACCGCTCGTCAACACCTATTTTCAATGTAGCAGCGAGGGCTGTGGTAAAAGCGCACATGAAGGAGGTGCAGAGGTAGAGGACGTCAATGTTGACATGAAAGATGAGTTGGTAGGCAAGAGATACATCCAGGCAATAGCAGCGTACTAAGATACACGGGCCAAACAAAACATATATCCAGGTGTGCACAGCAATTAGTGGTTGCAGATACAGCGCATCACGGTGATCACGGAAGAGTCCGGCCCAGACCGTCGCAGACGTTGCAGGTCTCGTCAAAAATGAAGAAAGTGACGCTTCCCCTTCCACCACACCGCCAACAGAGCTTGCCGCCGATGCGCGGGTCGCCCGGCGGCACGACCGTCGCGCCCGGCGGCGGGCTACCCATGTACTGCGAGCTCGGTCCAGATAGGGGCGAGGAGCTGTGGAAGGGGCTCGCGTAGCCGTTCGTGGACAGGAACCCGCCATTCGCCATGGGAGCGCCTGTTGTGTGCGCTGCAACGCCCGGATAACCCGGCGCGCGCGACGTCGACGCTGAGCGTGCGAGGGAGCCGTGGGGCGGCGGAGGGAGCCGGTGGCTTGCGCTTGCGGGGCCCGCAGGGAGCGACGGGAGCGGCTGCTGGAAGTTGTTCCCGCTGGCGCTCGCGGCGCCCCAGGGCGCGTAGGTCAGCGGGCCTGCGAAGGGCTTTGCGTACTTGGACCAGCACCGCATGCATGGGTTCGACGGGTCCATTTGTTTGTAGCCGGTGTTGTTGCCTGATCAGAGATCAGTCCGGTCGTAATAATACGAGGGGATAAGCACGCACATTTGTTACACTCATAGCCCGCAGGATACACCAACACCCTCCCATTGCTCATTAGCGGATGCCCTGGTACAGGCTTCATCGTCGGCCGGCCTTCGTCAGGTGCGTCACTTTGGGGACCACCACGATTTGCAGGCCGTGGCGGCGTGGCAGGATGACCGTTGGGCGATTGGTCGGGCGGAGGCCCAGGCGGCGGGGCAAACTGCGATGGATTTAGGTTCACTAGTGGCGGGGCATACCGTGCAGCAGACCCTCCCAACAATCCTTCATTGCTTGCCCCGGCAGTATAGAAATCCCTCGCGAAGTCGGACACAGGCTGCGCCGCAGCGGGCGACGAGCCTGTGCGATTGTGAGATAGCGCGCGCGGGGGTTGCGGTGGGGCAGCTGGGGACGGGACAGCAACACGCCGATACGTCCCGTGCGACGGCCCTGTCGCTGATCTTGAGAGACCGCTTCCTGGGGACTGCGACCAGTTTGAAGGCGGCCATTGGGACTGCGGTCCGAACTGATTGCGCTGCCACGGCGGATTCATTGGCGGGACGAAGCGGCTTGGTGTGGGGGCCTGTTGGAAGGGCCTGCGGGGCCCTAGCTCTACAGTACTCTCGCCGCGACGGATATCGGGAGTAGGGGTGTACGGCGGGGGAGACTCTCCTCGCAGGATGTCGGATAGGTCGTCAGCAGAAAGCGGCGGTGGCGGCGGACTATCGTGAGGAGGCTCTGGAGGCGGCGATGAGCTGGTGTGTGGATGACGTGGTGGTAGCGATGCCTGGGTGCGTGGAGGCAGTGGAGGCAGTGGAGGCAGCGGTGAGTCACTGGGCGGAGGACGCTGGGCTGGACTCGAGCTCCTGCTCGAGCCAGAGTCAGATTCCGGTTCGTCCCGCTCTGTACCAGGTACGCCCGAGAAAGACATCGGCCTAGGTGGTATCGGAGGGGGTGGTCGTGCAAGCTCTACCATGCTGCTGGAGGATATCTCAGGATCGCGCGCAGGACTCATCTTGCGTCGGAATGGGTTGTTGTCAGTCATTGCTAAGGTCATGGCAGTGTGTGGTGCAGTGTCAAGAGAGCAGGTTGGTGGTGCAGGAGTACGTTTAGGCCATAGACTCGAGTTAGGAGAAGAGTTCGGCGAAATATAGCGCTGCAAAGAGCATATGCTGTGTCATCGGACAGCAGGCTCGAGGTGGTAGGCCGACAACGCTGGTCCGCCGCGCTGCCCGGGCCGACGCTTCGACAGAAAAGGGAAATGTTTAGATAACTACACGATTCCGAGATAAGATAACGGCAGCGAAGCGTCTCAAACGTTGTCGGGAGTCGCTGTCGTGGTCAGCAGCGACTGGTTCAAGCTATCCATAGACAGAAGACGGCGAGGTAACCGCTTGCATGTTATTCAGCTTAATTTATGAGCGACATAGGACAAGATGCGCGTATGTATAGGCGCAAGCTGCCGGGCAAGAACATTCTACACTCTCGGTCTAGCAGAGGACCACGACAGGTCAGACGGATACGCGGTATCGCTGGCTAGAGTGTGCCTACCACTATTTCTTGGAAATTTTCCGCCCGGGGCAGTCTTGGTGTCGAGTCGAGGAAGTGTGGGGGCTTGGCTCAGCCATGCGACTGCACAAATTCTGTCAAGAAATAGCTTTGCGCTATTTCTTGCGCAGAATATGCGCGGCCGCAGGGCAGATGCGGCAGTCTTGAGGTGGTTTTACGGCTGTACGTTGTGCAAGGTGTGCGCAGACTGGAGGCGGGATAGTTCATGGCGGTGATGAGGTGGTTCGGCAAGCTATCGTCGTCGATGGGAGGCGGAGCGACGGCGGTGCTGAGCGGGCGGGAAAGCTCGCGAACTCCAGGCAGAGACGTCTATGCGTTTGCGGACTGCGTTTTGGGACACAGAACCTATGCATTGGTCGGGGGGACTTGAGTGGGGTACGGGTGGTGAAGGTGGACCTTGGAGCTGGCTGACACTAGTTTCTGCCTAGACCTTATATACGCCCCGGAGCTCTATGGCATCAAAAAAACACACGCCGGTGCGTCTTCCATACACAACCGTTGAGAAACACTCACCCAAGCGTACTTCCAATTAGCGAGATCCCGCCCCGGCAAAAGTTCAGTGACATCCCTACACTGCGATCTTTTCGTCCGCTTTGATCGTCCAACCCTGGGCTCCTGTCTGCCCGCAAAGCGCACACACCGTGAAGCCGTCTTGCATCCACAGCAGTGGTGAATGATTGGTTGAGACTTTGCAACCGTTGCAGTGACGCCGTTGCCGCGCCTGTGGCTTACGTCTGGACAGCCAGATCAAATCGAATTCACCTCCATAGCCAGCATCTGGGGCGAGTACATCTCATATCTCACCATCGATGTGCTCTCGCGCGGGAGGGGGTTATCGACGCAGAGCTGCATGGAGGTGGAGGAAAGGGCAAAGGTGTATCTCGTTCAGGAGGAACATCGGCCCAAAAGCAGCCCAACGCACACGCGCTGCCTAAGCTTAGGCTGGCGATGCCCGGGCATGCGTTCCTGTCCCCGTGTGCATTGTCGTTCGCTCACGCGCCCAGACAATGCCAGCGGCCCCAACACACGTCCGACGGCCAGGCCAGGCCTCACTGCCCCTCGTTTCCGCTTCGCACAGCTGTCGAACACAGGGCGCGCCCCACTGGAGCCCCCGTTTCCATCGCTAGCGGCTGCAGAGCGTAACCTGCCGCCGCACAGCGGGCTCTAGAACGCCACTGACACGACAGACCCCGTCCCTCGCGCCCAGAGTGCGTGGCCCTGTAACCTAATCTCTAGCACATCCGAAGCGTAGCGATGGGCCATTAGCGCAGTTAGCCCCACGGGAATGCTTTCTGCGAGCGTGTCAGGCGAGGCGCATGTCAGAGCACAGGATAATGATTCCGTAAAAACGACTGCGACTCATGAACCCACCGTATAGGAACGCTCGGTTACGGTTCTGCCCATGTGCGAACCCGAAGCATGATATGACATTGCAGACAGGACGCCAGGCAAGACGCCGCAGGGAACACATAGACATTAGGTAAAGCCTCCTGCCATCTTCCAGAGTAGCAAAAACAGCACGCGAAGCTGAGTATTGGTAGCAGCGGTAGGCCATCGCAGTCAGACCAGAGCTCCGTGGCAGACTTCTTTTTGTATTGAACGAGAGAAATACATTCATGCTTCTTGAATTTTTTTACATTTTAAAAATAATGCGAGGCGAGCGGCGCCTTCCGTCAGCGTCGCGCGACCAAATCGCAGGTCTTCGGCGGCGCGGTGATCGCAGCAGCCATACCGATGATGAGATTAGAAAAAAACAGGCGCAGAGATGTGCTGCGCACGCCGAGAAGTTATGCGGCAAGGTGGGGTGAGCATAACGCCACCTGTCCTATCGAGACGGATCGGCGTACTTCGCGAGCAGGATGTGTCAGGAGGGACAAAAAGTTGAAGCGAGAGAGCAGAGCGGAGGACACGCCGACGTACGATACGTGAGCATGGAAGCCTCTGGCAGCTTCTCCATCGTCGTAGACAGAAAACGTTGCTGCAAGCACGACGAGGAAGGTTTATCTTCTCTCGCTGCTCTCCCGCGGTATCTCTCGCGTACTGAGGACCCGGCTTCGCGACGCAGCTTGTTGACGGCTATTGACGTCGCCCAGGTCCGTGGTTTTCGCACTTTCGCCTATCTTGGGTCGTTCTTGCCCTGCGTGCGCGCTATATCTTCCGCCACCCTGGGGACGCGAAGCACAGCGTCGAAGGACGCCTTACACATTTGTACGGCACATGTCCCCCGCGATTGCTGAGTCTTCTCATGTCGGGCAGGGGGACGACACGGCCGGGAGATCCTCGCTACTCTTGTGACCATGCTGCCCGACGCAATCGCGCCAACGTAAAGTCTGAGGGTGGCAAGGCAAGGCCTGCCGAGTGAGTTTACTACAAAGTGCGATGGGAAAGGACGTCGCTCGCCATGAGAAGGGCACGAGTTCTGCGAATGCTCGCTACATACCTCTGAGCAGTGCGAGGCTTGCGCCCGGGTGATTCAGCAGGAGAGACTACGACTTTCAGAGCCTTAAGAGCCTCGTAAAGGTTGGCTAATAATTACTATAGAAACGCCCCGCAGAGGAGCTATGATCAAAAGAATGAACCTGAATAACTTCCGCATATGGTATAAGCTCTCATGTTCGGCGTCCGCTGATCCCGATCTCCCGTCGTGGCGGCCCCGCGGCCCTGTGTGTCTCTCTCTTTCCGTCCGTTCGCCGCAGCTCGCCTACCCATCGGATGCACATGCAACACCGCAGAAAAGAGGCCAAAGCGAAGAAATCTTTTTTTCGTGGTCTGGCTTGGAGACCGGGGTTACGCCGAGTACGGGGACGGCGCTCGACGTGCAGCCGCGATGCGACGTCGCCGACCGTGCAGGCCCAGGGCCCAGGGCAGCGTGACCCTGCCTGCGCCGCCGTCGCGCGCACATCGGGCGGTGCAGAGTGAGGCCGGCGGCGTTGCGGTGCGCAGCGTCGACGGTCTCTTTTGTGAACTCCTGCGGTAGGTTCAGGGGGGTCTCACAGGTGGTGGGAACAAGTCCGCGCCCCTCGCACTTTCCATATAGCGCTGCCCGTCGCTCGTGGATCAAACAACTTCTCGCCGAGCAGTCTGCCGGCCGGGGCGCCGGGCACGCCTGGTCGTGCCTTTGCCCGCTTTTCGTCTCCGGAGCCCTGCGCCGGCAGCGGGCCGCCTTGGCTACGCCATGTTCTGGCAGCTGGCACGGACATCGACGGTTTGGCACACGGCGGAGGGTGCGGCTGGCCTCAGTGCGTGCGGACGGCTCGGCCACAGAGGATATACCGCCGGCGGGCTTTAGAGTTATTCGTGATCCGCACATGTGTTCCCTCTGCGAGAAAATCGGAGCCCCAGCTCAACTTTATGCGTCGAGCGTCGTCCCAATGATGCGGCTCCCTCGGCCCCTTCGCCTGTCTCGATGATCCATCGGCCTGACTTCCTGAGCCCCGTGCCACCCACCCACTTTCGCGTAGGACTTATAAGCACCCGGCCCTGAAATTAGCCTGTGTCTTACTTATATCCCCGCGTACCTGCCTGATAGGCGTAGACGTCCACATACCCACGATGCCACACCCACGACTGCGTGTTGCTGTCTGGTGAGTCTCCTGTCACTGTCACTATCGACATCGGGCTGACAATCTCCAGCGGAGGCGGCATAGGCGGACTCGTCCTCGCCGTCGCCTTATCGCAAGCCCAAGACATCGACATCGACGTGTATGAAGCGGCGCGCGAGTTCGCAGAAGTCGGAGCCGGCGTAGGGGTGTGGCCGCGTCCGTGGAAGATCCTGAAGGCCTTAGGCCTTGCGCAAGACCTGGCTCAAGTCACCTTCGTCCCGCCAGAAAACGAACTGGTGGTAGCATTAGACTTTCGCAAGGGCGACGAGCCTCACGGAGGCACCACGTTCGGGCAGATGCTTTCGCCTGGTGGGCCTGTAGTCTCTGGCCGCTGCCCGTCTTTTCTCAACTCGCTTTTCAGGTGGTTTGATCAGTTTTCATCGACCTGACTTCCAACGTATAGTCCTCCAACATCTCGCGAGATCCTGTCGTCCACACACATCGAAACGCCTCGTCTCTTACACACAGCCATCATCTGCCTCGGAGCCGATACAACTGTTCTTCCAGGACGGGACGACGGCCACCTGCGATCTTCTGGTTGGAGCGGACGGGGTCAAGTCAAGGGTACGGGCGTGCATGATCAAGGAGGTTGCGGACGACCTTCGGGCCCGGGGAGATTCGATCACTGCCTCCAAGGTAATGCAGAGTGCCGCGCCCGTGTGGAGCGGGATGATGTCCTACCGGACAACCGCGCCTTCTGAAGCGTTGCAGAAGCGATACCCAAATCACAGACTTTTGAAGGAGCCACATGTCGTACGTTGCCCGCTGCTCGCTCTCACGGTCACGACGTCGTTGACACTTGCTCTCCTGTCCCCGACAGTTTTTTGGCAAAAACACCCAGATGACCGCCTATCCCATCGCGCGGGGAACCCTCGTGAACGCCGCTGCCTTCACCGTACGGTGGGACCTCGAGAACACGTATCTGGATGCGCCGTGGGTCGTCGACGCACCCCGAAGCGAGTTTTCGCAGGAGTTCGCCGATTGGGAGCCGGAAGTGCAGGCGCTTTTTGACGTACGTATTGCCTTTTTTGTACATGCACCAACAAAGTCAATCGCCCAGCCTCTGTGGGCCTGACAGCGGCGCAGGACGCCTCTTTTCTGCGCTAGCTTATGCTCGGGGTTATGTTCATCCGTGTGCGACGGATCGCTCATCCTTCTTCCGTGCAGTGCGTCAAGTCGACCAGCCGCTGGGCCGTACACACGGTCATCCCCCTGCGTAGCTTCGTGCATCGGCGGGTGATCCTGATTGGCGACGCGGTACGTGTCTCGTGTTCTCCTCGCTAGCGCAGAGCTAACGGGGCGGCCTATCAGGCGAGCGCGATGCTGCCCTTCCAAGGCTCAGGCGCTGGGCAGGCCATCGAGGTGCGTCTCTCCCGAACAATGTGCAGGCAGCCTCTCAATCAATTTCTTCGGTTTATAGGACGCGTACATCCTGTCAGCCTTGCTTACTCACCCGTCAACGACCGTCCACTCCCTCGAGCGCGCCGCCAAGATATACGACGCCATCCGCCGGCCCGCCGCACAGCGCGTCGCGGTGCTCTCGCGTGAGGCCGCCCTGTTGTACACGTTCAACTATCCCGGCCTGACGCTCGACCGCGATGGCTGCCGAGAGGAGCAGCTGCAGAAGATCTACAAACGGATAGTGAACAACTGGGCATGGGCGTGGGAAACGACCGCGCAGCCTGATCTAGAGAGGGCGATCGCGATGTTAGAAGGCCGCATGCAGTAGACACGCGCACCGCCGCGAAGTTAGTGTTTGGTATAATGTCCGTCACGATCTCGGCCACGATCTCAGTCATGTTCTCTTCGTGTAGTAGCTTTGCCCTTTTTCCCCGGCCCTTACTTAGGCTTGTATACTTCAATGGATACCCCCGTCTTCCGCACGTGCAGGTTTTTCCTGCAGACAATATATCACCCACATGCAGCTCATAGCTTGCATTTTGTAGTCTAGCCGGCTGTCGAATATATCGAGCCGATTATTGTGGCGCTAAGCGAAGAGGGCCGCTCATTTCCTGAAAGGGTACTCAACGCCGACGTCATCGGACGCCAAGGGGCTTGGCCACACTGATACAGGTCAGACCGGACTTTGCAAACTCGTCGCATACGATTTGACGTAGAAACGCACGTCTCTCAAAGGTTCACTCGCTGGGCATCTACATAAGCGCTTTTCGTCGTGAGGTATAAAACCGAGGCAGGTGTCCCTCAGGATTCGATATTAATACGCTGAACGGGCTTGATTACCTATACAACTTCCCTTCTCATCCGCCTCTCATTCATCATCCCATCTTTTCTCTTAGGCACAACATGTCTTTTTCTCGCTTCTCCTACGAGCTGTTCTACCCCCCGCTCCGGCTTTGACCGTCTCTTCGACGAGGCGCTCCGAGCTAACTCCAGAACGGCAAGGGCAGCGGCAGACGGCGCCTCTGCCAAGTCTCTGAGGCCGAGGGTCCGTCCCTCATACCTCGTTCTTTTCTATGACGGGCACCGTTCTAACGAGAGATGCAGGACGGGTGTGCACAAGAATGAGAAGTTGAACACGGTGACGGCAACGTTTGATTTGCCGGGCTCACGAAGGAGGACGTGCACATCCTCATAGTGTATATCAATATTACAAATGGTTTTCCGTGCAAAGATCTCATAAATTCTAGACTAACAACGCTAAAGATCTTGTTCCAAACAAGATCTTTAGCGTACTGTTGGTTAATATGCTGACAGACATTTTATCTTTCCCTTGGCGATGTTCTCCAATGTAAGCGAGAGATCTGTGGGCTTTAGAGATTATTTGCTTACCATTATCACTAGACTGGCTTATTAGTTTACTGATCTGATCGCTCTTGAGATCCTGAGATCGCTGCGCGGCTAGATAATCTCGCGCCTTATATTGAGCGTCTAAAATATTTAACACACGGATACGTCCCACTGGCAGAGAATCCGCATTCACTGTGGCAGGCTACGCATATTGTAAACCTACAGGGTACCACGAGGTTTATGCACCAAACGGGAGAGGCACCGATGAGGATAGCCATGGGTATATATACTATACATAACCTAGAGCTACAAATAACCTATCAACGCATAGAGAGTTTGGTTAAGCTACAACATAACGAACGTGAGGGACAGGGAGGAGTGTCGCGCGCACAAGAAATTGTGAAAAAGTGAAGCCTGAATCAGGATATTGGAAGGCTGATCAACAGCCCATAACGACGCCGTCGTAAGGGCCGTCGTGGTCGCTCTCATCAGACTCAAAAACGTTGGGGACGGCGCCGACCTCACATTCTGTACTCGGATTGTCTTGACCTGTGCAAGCGAGTTCAAAAGGCACGAATGTGCGCCAGAGAAGGGAAAACACACCAGGACAAGCCATCCAATTGTTAGACTGGTCGACATGGATCTCCCCGGACGGATGACGGTAGCCCATGAACATGCCTGGCATTGTCGGAATGGGGTCCTTCTTGTTGTTGATGTGATTCATCGAGGTAACATGGGCATCGACGTAGTCCGCGAAGGCTTGATTGCCGACCTGAGTAATACGGATCAGAACTATACCACGATGTGCAGGTGGAGTGCAACTTACCCTAGGTAGTCCATAGAGGATGGCCTTGCACGTAACCTCCGGTAGGTGGAGCGGCAGGTACACAGCGTCTAGCAGAGCAATTGCTGCACCTAGAGAAGGAGAGAGGGTAAATGACAGGTCTTCAATCCAAGTATCAGGCGAAACTCACCCAAGGAATGCCCAACCATGGTCACCTGAGTAGCGCCATGTTGGCCCAAAGCCGACTGTACCGCGGACAGCACATCAGAAGCGGACCTGGCCGACGTAGGAAAGATGAGGCCTGGACATACTGATAAACGAAAGAGCCTTACATAGCTTGTGCGTCGCGGAAGCCGCTGTGGACCATCACATTCGGGCTGATGCTCGGGAACAGGGATGAACTAAGAGGCGCCGGCGCAAGGTCGGCGTCGGTGAGCAAAGGCAAGCTGCACCCGGGCATAGTTAGCACTGTATCCCGGGCATCAAAGTGTTTGTGGCGCACATTTCTTTCGGATTGGTGCCCTGGTGGCCGACAATTACTGTGTCGAGGGTGGGATCATACCCAACATACCCTGTTACGGCCGGTGAGACCAGTTGTAAGCCGGTTGATCGGACACACTCACACCACTGCTCGCTGTCCCCATTGCCTCCGGAGGCGACTGGGATGAAGGATGGGTTGGCACTGCAATCCTCTCCACACGTCCACGTGAGCGTCGAAGACGCGCTGCAGTAAGCGGCACTGGCATAACGGGCGAAGGGCCCGAAAGACGAGACCTGCACGCTGGAAAGCGAAGAGACGGACCCCTGGCGTCTGGTGGGCGTCGCGAACGCGAGATGGAAAACGAGGATCAGACAGAGCCAAAAGCGGTGCTGCTGTACAGTAATCATCTCCACTCAGCCCGCTCGGAGCCGACTGGGAGCTTGAGAATTTCGAAACGTCTTCTACGAAACGACCGGTTATGTACACTTGCAAGCGAGCGACGTTGAAGAATGAGTGGCAAGAGGTAAGGTATCGACCCGACCCGGTGCGTTGAGCACCGTGAGGGAAAAAACGAAGCTCGTGAAGATGGCCTGTCACTGGCGCGCTGCGCAAAGACAAAAACAAACACGCCCTTCGATAGCCCATAGTACAAGGAATCCGCCAACCGCGTTTGGCGCCAGGCTGGCGGGTCAGCCGCGCACCGCCGCGCCAAAGCGGCACGGGGCAGCTTTGATCGGATGTGACCGGGTGTGACACGTGACTTTAAGCGCCGTTAAGTGCTGTAAGTACCGACGCGGATAGGCAGGGAGCATCCATTCGCTTCACCACCCTACATTCTCCTGTGTTTCTCGTTCATGTAACACTATCTTGTCTGCATACCATAGGATATCTATGCTCAGTGATAGTATTAGTGAGTTTATCATTACAATTCCAGCTATCCCCCGCCGATGAGACTGATGTTGGTAAAAGTATGCGCGTAGTTCCGCCCATGGGGCCGGTGAAGAATGCAAGACAGCAAAACCATTAAGGTCTCTGGAACTCCGTACCCACTAAGGCAGAATTTATCGTGTTCACAGCCTCCAGCTGCAGCACTGCGAATCATCGTAAGCCAAAGGATCACCTCAGCCAAACGACAACCTACCCGTCAGCCTCGAGTCGCGGTTTACACGCCGCATAATCCCGATGGTCTCGTCAATGTGCGCCGCCATGATATGCGGATTCACGCAGAACATGTGTGGCCGCTTGTAAACGGTCACATTCGAGGCCACGACGCGGACGAGCTCTGTAGCGATAACTCGCGGCGGAGTCGTCAGGATTATCTAGGCGTAAAAAAAATTATACGAGTCCGGCGGCTACTGACTGAGACAGCGGATACGCACAGGAAGCAGCGGATCTACGTGCGCCAAGATGCTCGCCGGTACCGTCTCCGCCGCGACCACGATCGCCTTACACGCACTCATGATCTTGGCGGCGCTGTTGAGCTCGTCGTCGTAGAACGGCCAGTGCAGCTGCACGATAGCGAGACGGGCGAGGCAATGAGTAACAGCGAGGTGCCGGTGGACTTCTGGTGCGAGCTGCGAGCGCGCAGCTTCGAGGGACGGCAGGGAAAGAATAAACCTGTCGAGAAGATTTTCCGTCGTCTCGAAGCTCGTTGCGTGTCTTTCTCGCGCCGCTGGGTCTGTAGATCCGGACTAAATCAAGGCTGATTCTCAAGAATACAGGGCACCACGTACCAGTAGAAGAAACAGAAGCATACCACGACGCCCGATAGAGCAAAGCTGACGCTCGCGCGCGGAGGCCCAGCGGGGATGATCCTGATGAAGAGAGGACATCGTGCGCCGACAAGTAACTCTGAATCGTCTGGCCTGTGCTGCCATAATCTAGCGGAAGCGTGCCCTGCACGTGCCGTTTATATCAGTGAGTCCCTATCACATGTCTACCCGACTCACATCCCGGTACTGTTCAGTAGCAAGCGGCCAGGGCGTATCTATCTCCGCGCCTAGACTGTCGTCCGCGACCATCAGGCTTGGGCATCCAAGTACTACAGCCCACGTCTTGTCCAGAATGCAAACTTGCCAGAACGCGTGTATTCGCTCGCCTTCCTCTATCAGGTCAGCCGCAGGCCGCATCGCAAGCTCCTCGTCGGCGGCGTGTGCGAGCGACATCTTCGAGCGGTCATGTGGCGTTGGGCTCCTGATTTTGTGCAGCCGGTAGAGCACGACAAGCGAGACAGCGTCGGCGGTGTGTCTGCGCCCCTCGGCGAACTGGCCGGCGTTGTAGAAGTAGTTCGCGAGGAGAACGTGGGCCTGGATTATGTGCAGCACGTTCGGCTGCGCTGTGGGAGTGTTTATCGTGCGGACCTTGTTCGGGCCTAGCTCTGAGACTTGCCGTACGGCCTTCGCGAGATAGGCGCTTTGTTGCACTCTGAGGTCTTCGTCTGAGGTCAGTGCGGCACCCCACACGTAGACGGCGCTCAGCAGCGGGTCGGATTCGTTGATGGTATCGAATAACGAGTTTACGACAGAGGAGAGGCCAGATAGCTGTTGTGACACCTTGCTCAAGAACCGGGCCGTGTTGAGGAAGAAGCCGACTTCCTGCGCGTGCGGCAAGAAGGCGTCAAGGCTAACCCGGTGCATTGTCAGCGAGACCGCTACCGATTTAATCAATGAGATCTTCGTACAGGATCTGCGCCTCGGGATAGGTGGGGATTGAATGGCCTCTCCCGGTCAATTCTACAAGTGGTTCGAACATCCCGTAATGAGATACGTCGAGATTATGCCTACCAGGACTAGAACCATGACTGCCACCAGAGTGCCTCGCGTCATGAGACGTCCCCGCGAGGTCGGCAAAGTCGTCGTCATCCAAGAGACCGGGCCAAGAGGCAAATCCATCCGCGTGACTGACACCAGCGCCGCCATTGGCAGCGCCCTCGAGCTCGACGATCCGGGCTTTGAGCG
>NW_006767639.1:378423-426533 GCF_000300595.1 Phanerochaete carnosa HHB-10118-sp | reverse complement strand
CCACACAGCTTGTTAATTTCAACAAAAGATGGCGTGTGAGAGCTACGTACCTCCTTTAATGATGATTCTAACCATGGCTCGTAAGTGGTGGTGAGCGTCGACTTTGCGGTCGCGTCAGGCAACTTTGGCGCCTAGACTGTCGTCCGCGACCATCAGGCTTGGGCATCCAAGTACTACAGCCCACGTCTTGTCCAGAATGCAAACTTGCCAGAACGCGTGTATTCGCTCGCCTTCCTCTATCAGGTCAGCCGCAGGCCGCATCGCAAGCTCCTCGTCGGCGGCGTGTGCGAGCGACATCTTCGAGCGGTCATGTGGCGTTGGGCTCCTGATTTTGTGCAGCCGGTAGAGCACGACAAGCGAGACAGCGTCGGCGGTGTGTCTGCGCCCCTCGGCGAACTGGCCGGCGTTGTAGAAGTAGTTCGCGAGGAGAACGTGGGCCTGGATTATGTGCAGCACGTTCGGCTGCGCTGTGGGAGTGTTTATCGTGCGGACCTTGTTCGGGCCTAGCTCTGAGACTTGCCGTACGGCCTTCGCGAGATAGGCGCTTTGTTGCACTCTGAGGTCTTCGTCTGAGGTCAGTGCGGCACCCCACACGTAGACGGCGCTCAGCAGCGGGTCGGATTCGTTGATGGTATCGAATAACGAGTTTACGACAGAGGAGAGGCCAGATAGCTGTTGTGACACCTTGCTCAAGAACCGGGCCGTGTTGAGGAAGAAGCCGACTTCCTGCGCGTGCGGCAAGAAGGCGTCAAGGCTAACCCGGTGCATTGTCAGCGAGACCGCTACCGATTTAATCAATGAGATCTTCGTACAGGATCTGCGCCTCGGGATAGGTGGGGATTGAATGGCCTCTCCCGGTCAATTCTACAAGTGGTTCGAACATCCCGTAATGAGATACGTCGAGATTATGCCTACCAGGACTAGAACCATGACTGCCACCAGAGTGCCTCGCGTCATGAGACGTCCCCGCGAGGTCGGCAAAGTCGTCGTCATCCAAGAGACCGGGCCAAGAGGCAAATCCATCCGCGTGACTGACACCAGCGCCGCCATTGGCAGCGCCCTCGAGCTCGACGATCCGGGCTTTGAGCGCGGCGACGTGCTCCTCGAGGATCTCTGTGCGAGTCTTCTGGTCCTTCTCGGAGTACTCGCAGTCCCCTTCGCGGCCGAGGCGCACACACTGGCTGCAGACCGGGTGCGCACAGTCACATTTCTGAGCGTCCAAAGAATATTTTCGTCAGAGAGTCTGACCTGAGGCGCGCAGCCTGCCAAGCCGGAGGCCGCGCATACGATAAGCCGCACTTACCAACTTGCGTCTGCGGCAATTCAGACACGCCTTGCCCTTCGGTGCCCGCATGTATGCTGCGGGGCCCGGCTGATACTGAGGGGCTAGAGGTGGCGAGTTGTTGGGGGACATTTTAACTCAGAATCGCGCTGGAGGGGAGTTGAGAGTATGACTTGGAAGCGAGAGACGGAGGCCTACCTATATACCACGAGCTGTGCACGGTAACCTGAATAGGATCATGGTACGAACCTGAGCTATGGTAGAACTCTTTGCAATACCATACGCAATTAGTCAGCCGCGTTCCTCATAGTCGCCCTGCGTATGTAAGATTGGCTAGGAGCTCATCCGGACCCCTCTGGTTGCTGCGAAACTGAAACAAAGTCGTTCGCGCCGTACCCTTGCGGGAGAACGACAGCGAGATGCTGATACCAGTGTCCGCGAGAGACGCTGATTTACGGCTTGAAAACGTTATGAGAATGCGCCCGATGCCCGCCACGCCAATCCGCCGGAAAACATCAGACGCGTTCGGAAATGTGCAGACGCCTGTGGCCGCACGCTTACGCGCTTCTGCCGACGACATTGTCGCCAGGCTAGTGACCAACTTGTCCCTATTTCTTGAGGAACCCACAGTACTCAGAGCCCAACCGGGACCAATGTCACTGGCATGTCGTCGAGTCAGAAACGCCTTTTGTCTGAGAATGGACACTAGAGCCGACTACGCCACATAGTACATAGCTCAGGTATGCGGATACCTCGTCGACCCGAGAGATAACATGACCACCACCACTTCACCTTTCGCGACATCTGTGCGCCGTCGGCAGGCAAATAACATCCAGTCCCCGCGTGTGGAGAATTAGGGGAGAGTTGGATCAATGCCGTACATTGTCATTTCTCGAGAGGTTTCATATCCACATCTAGTGGTATGTGCCGCCTGATGCAACAGGCTCTGCGGGCATACGAGTCGGAAATAGTGGAGCTCCGACACCAGCCGGTAACTGAAGGAGCCAGCACTGGGTGCCTAGAGCTTGCCGTCTCCTCGGTTACCGACGCCATCATGCTGGGATGGCACAGGCGAGGAGGCGCCCCACAGCTGCGCATGCCCGAGTCGGGCTCGGATGAAACCAAAAATTGAACTTTGTTGATGCCATTGGCCGCCAAATATGGATGGCAGACACAGACAGCTTCATAGAGTTTACTTACTTGGCTCCTGCGGGCCTAGAGGCAGAATCAACCAATGCGCCGCCGCGGGACAGATGTCCCCCTGCATCCTAACGACACATCACGCAACGGGAGATAGTCAGAACGTGTCTCGTCATGTATCGCACCGCGACGACACGGCTAACACTCGTCGAGGTCAAATTGCGGATGGCGTAGGGATCTCGTGGCCCTCATTATGCGATGCACCGTGCCGCATATGCCAGCGCTGTCCGCTCTCGTCGCTTCGGGGAACTGTCAGCAGCCGCCTAATAGACCGGTCCGCGGTTCGCGGTGATCTCTCTTCATGAACTGCACCGATATCACAACAAGATACCGGGATGCGAACACAGCTGTGGGGTACCTGCCGGCATGTGTCCCGCAGACTTCCTTCGGGTAGAAGCTCTAGAAAGAGGAAGGCACGGAAGTACTGCACGACCATCACCACGTAGAGGATCATACGCGAACTGCACACAGTTGATCTAGCTCATCAATCCCAAAAGCAGATTGGAACTCACCGACGAGCGCAATATTCATATTCTTAACATCGCGGCTCAGAGTCGGGGCCGATGTGGGTGGCGCCATGATTCAATCATGTTGCTTATAAGACGCTGTGGGCGCGAGTAAGGGACTTGAAAGAGTGATAGGCCGCAATAAAACTGCAGGGTAGTGATCAGGACACCTTCGCGGATGCTATTATGCCTGATTCTGGTATGCCGCTTTTGCATATTGCGACACGGCCGGCCTCACTGCTTTACATGAAACTCATGTGAAGAACTCGGGCGTGGGTGATCCAAGTTGAAGCCGAAGTGAGCATGGATGGCGCCCTTCACATATATATCCTGAGAATTCTCAGCCACGAATCTCATTCGCGATAACAAAGCGCATACCAAGAATCACACCGACCGTATCGCACTGGCAAACCGTGCGTGTCAGCCTTTTGGATCAACTCCAGAGCCTCGTGGCACGAAACGCTACCCAATCAAGTCTCCATACATGATGAGTTGCCGGAACGGTCCGACTATATTCGTTTGGCTGGAGAAGAAATTACATTGTTGGGGGCCAGAGACAGATATGTTGCTAATGCAGGAAGCGATGCTGATAGCCACAACGTCCAAAGGGTTTTAAGCTTCCTCATGCATGCCAGACCTTGGCGATGAGTTCCGTGAGACCTGTTACAGATGTCAGACGCGATAGGCCTCGATACAACGGCGTCTGCCACTCACCAATGTCGTTCGTGTTGAACTGGTACACGCCAACAAGGGCGGCGACGGTTACCGCGCGCAGAGTCCACGAGGTGATAGGGCCGAGGACGGGGAACTTGCGCTTGTGCAGGTAGTCCACCACGATACTGTCGAACTGGCAAGGTATCTTCAGTACACCGGGCACAGGACATGGACCATAGGACCTTCGGGCTCTTCTCGTGAAGCTTAGAGCACCCCTGGGCCGTGACGGGTGCCAATATAAATGAATAAACGCACCCCAATGTGACTGTGGACGATAAGGCTCATGCCAAGGATGCCGTCGAGGACAGGGTAGTTGGTACCGCTGGTAACGTAGGCCGCGGCGGTCATAGGGATGAGACTAGCAGAGAGGAGGCGCTCGAACGCCCAGTGGTACGAGCCATGGCTACGATTGGGTGGAGGAAATGTAGTAGGGTCGTTCACAGTGCCCTTGTAAATGGCTGAGGCGTGATCAAGGTAAGTGGGGCGGCACGCTTCACGAGACCGGTTCCGAGAATTGGCTACGTACGACCACCAGGAACATATGCGGTATCTTGGTGCGCATGCCTCACTATATAATCGCCGTACATTCCGTCCGTAGTGTATTGTGTGTTCCGGGCGAGCAGTAAGGACAGAGGTCGTCAGGTGCTGCCCCTTGAAGCCCACGCGATATACACACCTTGGAGGGCGAGCGGCCTGAAGGACTTGCGGACAACCGCCGAGGCGACGTTCCTGTTGACGAGCGAGCGAACAACGACGGCAGAGGACATGATGGTCGTTGGCAGCGAGGGCGGATGCGGAAGCAGGACGGTCTCGGGCGAACGGACTCCCTCGGACTGTTCGTGACGTGCAGTCACAAGCGCGTCACTTGGTCACACAAGGCGGGTCACGGCGTCGAGGAGGCAAATGCGCGCGATGCCATTGGCTGGTGGAAGCTCGTCCGCCTCGTTCACATAACTTAGAGGAATTGAAAGAGAGAAAAAAGCCCTGTGCCGTTCGCTTCGCTGTAAAAACCCCTAGCTTATTCTGTGCTTGTTATAGGTTGATTAGAGCCTGGCACTAAGTAAAGGAGAACGATGAACAAAAACTCCGCCTAAAGTCCGGGTCCCGCCGGCAAATAAATAAACACTGAAAAGCTCTGCTTGCTGCTGTCACGATACAACGCCTTTGTGGCGTTCATCACCGCAAGCCCAAATACCGCAGCAGTGTTGGCAGTTGTCCCGCGACTGGGTGTACTATGCGTCCGTGGCACTGGAGACTTGTCGAGAAATGCAAGTCATAGCCGGCCGACCTACCCTGACTTTCTCAGGAGTCTCCTGACCCCCTCCAGACGCCCTTAGCCCCTCTTTAACACACACAGAAGCACTTCTGATTGGCGGGTTATTATTCCGTGTAAGTCGTTACTGACGGTTGCCACTGACTATTACAATTTCCGCGCAGACCCTCGTGTTTGGCGAACCGAAGGCGCACTTATAAAGCCTGAGGTCCCATGGGGCCATCTGATTCCCAGGATCTTCCTTAACACCCCGCGCCAGCCTATCCCTTCTCTGTATCTGCCCAGAAGTCGCTCACTATGTCTGCTGCCCGTCTGTCCCCTGCTACTCTGCGCATGACCTCGCGTCGCTCTCAGGTGGCGCTCAAGGGTGTGAGATACGCCAGCGAGCACCATGGCAACGGCGCACCGCCCGTCAGTCGAAGTTTACATCTCCTCGCACCCCTGTCCTGACCCTATCTTTGTGCAGCATCTTCCTTTTGCCTACAAGAACAAGGGCCCTTTCGTCGCGAAGCTCAGTGCCTTCTGTGTTATTGGCTTTGGTCTTCCATTCTGGGTGACCCGATACTCACTGTGAGTGCTCTGCTCTGTAACTTTCTGAACTGAAAGCGTCTTCTAGCAAGAAGTCTGGTGGCGCGTAAACTATCCGGACGTGGTAGTTATAGCTTGTATAAAGTTGGAGGTGTACGAGTAGAAGGCATTCTCATCAAGTCCGTGTGTATCATATCAAGGGCAAAACGCCCATCCTCTGCAAACTCGAACCTAAGATATGGAGTACTTGTTCAGACCCGTATTGACTCTCTGTCAGAAGATTCTGCTTGTGTCCAGCATTTCAGATGATGGATTCGCAGCTGATGACCTGAGTTTTGTGGTAAGGAGCTCTTCTATCCTGTTCCTGGAGACGTTCAGCACTTCTCTTAGAAACGTCCTCGGCGAAATAGCCACAACACTGCCCTCGCTCACCGTAGCATGTGTTCAGATGTCTGCGGCGCAAGTCAGAAGTAGGTGAGACGTATATACCACATATGCACCTAAACTCCGCTGCCGCGAGCCAAGCTACCCACGTACGACAAATTCAGGTGCCGTCGTAGAACGACCGCGGCCCGCCACACATGTGGTCTCGTCTATACTTGTCTCTCCTTCGAGGAGCACTTGACCAACGACACCGACTCTCAGCTCGCGATACACGCGTCTGTGTCTCACGTGGGGTCTGCGGGTGCTCTCAGGGTAGCTTCCTGCCGTGCTTCATCACTGAGAATGCGTTTCTGAGGCGGCGCGCGTCCGCTGCGCAACAGGCATCACTGCGACCATTCAAACGGCCATGAGCAAAGTCGTCGAGCAATAACGATCACAGGACTCATTTCCTCGGCATCCACCCTTCGCGGCCATCAATAATCAGGGTCGCGCACACTTTTCCCGTAATCTCGTTCCCCACTAAATTCGTCTTAGACGCAAGAGCTGTCGGTTGCTTTTCTCGTGCGCCAAACACATCAAAAAGTCTTTGAATGGCGCCGTCATCAGACGTCTTCCGAAGCGTGAAAAATGGTGAGTACAAAGGTGGCTAGGAAAGGGCTGCTGCTCGGCACCGACTCCCTCCCTTCTCCCTCCCCCCTCCCTCAATAAGATGAGGGCCTTCTTGGCTACGGTCGCAGTTCTCCTCACACTCCTTACCCCAGCCCTTGCCGGCATGCCTGACAAAATCTATGGTGTTAATCTAGGTTCATGGTAACGACGTTTCACCCCCTTTAAACATTGCATCCCGCTGAACCCGTCTCGTCTCATGTCAGGCTGGTGTTGGAATCTTGGATGTTACCCGCAGGTAAACATCTCGGCTGCGCGAGAGACGCGTAAAGCTGATTTAATTCTGCAGAGTGGTTAGCCATGGGCGGCCAAAGCTGCAGCGACTGCTCACAGTGCATTGCGACTGAATTGTGCGTGGCTCCGCGCTTGCCACTCCTCGCAAAAGTAATTCTAATGCTTGCTCAGTGCGTTCGCCCAGGCGTATCCCGACACAGTCGATCAGAAATTCGAGCAACATTGGTACGTGAGACTGAAGTTTATGCCATCATTCTGTGACTGATAGCCGTTTAGGGAGTCATGGTTCACTCAAGATGACGTAGATCAGATCGCCGCGGCTGGCATCAACACTGTTCGCATTCCCGTAAGGCCTCCGTATGTATAACGTCGCCACGGAATAACTAAGTGCTTTTGCCTCTCTAGCTCGGATACTGGATCATCGAGCCTTTGGTCAACCGGACGAGCGAATTCTACCCGCGTGGTGGTATCAAGCAGCTGGTAGGTGCATTAACATGCTTGGCATCGAGCTTTCGCTAACGTTATCCGCAGCAACGCGGTCTCAGCCAGCTTCAGGCCGCAGGTATCGTGGCAATTCTGGACCACCATGCCCTGCCAGGCGTCCAGACTGCCGGCCAGATGTTCACCGGACATTGCACAAATGATGTCGAGTTCTATGTACGTTTCGGGCTCTCTGTCAGTTTTCGTGGGTGGGCTTACAGGTCCTGCAGACCGAGTATAACTACCATCGTGCTCTCATCTGGACGGCGGTGATGACAGCGTTATCGCACCTGGATCCCAACTTCGGTTCCGTGTTTGCTATCGAGGCCGTCAATGGTATGCCATGGTTCTGCAAGGTTTCACAAGTGAAAACTGACGATCTGTACAAGAACCGATCATGGATGCTACCCAGACTCCTGGGTATGGGACTTGTGAGTGTATTCGTCTGTTGCCCATCTCGCGTACCAATAGCCCTCTTTTTTCTCTAGTCCAGGCAAACTTCGTCAAAGTCGTTCGCGCCGTCGAGCTCATTTTGGGCATTCCTGTGCCTGGCATCCAGCTCGACGTACCGGTCAACACCTCGAACTTCACTTATGCTTTGGGCGACGTCACAAACGCAACTACGCTGACCGAAATCTTCAACGATGAAGTCAAGTCTGCTCTGGAGGATGCGATTCCTATCCTGGCGGAGATTGCCATCGAACTTGCCATCCCGACCATCTTCAACTTCGAGCTCGAGGAGGCTCCTTGCCACAGCAATCCTGAGCCCTTGGTCACCAAGTAAGCTTATTTGAATTGTGTAAGATTTCAGCGTTCCTTATTTACCGTGGCACTAGCTTTATGGACGTTAACTGGCAGTTCAACAACCCGCCTAACCCAGCAGCTGCAGCCATCGGTCCTCAGGGTTACGATAACCACCTCTATTACAGTTTCGGGGTACGTGACACAGCGCCTTGCAGTGTGGGACATCAATTGACCGACTCGCTAGGGTGTTGCCGATCCCAACCCGGATGCTTACCTGACAAGCATCTGCAGTAAGTAGCGCTCCTGGACAGCTTTCCATCAAAGCTAATACAGGTCCAGACCTCCAGCGCGTCCAGAACGACGCCGCGGTGGGAGACAGCCCGCTCTGGTTCGGCGAGTGGGGCCTTCCGACTCAGTTCAACGCCACAGACGACTTCCTGTTCAAGTGGGCTGACGCGCAGAAGCTCGCGTACAGTCAGGGCGCGGGCTGGATCGTAAGTCTTCAGGAACAGCTGTAACAGGATGGCCGTTCTTACTCCGTTCGTGTATAGTTCTGGAACTTCAAGGTCGAGATATCGCAGCTAGCGGGAGATCTTGCGCGCCAGTGGTACGCAGCACTTTGGCGCCCTCCCTCCCCTTGCGGGTTTACTCACGAGGAGCGATCCGCACAGGTCTTACTTGGAGGGTCTTCGCCTGGGATACCTGACTCAGGATCCTTCTCAGGTGCATGACTCCAACGTGTGCGACCCGTACAGAAACAACGGCACGTCCACTAGCACCGGTACCTCCGCAAGCACCAGTGTGTCCGCGAGCACTAGTGCCTCCGCAAGTGCCAGTGCATCCGCAAGCACCAGCACCTCCGCAAACACCAGTGCCTCCGCAAGCACCGATGCGTCCGAGTCCGCAGGCACCGGTACCTCCGCAAGCACCAGCACGTCTGCAGGCATTAGCACGTCCGCAAGCGACAGCACGCCCACGAGCAACGGCACGCTTGTACGCAAGCGGCACGGTCATAAGCGACAGCGCATTCATTAGTAACAGCGTAGCCATAAACTGCGGCACTACTGACTGCCGCCCAAGGAATGGCACTGCCTGTCCATCTAGGGTCCTGCGGTAGGCAAGCGAGGCGATTCCGGTGCACAAGCTTCACACCTGACTTCCGTCTTTACCATTCAAGGTATACCCACTCTCTTTATCATCACGGTCCTTACCTCGTGTATCAGCCCGCGCTCTTTTAAATCTTTCTATCGACTGTTAAGATATATCTGTTAATACAACCTACCCTCCTTTACCTCAAAGCGACGGCGGTCGGACGATGAGAATGATTTGACAACGGTTATACGATATATTCGGCTGCTAATGGGGTCTACTCGCTGTACAAGGTTTCCCAGTTCTCCAGCGCCTTTACTCCTGTCCTGTCAATCTCTTGCCTGGAAAGCGGGATCCTCATGGCGGATAAATGCCATGAGGCTCTGTATACAAGGTTTACCTGAAGTCATAGCTCTAGGGTCATAAATACGCTGCTGGCAGTGCATCCTCGCTCGCACCTCATACCCACTGTGGCGTACCTCTTCACTCGACAATGCCCACACAGTACTCCCCGCGAGCGCAGACGCAAGCGAAGAAGTCCACTAACGCTCCTATGCAAACGAAAAAGCCCACTATCGCTATGGAGCCATTCAATCACGAACATGCAGACATCGTTTTACGCACCAGCGACGACGTCCACTTTCTCGTACACAAGCAAATCCTGATGACATGGTCTCCATTCTGGCAGGGGCAGTTCCTCGCCATGGAGCAAGAGGAGACACAGAGTAGGCTCCAATACGACCAGATGAGGCGACTCATTGTCCCGGTGAGCGAGGACAGCAGGACGCTGGATTCGCTCCTGCGCCACGTCTACCCCGTCCACAACGCGCCAACTCTCCGGGGCTTCCAGGACACATTCGCCCTCCTAGAAGCCGCGCGTAAATACGAGATAATCGCTGCCGTCAAGGCCTCGAAGAAGGTCATCGCAGAGCTTGCCGAACAATATCCGCTCCGTGTGTATGCCCTGGCAGCGAAGAAGCAATGGGAGCATGAGATGCGGACGGCGGCGATAGCAGCGTTGGGGCACCCCATCAACGAGATGTACGTTGAAGAGCTGGAGAGTATTCCTGCCGGCGTGTATTACCGGCTCTTGGCGTACTATCGTGCCTGCGTGAAAGCTGTCGCTGACCGAATGGCGGACCTCAGCTGGATAGAGCCGCTCGCCGCCGGGCAAGGTTGGCAGCCAGGGATGTTCAGGTGCCGTAAGGAGACGTGCGGCGGGGCATGGTTTTCGGGCTACCTCTCCGTAGCACGCCAGGCCTTGCGTGCACGGCCGAGGGCCAAGACACTGGAAAACCCTGAGCTAATCAACGCCGCCTTGAGTGGAGCGATAGTGTGCGAGGCGTGCAGAACGACGGCGTTCTCCGACGTGCACACCTTCAATGCTCTCCTAGCTGGCGAAGTGGGTCGTGTGCTGGAAGAGGTGAGGGCCGTCGGCATCTTGTTATGGGACCCTCGCACTGACGAATGTGCCAATAGATTGAGCTCAAGATCAAGTAGCCGCCCTCTTGATATGTCGTGAGTAGCGGGTTCCGAATTAGTGAACGCGATTCAGTTACACCGTATCGTTCAAGTCTGTTGTACTTCTATCGTCTGAAACGGTTTCTTCAGCATTGCTAGGTATGATTATCGAGTCACTTACTTCGCGGCCAGCTGTTATCGAAGTTTACTCTTCAGGTCAACCATTTTCGAACATCTGTAATATAGGAGCACGATAAATAAATACAGCGAGATCCTCCAGCAGCTTCCTAATTTTGTCACCTATCTGCCATAAGTTGGATAAATCAGCCAGCGAGGTGCGCCATAGGGATCCACTTTCAGTCCCCAGAGGATACCTCGACGATGTTGCCTGCGGTGTCCATCCGTCCAGTCACTACAAAGATATGAGACAGCGAGCCTTAGTATTTCAGCGGAAGACAAACGTTCTCTGGTGTGTTATGTTGCAGTGCGCCACTCTGTGACATCCGGACCCGGTACAGAGCCTGAGACGATGGATCGGCTTGAAGTCAGACACACCTTCCAGCTGCACGTCTCGAACACTGGCAGCATCGGCTCCTGTATTTCGTCGGATGCTCCCCGAGACGTTGCGATTGCGGCTTCCATGCGCGGCTCGAGGCTCGTCATTTTTTTTTTCTCGCAGGTGCACCAGACATACGTAGACACTAAGTACCAAGCTCAGCCAAAACGGCTTCATGAGCTTGAAATCTGGCCCCTTGAAGTACGTGTGCGATAGGTCGTCCATCACGATGATCCGCAGAGTTCCCCCACAGACTTTGATCTTCTCCTCGACGGGTTCTGCCTTCACCGCAGCCGGTATTGGTGCCTCCCGCAGGATCCATTTCGACAGCGTGCCCTGTCATAGCTTCTTCAAAGGTGGGAGGATATCAGGAGGTGCCATTTGCAGTACTGGACCCGGTTGCGTAGGCGTAGTGGTGACTGAAGGAAAGGGGCGTGGACGAAGGTCAGAGGAACCAGCAATGCAGATGCAGAGCTCGGAGCTGGCGCAGGTGGAACAGCCTTTGGTGCCACAGTCTTCAGATCGCATTCACAGTGACATGTCGCGGTATAACTGGTCGTGCTTTCGGCCCGCGAAACACCGTCATAGCTATATGAAACGGTCTTTGGTGAGTTCAGTCGCATTACAGCAGTACTTATACCCACCTATGAGGCAACTTCACTATTTTCCGAGGCTCCTGAGAAACGAGTGCCGATCGCGTCTTGTTTGATACTGACGAGTCAGCAACGATGGAATACGCGCCATGGAAGTGGGTGTATGGCGTAGAGGTTTTCGACAGCTTGCCGTTCTTGTAGAAGTCTCTGAGGCTTTCGGTAAGCACCTCATACATTGCCACCCACGTCTGATATTCTATGTAGCATTGGCTGAACGACGTTGCGGTTGGTGGCTCGTCCATAGCATCGGCCTACCTCTTCTAGAGCACAACCTCCGAGGCTTGGGCAGCGTAGTTGCCCGCTGCACGAGGTATTTCTCCCTTCCCACAAGCGTCTATCTTCGCGCGAATCCATTTCTGGGAGCCTTTCGGGTCACCAAGTTCGCGCTGTCGCAACAGTACGTGGGGCTTAGGCACGAGCATGCGACCAAAGCACTCCGAACATGTTGGTTCATCCGAACCTTTCTAAAGAGCTGCGGTACCTAGTCAGAATAAGACTAGCCCGACGGGACTCCGCGACGCACCTGGCTTGTTCGACGAGACAATGGACGAGTCGTCGATAGACTCCGCCTTCACTCTTGTCAGAGATTCCCTCTTCAAAAACTCAGCTTCCACGTCCTTCTCGTATTCCATCGTACTCTGCATCCACACCCGAGCTATCTCGCTGTACGGATGCCCATCCTTGCGCATCTGATCCTTTGTGCAGCATGGTTGGCAACATTTGGACGAGCCCGGCGCAAGTGGGTTGTTGATCTTCGGAAGCGGGCCTTGTTGTGCCCTGGCCTGGGACATGGTATTCGAAAGGATTCGCGAAGTGTATCGTGAGAGATGATGGGGCAGGTGACGGTGGGAGAAATGCAAGGGAAGCGCAACGCGTGACAGACGCGCCTGTCACGTCAGTCAACAGGACGCGTCTGGAGTACGCGTCCTGTTCGGCGTTCGCCACTCTCGATTCTCGAAGTCTAGTGAAAGCCAGACGTTTTAACCCAACAAGCCAATGGAAAAAGGTTTTGAGGCGTTAGCATATATAGACACGATAGACATGGATACAATTTGCGAGGTATACATCCTTAGACTACATACACTCTCAGTGATCATCAGATTTTAGCACAAGGAGCAGGACAGTAGTCTCAACACAAAAAAGAACAAGAAGAAGCAAAGAAGAGCTGGAAAATGCAGAAACTACTTGCTAGTGACCGGACCAGGATACGGCAGAGGAGCGTCCGGTGCGACCTCCCGCAGCTCCCTCTGGCTCACAGAGATGAAAGGCACAAACGTCTCCGGGATATTCACGACGCGTTGTGCGACATGGTCCCAGTACTCCGGGTGTACTGTTTGAATGTGATGGAAGATGCTGAACTTCCAGTGCACGGCACCCTCGACAACCGCGTCATAAGAGTCGAGGCAGAAGGCGCATGCAACCGGGACATTTGTCGAGCAATTCTTGGACGTGTATCTTTTCACCTGGTCGTGCGATGACATGCAAGCTCTCTTGCAAGAGAAGATGAGCATGACGTCCTGGGCGTCGGGCGGTGCTTGGAGAGCCTCGTCTGGTAGAATGAGTTTGCACGTCCCGCTGCGTCCGCAGAATCCACAAGCAGAGGCAGGATTAACCTATCAGTGTACATCGAGTATTGTGATTATATGCGCCGCAAAACGGACGTGGGAACTCACCTCTGTCCTCAGCTTCTCGTTCACTCCCAAGAGAGCCCGCAGGATGTGCCGACCGACATGGTAGCGAGCCTCGGTCGGCTCGATGTCGGCGCCACATTGATAGCAAGGCTGTGGTGCGTCTTTCGGATGCAGCCTTTGCGTCCCCACGTCCTCATCTTCGTCGTTGTCATCGGCAACGTCGCGCAAGCTTCCGGTTTTGGGGGGAGTAAAGGGAGCCAGCTTAGCGGTTTCTGCTCCTGCTCGTACCAGCTTATTGATTCTTGCCCTGGCCGCCTTCTGACAGCGAACGCTCCGGTGGTGGCTTGCAAGCTTCGTGGAAGCGTCCTCCTTCGGAAATACGTGCAGGATGTACCCGCATCGTTCGCATTTGAGTGGTTGAGAGATGCGATGTGGTTTCCTACGGGCAGTCGAGGGGGTCACAACACCAGAGCCGACGCCACCCCCATTGTCCTCGGGAGCCGAAGCAATCGAAGGTGTCTGGGGTGGCGGAGAGATGGAGTACGACATTGGCCGACTTCTTAGGGTGCCCAGGTTTCGAGCGGAATTTCTGGCGTGGTTGATATCGTATGAGTTATGCGGATTGGAAGAGGAAGTAGAGTGCGGGGAGGTCGAGATTGGACTGATGGGCACCATCTTATAGCACCAGAAAGGTAGATGCGTAACTTCCGCGATAGGAGAGGTTTTACCAGATAATCATTTCTCCAGACGTCGCTTCACTGCTCTCATTGTTCTTCGACCTGGCATCTCGAGGAAGAACAATGGACCCGAAAGGCTCGAGATCCGCTGCGGCAGTACTGGTGTCCCGACTGCAGATCGTCATGCATCACTTTGTAACATGCTTTACCGTATTTGAACCTGGTGATGCGGGACACATTGCGATATCAGTGTAGATTTTGTCGGAGCCCGTGGAGGGAGAGTGGGGAATGGGTTCCGGGTGTACCCGGCTCCTTCGGAGGCGCTAAATTCAGACTTTGTGGCGCGGATGCTTCCGGGCGGCCGAGGCCCTGCTGAAGCAGACCGGCGTTGTCTTCAAGAGTGAAAATTTCAGGGCTGACAGTGCAGCATATGGTAGTATGATACAACACAATGATACAAACATGTTTGGATGTCATTATCATTGGGGATCATTCGGTCGATGAGCACAGGACCGAGACGTGGCAGTCACCGGGAGGAAGAGGAAAGGATGACTGGTACGGGTGACTATAAGACTGGAGTAGCTGATACATGCAGTTGGATGCAACAATGTGGGAGTCACCGTGGGGATACTATGCAGTTGATGCAGGGGAAGCGAGAATATGGTGTGTATGGATAAGTACAGTGTAGAGATGAATATGCGCGACATGAAGCAGAAACAATTGCTAAGTTCAAAACCCAGTGAAGAAACGTATCGGGGGTTGAACCCGGTGGGTGATGCTTGGAAAAAAATAGAGCAACCCGACCGCAAAGCCGAGAGTGTGTTGAGACAAGAAAAAATGGTCAGTAGAGTAGAGACATATCCAGATGAGGGGATCAATGAGCGTTTCCATTGGCATGACCATTTGCATGCCCGTTCACGTGCCCGGTGGCGTATCCGTTGGTGTGTCCGTTGAGGACAGGTGATTTGCCGTGCTTGGCAATGAAGTCGGCGCCGGCCTTGATGAAAGGCTCGAAGATGGCGCTCGGCTGCTTGAAGTCGTTGTGTACGACGTTGACGAGGAAATACGTGTCCATGATCTTCGTGATCAGCTGGCGTGGGGGCGAATCGGGCTCATAGTACTTAGCCCACTGTCGGCCGAGCTCATAAGCTTCATCCTAGACGCCGGCCGTCAGCCATGTGCACTTGTAAGCAATTGCGAGGAGCTTACCTTCCATGCCATGAAGCTGATAGCTTCCACGATGGTCGGCTGGATGATCTCCTTACCAGGGAAGACACCCCAGGTAACAGCGTTGGGGCCGTCGGAGTGGCTGTTCGTCCGCAGGTCGCCGCGCCTGTTAATGACATAGTACGTGATCATATGATCGCGCTCAATGTGAGGGATGAGACACTCTAGAAGCTCCGGCGAGACGAAGAATTCGAGGTACGCCTGACATGTCGTTAGCTTCACCGTTTTAATTTGAATACTGATAAGGTACTAACCTTCTGGTAAACATAGCCGTTAGAGGGGCCCCAACCGTGAACCTTGTCATCGCTCCGCACGCCATCTACGGCGGGCTGCGAGTTGATCGTCATGAAACCCAGCTCGTTCAGTTTAGCGAGCTGTCCGGAGATGACCGACGTTTCAGGAGACGGCGACGAATCCGACCACGGGAGCGCAGGGAGCTTTCCCAAACAAAATTTCGCAAACAGATTCGAAATGTCCTCGATGGTGGCGGGATGGTCCCAGAGTTTGAGCGCCTCTTCCCTCTGCTCAGCTGGTCAGCCACGCGGCACAAGGCGGCAAACTTGAGCGCACTTACCGACTGCTTGATCCAGATGCCGTAGCCGTCGAGCTCGCCGTACGCGGGAGAACGCGAGTCTCCAAACCGGCCGTTGGGGTATTCGTCCCAGTTCTCGGTGCGGGAAAGGTACGACTTGGTACGGTTCGCCCAAAAGATGGGGCGGATTGTCTCAGTGCGGCGGTTGGGGGTGAGCGACTGTCGCCAGGGCAGAGGCTTAACGACTTCGACGCGGGGTACGAGCTTGAGCTCTTCGAGCAGCATGCGAGTTCCCTTCTCGAGGTTCATCGTGTAGAAGTGCAGACCACGAACGCCGAGGGGCTCAGCGAGGATGCGACGGCACATATCTGCAACAAGTTTGATGCCGATCTCACGGACCTTCTCGTCATTGTTCTTGAAAGGCTCGAGCTGGTCCCTTACGAGTTGTGGGATAGTCGTCCCGGAAAGGGTAGTCGATTTAATGAAGCCGTTCCATGTTTGTATGGGTGCGATGCCGGGGACGATGGGAATTGTTATACCCGCCGCACGCACCTGTTTCACCCACTCGATGAATATCTCGACGTCATAGAACATCTGCGTGAAGATGAAGTCGGCACCGGCGTCAACCTTCTCCTTTAGCCACTGAATCTCCTGGTCGCGTTCCTCGGGCGGCAACGTCACATGCTGGGGGAAGCCTGCAACAGCAATGTCGAAATAATCGCCGTATTCTTTACGAATGTGCTGGACGAGATCGATGCCGTGAACGAATCCACCTTCTACAGCTTCCCACTCGTCCTTGCCCATTGGCGGGTCCCCACGCAATGCCAAGATGTTCCTGCAGCCGTGGGACTTGGCTTCCTGCAGGGGCAAAGTAAGTAGAACGGACTGTGTGCAAGTGGAGTATGGCACGTACGCGAAGCGCAACGTCGATCTTCTCCGTCGGCATGTTGGTGCAAGTGAGATGCATGCATGTCTCCGTGCCTATCAAACCCTGGCATGTCTTCACCAATTCGGAAGTCAAGTCTGAAGTACGACCGCCGGCATTCCTGCGGATGCCCATTGAGCTATACTGAGCAGCCAAGACGGAAGGCCGTCCTTACCATGTGATGTCTACAAATTCGGGACCCAACGCACGCATGCGCTCGATACGGTCCAAGAGGTTTTGCAGACCCTAACAATTCAGTATAAGCAGGTAGGGTGGCATCAGAGTCCATGTACGCACCTGAGCAGTACGTGGTGGGAAGTACTCAAAGGACCACCACACACGCCCCTCCTTCTCAGCTTGCTGAATCTTTTTGGAGATTTTCATGACGATTAGAGAGTCGTAAAGGATGTTCCAGCCGGGGTATTAATTACAAAGTCGTCTAATTTTAAAGTCGAGACACGGAGAGGCTGGGGAAGAAGGAATGGGGGAGGGGAAGGAGTCAATCGAGCGTCATGCGGGAAAGTGGTCTTATTTACCCATAAGCGCCTGTAAACGAGGGCTCTGCGCTTGCCGTCTTGCTTGCCGTCATCTGCCTCGTTGTCTCCAGACATGTCTTTTACCTCTACCAAGCCTCTGGCTTGCCTGAATGGCCCCTTTTCTCTGGTACCGAACATCCCGAGAACTTGGAACTGCGAGGCTCTCGGTGCGTCTCGTCTCTGGCGTTCCCCAACTCTCGGAGTCCGAGTCCGAGTCGCAGCGCCGAAGTCTCCCATCATACGAAGCGACCGGCCAGCCGCGCGGCAGGCAGCTAGTGACATAGGCTAGATGACGCTTTATGAAGCCTAAAGCTTTATTTGCAAAGATAGGAGCTCTAATGCTCATGGGGAAAGGCGGACTCATGTCAAGCGACAGGAATGGTCTGGCGGGTACATCAAGGCCTCATGTCCTGGCAATGGTCTGAAAGGTAACTTCAATGTTTTCATGTACGTAATAGACACTGCGGTATGTGCACGAAAGGGACAGTCTATGTGTAATGTTACATCCCGATATCAAACGTCTACGAGAGCTGTGAAAAGAGAAATGCACAACCAATGTCCTAAATGGAGGGGTCTGAAAGCGACGCGTCGCACCTCCTGACGACCTCATCCTCGCACCGCCGGTACATAGGGACCAAGCTGTGGTAGAGATCAACGTTTTTAGGGTTCGGCTCCGCGACGAGCTTGAGGCGCTCTTCCCCCTCCTCATCCTCGTCGCCGTCCATCGCCTGGAGCTCCTCAAACGTGCCGCGCCCGCCGTTCTGCTCGCGCCACCATGCAAAGCGCGCGAGGTGCGCGCCGCCCTCGGCTGCGCCCTGCTGGCCCGCGATGAACACGCGCATGCCGAAGGCGTCCGCTGCGAGCTGCCGGATGACCGGGTTCGCGGACGAACCGCCGCAGACGACGAGCCGCTGCAGCGGCGGAGCGTGCTCTGGCAGGATGGCCTCGATGCGTGAGCGGATCGAGAGGAACTGTGACTCGAGGATCGCACGGGGATGCACGCTCGAGTTCGCGGATGCCTCTTCGACAGGTCGGCCATCCTTATCGAAGAGGAAAGTGCCTTCGACGTTCGGAGGGATAATCTCCGGAAGCGGGAAGTAGTATCCGAGGAGGCCGTCGTTGCCCGCCGGTGTCGCTTCAACGAGCTCGTTGAACTTTTGCCAGTTGCCCTGCGCGTACTTGTCGCGAACCTGCTCGCGGGCGAGCGCGCCGTTCTTGTAGCAGAGCATGGCGATGTGGGCATCCAGGGTCGTAGGATGGGAGAGGAGATGTGAAGAGGTGAAGCGCTTCGGTGGTTCGGTAGTTGGCGGGATGCTGAGAAGCAGAGTCGTAGAAGTGCCGAGAGAAAGAATGGCATCTCCCGGAGAAGAAAGGGCTACCACGGTGGCAGGGTTGTCGCCTGTGAACGGGGCAATGTGGCACTGCGGGCTGAAGCCGTACCGCTCTACCCAGTAGCTGCTGATGTTGCCTAGAACAGTGCCACCGGGAACAGGCTCGGGACCAATTTTCTGGCGGAGCTCGAGACCACCACAGAACTCGAGCAGTTTGTCTTCCCACTTGCAAGTGAGAACGTTCATAAGGTTCATCCCGCTGGCATCCGAAACTTCGATCGGAGCAATCGATCCGATGAAAAGCGAAGGCATGAATGAAGATACGAGAGAGATACGCGCAGTAGCAGCATAGCTTGCAGGATAGAGGCGGCGGAGCTAGAGTGGACACGCATCAATATCGGTTTAGAGGAAGAAGATAGGAGAGACACGCACTCGACGAATCTGGTTTCCTGTGAATCGCTCATAGGCGCGGCTGCCGGTGATGTCTGCCAAAACCTGCGGACCGCCTACAAACTCCTCAAGCTCGCGACAGTCACGAGTGGTAGACGAGTCTTGCCAGATAGGAGAGCGTTGGAAGGTGAATGCAGTGGGAGACAGCTGCTCAGCCAGACCCTTGGACGGGTTTAAACCTGAGAGAAGATTTTCGGCGTCGTTTGACCAGTACACGGAGCCGTGTTGCTAAAAATGCATTTGACGTCAGATGAGACACAGGATCGGTTACGAGCGCGACAGAGCTGCGCACCTGACCGTCGCCTGAGATGGCCATGATGCGGCCAAGGTCGACACCCGCGGTTTTCATTTTGTTGACGATGAGATCCATGGCTTCAAGCCACATCTTAACAGGCGACGTGACTTCGCCTTCGTCGGGTCCTTTGATGGCACCGTTCGTAGTGCCATACTGAGGGAGTTCCTTGTCAAAGTTGACAGCAGATTCGTGTGCGACCTGTGCGTCCTCTGTGATGAGGACCGCCTTGAGGCCTTGAGTAGAAAGGTCGAGACCCAAGAAGAGGGGCGCGTCGGCCATGTCGACGAGAGCGATGTAGGAGATGTTTAGGAGGGTGGAGGGTGAGAGCAAGAGGCTCCGTGTGCGATACGACGAAATTTATAGGAGCTGGGACCAATGAGAACTCGTGCTGTAAGTACCGACCGAGCGTAAGTAGATTGCCTCGGTCTCGATCGATCTGCGGAGCGTTCTGGCTCCGGGAGTGTGGGGAATTTTCGGGGAATGCCCTGGGGAAGCCTGGGGAAGCGTTATTAAACGTTGAGCCTTGGAGCGGACGAATCAAAGAGCAGGGCTCGTCTATTGAGCCTGTGCGACGATTCGTCTGTCGGTCTCCCATGTTCCGCAGGCGCCTTTCGGCACATCGGAGTAACGGCCCGCCGACACCGCGAGCTCGACCTCGCGTCGCGCTGGTCCAGGCGTGCTGGAAATGCACGGGAAGAGACCAGGTCACAAAAATCTTTTCACCAGAGCCGACTTGGCTGGGGGCGCCGTAGGCTGCTGTCGCTGACATACGGGCTTCCTGCATCGCACGGCGCGCATAGGCTCGGAACATACGCGCAAACCGTTGTCAGACGCTCCCGTGTCAACGCTGGGCGACTGTGAGAACGCCGAGGGCTCTGGATCATGCGACGGCCAGGGAGGCGACACAACGAGCAACCAGGAAATTCAGTTACTGTCATCTCTACAACGAAGAAGAGACTTAATGCTGGTTACACCTTCCTGGAACACTACAACCACGTAAAAGAACCTTCGTAAATGCGACGAACAATGCGCGACACCCAGCCCATTGGGGGAGTGAGTACTTGACAGGTGTCGAGGCTTTAGTGACTAGAGCAGACTGACCTGTCTTAAAACGCAGAGATGCTGTACTTGCGTGTGGCAATAGCTCTGGACCTCTGTGGACAGCCTGAACGATCTGAACTGTTGTCGGTCTTGCAGAACACGCCGCATAACGTTAGGAACTTGTCGATAACATGTTCTACAAGTGATGGTAGCTCCCTACATTCTTCAACGTTTCTATGCGCAGCTGGATCGCGTAGAAAGTGCACAACTTGCGTTTAGGGAAGAGATTGTTTGAGACAAAGTAGTACTTGCATGATCATGAAAACGTCGCGAGCTTCACGAATGAGGCGTCTAAAGTTAGGCACAGTATTCTTGTCGCAAAGCGCCCTAGTCCTAGGACAGCTTTCGCTCGCTCGACTCTCGAGCTGACGACCACCACGTCCTGCGCTTCCTTCGGCAGTCCTTGTCCTGTATTCAACCCAGATAATCGTCCCGTACACTCCTTACTGAACTACGTCTCACTCTTCTGGGCATCGTGGTCCTGGTTGGGGCTGTGCTCAATTAACTTATTAGCGACCCTTCGCCAGCTTGGCCCCTCACTCTACTTCATCAACCTTCTGGCCAACCTCCGCTTCCACAAGCAGCCATCGAGAACAGGTGTGGCGCGTGACAACGTACTTTAGCGGGTGAGTCTCAAGTTCATTTACACCCCCGCGTGCTGTGTCTGGTTGGAGTGAGACATGGAGCAACTTTCAGGCATCACAGAGAGCCAGGAAAGAGGATACACCTACTGCTCAGGTGGATAACTCTGTTGGAACTAGCGTCCGTAAACACCGACTGGCCAGAAGTCTCGGCATAACGTCTTCTCCACCCTCCAGCCGATCGGGCTTTCCTCTTTTTACAATCTTCAAAGATGCATGTTGCTCATCAATGAGACCGGTCTTAATCCAGGAAACATCCTTGACGTTGACCGTCGAATATTAAACGTACACAACCCGACTCCTTGTAATCCAGGTCAGTTTCCAGGCTCTCGGCGACGTCACAGCCCAGTTGGTCTCTAGAGGTGGGAAAGGATGGGCTGTCGATCTCCGCTCGCCTTCTCGGGCGTATCAAGAGGATCAAGGTAGATGGGAGAGTTGTCGGAAATCTTGCAGAGCGCACTCTCCGAGAATGATGGTGGAGGCGCGGATCAGCGCAAGCACTCGGTGTCTAGAGCACCGCCGCTGCGCCCTCTGCTACTTTATCCCAACATTCTTTCTCTTATACTTCTATCTCGTGAACTCTCATGACTGACGTGGACCTGCCCACAGAAGTCAGCGAAGCTCCGATGTCCGCAAACCGCCTGAGTCCAACGCTCAACCCGCCCTCGTCTAGCTCTCTATCCCACAACGCCAAGTCGCCATCCCAATCCCATTCACCGAATCCGTCGTCGTCATCACCCGCCAGCAAGCCTAGGCTTGTTCCTACGAACAGCGTCACCCTTCAAGATGGTACGACCGTCCGCGTCCGTATCGAGGCGACACTTGCAGTCGAAGATGTCGTTCGCCAACTGTGTATCAGCGTCAAGATTAAGGACCCACCTAACATGTATGCGCTGCGAGATGAGAATGAGGAGTTGGTGACAAACGAGAACTTGAAGAAAAAGATCAAGCAGAAGACCAACTTGAAGTGAGTGAGTTCGCAATCCAAGTCGCTGCCCACCTGTGGCATGGACAATTTCCGTCTGACACCATGACATAGGCTTGTCAGCTCGCCTGCTGTTGAAGCTGCGGAAATTATTACCAAGCTCCAGGCAAGAGATAGATTGGGTATCACACTCACCTCACTGCGAAAGATCATCCGTGTAAGTTTCATACTGCCGTAGCGAAGGGGCAGCGAACTTGAACGTTTTCAGGAAGAGCAATTTGCGGAAGAGTTTCTGAACAAGGATGGTCTTCACGAGCTCATTGGCATTATCAACACCAATCAGGGAAACATCCTTGCGGTGCGTTGCGGTAGCCCTTACAGCAGTGAAAGGGACTGAAAATGCGCCTCTTAGTATGCTTTGACGGCCATGCAGAACTTGATGGAGCTCGACCACGGCTGGTCCGAACTCACCGACGATTTCATCTTCCGCGTTGTTCAAATTCTCTCATCGCCCAATTCCCTCATCAACGTCTGCCGACCTGCGACAGCAATCCTCAAGAAGCTCGTCGAGGCAGACCCAATGACTGCTCCAGGCCCGCAACTAGCTAGCTCGAGCAGGTCGCCGCCATTCCAGCCGCCGGGGTCGGTTTACAAGTTCGGGTTCGAGGTCGTGTACGAGCAGATGAGGAAGGAACAGAGGTTGCTGGAGACGGTTGTCAGTCGATTGGGGAGTGCAGATACGACTATGGCGCTATACAGGTGCGCTAAATGCTATTTTACTACTGACGCTCTATAACTCATGACATCGTGCGAAGTATGATGTTGATCAACTCATTGCTGGCCCACGCAGGCGATGCACGGTGGGAAGAGTTCGTTGGAGAGATCGAGCGGCTGAATGTCCGCAAAGCCGTAATTGTGTGTGCTTCTCCCTCCTTACGGAAATAGTTCCGATCTAATGGAGGAGACTAATGAACACAGCGACTAATGTCATCACATACCATCGAAGACTTGACGTCGTGCATCTTGGATTTCCAAGCCAACATGGTGCGCGTGACCTACCGCAAGAAGATCACTGTCGTAGAACCAGAATTCGAGCCGGGCCACTTTGAGTCCCTCGCGTACATCTGGACCAGCAGCCAAGTACACGAAGAGCCTGCTGGCGAGGGCGGGACGCTCAAGTGGCGGAAGCTTGGGTTCGACAGTGAAGACCTTTCACAGGAGTTTAAGGAAGTCGGCGTGCTTGGTTTGGACTGCTTTGTGAGTATACATACCTACAACGATGCAAGGACCAAGATGGGAACAAAGCATGCTGATATATGCCGTACCAGAAGCATTGCATCACACAAGACCCTGATTTCTTTGCAAAGGTACGATCTTCTTGTGCGTAGCCCTGTACCAGCTCGGCTCCGCTGAGCATTCGTTTTTAGGTTATTCAAGAGCAGCTCAGTCGGCCTCCTGAGAGGCGATGTCCTATCGCGAAGGCGTCGAACGAGGTGGTCGATCTGCTATCTGAGCACTGGGCCATCTTTGGACCTGGATGTAAGTTCGCCAGGCATCTCACTTGCGACCTTATATCTGAAGCGTTGTCACCTGCAAAGATTCAACGTCGACGACCTTCCAGCCATTCTTCCTAAACTTTTACAAGGTTCATGATCTTGCGACCCACTTCTTTCTCCGTATGTGGAACGAAAGCGCCGCTACCCACGGTGATTTCTCCCGCGTTGCTGCGCTTGTGCGTAGCCAGTGAGTATATGTGCCTGGGCTGTAGCCTTGTGTGAGAGGACTAACTGTTGCCGAACAGAGTGAAGGTAGCGCTGCGAACAGAAAACGTACGGGCGTGGCACGAGGTTGAGTCCGACTTCAACGAGTGCGAATATCAGGCGGTGCGAGACCGGCAGATGCGCGAGCTCGAGCTCGAGGATGATGTGATGAGCAAGGTGCCAATACGGTAGGTGTTCCATACAGTCATTGCTGGTATGTCGCGCTGACTTCTTCCAGAAACATGCGTGCGAAACTCTACAAAGAATCCTTCGAGTTCGTTCGTCGACAACGGATACACTGCCTGATGCAGGGTGCATGGTTCATGAATGCAATGCCACTGGCCTCCAACACCCCCCGTGATACGATTCGGAAACCCTCTTGTCCTTGGAAATTCATGCGACTAGTATGATCCGGCTCTCTTTCGTTGTCTGCACCATCTGACACGGGTATGGCGACAGGATCCCAACATGAAGTACATACACTTCGTGGACAGCCAAGTCAAATTCGTTCTCCGGAATGGTATCGAGGACTTGCCAGATCGGATCGACGTATCATTGATCAGCGAGGTAACGACCAACACATGTGCTCCGTTCCCGCAAGCCGTGCTGCGCGGCGGAGATCCTGTGGACTTCACCGCCGGGTATCACACCGCGGCGTCGCCTCTATCCTTCTCCCTGTTGACGTCGAGCGGGTCCTCGTTAGCCGACTTAATCGCCCCGGATCAATCGCGCTGGGCGGACTGGGTTGATGGCATGAACATGCTCAGGCGAGATGGTGGACACGTGGCATCAAACGAGACGCAGACATTTGTGCAGGCCTTGACAGAGATTGGACTGAAGATAAGACTGTTGAGTGGGTGTTATCTTTTTATCGCGTGCTTGTTCGGCAGACTGACGTACTTGCGCGCACCAGATTTGTCCGGAGACAAGGCCGAGATACCGAGCGGCATACATGCAGGACATCCGCCGACGAATAGTGATTTCTTCTTCTCCGAGCTGTATGATTCCCAAGGATGATACCCCGGTGTGCTATGTATACATACCCTTCTGGTTCTCATAATGCTAGATGCAGGCAGAGATGCTGGTATTCCTTTCCCTCCGAGCACCGTGTATAACGGTCGGCGGCGGCTTTGTGATCATGAGCTGGCGAAACAAGTGCTTGTAGCACCATTTTTCTGTTCATTAACAGTGCTAACGAGACTATGCTGTACTACAGGTTTGCCTAGTCGAAGGACCGGAGTCAAGACAGTTATCGGGCTACAGACTTTCGCCGACCTGCTGCTTCGTTCCGAAAGGGAAATCGACCTAGGGGTGGACACAGGCACGTCGCGACTTTGCTTCCGCCTTGGCCCGATCTGAGGCAATCAGGCAGGGAATTTGTGACTCTGACACGGACAGTTTGTAATGCACGTCTGGTCCTGTTCAATCCAGGACAGCGGAGGGTGCGATGCCCGCGCTTCACAGCTTCTTGAGCATGCGCTACCTTCCACAAATCTTCCCACCGTAGGGTCGAAGCAGGTGCTTTTTGAAAGATAGAGCCTTCTGTCGATCTTGGCGGACGATTACCTCGAAGCCACGAAGACCTCTGAGGCATCCTGAGTGCTGTGCCTGCCATCGCGCCTAACTCAACTGCTGCAAATTAAGTTGATAGACTATCCCCTGCCTTTCCGACGATTACGGGGCTTTCAAACCTACTGTCCGTTCTCCTCATTTCGCCGCCTCGTTCGGTGAGCATGCATTGTCGCCTTGTCGCATGATTGACATTGATTTTGACATAGTTTGAAGGGAGACGGGTATATACACCCTGGTCTTTTTTCGGCGTCGTCGATCCTTCACAAGCTTGGCTGATGGGAAACTCCCTCGCGTGGCTGGGCAACGCGGGCACCACAAGGCGCAAAATTCTGATCTGGCCTAAACTGGCAGCCTTTTCAGAAAATTTGGGCGACTGTGGTATGTGGTGCAGGACACACAGGCGTTGCGTGCTCTGACAGGTTGTCTATCACGCAGATTTCTCCAAGCACGAGATAACAGCCTCTTGCACAGGCCGAAAGCCTGGAGAAACGCTATAAAAGCGAGATGAGATGGACGGTGAAGAGCCATCAGCAAACCCAGCTGAACCAGGGACTCCTCTGTGAACCGCACTTCCAGCACAATGACCGGTCACCCACCTTCCGCCACCGGTGCTGTCTTTTCCTCCTCCAAGCTCCCTGACGGTGAGAAGGAGAAGACGCAGGTCACTGTCAACATGGTCGAGGGCACCGAGAGCAGCGAGAGCTCCTGTGCACCCTCCGTTCACGACGCGGAGAAGGCAGAGGGCTCCATTCTGGACGACGAGAAGGCGTTGGCCAGCTATATTGTTCCCGCTCTCGAGAAGGGAAGGAAGAATGCCCTGCTCAAGAAGCCAAGCCTTTGGATCAGGTTTAGGGTCTGGTATAATCCTTATCGCATGGTGCGTCGCATGGAGTCCCTCGCTCCTCCGAACACGGCCAATGTGAATCATGGCAATTATAGATGTTCACGACCTCGTTTGCTCTCAACATGATTGCCATTGTGGTTGCGTGCACTCATTACTGGGGCTATGCCGAAAATCATGCCGCCGCTCTCGCCCTTGGTAACCTTACTGCCGCAGTCGCTTGCCGCAATGAGTTTTTCCTTCGTTATTTCATCTATTGGCCTCTCGTCTGGTCTTCTGCGAAGGTATGCAACTTTTATGCAGCTGGTGAAGCCGCCTCGCTGACGTCTCCCTCAGTGGACTCCACTCTGGTGGCGTAATTTCCTCACGGCTTTCATTCAGCACATCGGCGGTATTCACTCCGGCACTGCCGCGGCGGGTGTTGCCTGGTTCATGTTCCTGGTCATCCGCACCTTCCAGCATCATGTTGCTAAACACACTCCCGCGGTGGTTCTGGCCTGGGGTATCATTACGCTGGTCGTGGTCTGGGTCACAATGGTCGCTGCGGCTCCCTGGATCCGTGCCCACCACCACAAGTGAGTATTCATCGTGGAGATTGTATATGTCACTCGCTCACACGATGTCCTACACAGCTTCTTCGAGCGCCACCACCGCTTCGCCGGCTGGTTTTCGGTAGTTTTCGTCTGGATCTTCGTCTGTCTTGCCGATAGCTACAACACCACAACAGGCGCCTTCCACAGCAACGGCAACCACCTGGCCAGCACGCAAGAATTCTGGTATGCGCTCTTCATAACCATCCTGTGAGTACCATGTTACATCGCCGCTAGACCCATCGCTGAGTCCTATCTGTCGGCGTCCAGCATCGCTATTCCCTGGCTCACCGTGCGCAAGGTTCCAGTAGAGATCACGACTCCCTCGCCTCGTGTCGCCATCATCAAGTTCAAGAAGGGTATCCAACAAGGTCTGCTCGGTCGTGTTAGCCGCAGCCCAATCATGGAGTACCACGGCTTTGGTATCATCTCCGAGGGCGTCGAGAGCAATACACACTACATCGTTGCCGGTGTTCAGGGCGACTGGACCCGCGGTCTCGTCTCTGACCCACCGAAGTACCTCTACACTCGCGAGATGAAGGTGCAAAATACCCTCTTCTTGCCATCGGTCCACGACTGACACACTCTAACAGTTCGCCGGCCTGCCCTACCTGTGCCACCTCTATCGACGCGGCATCGTCATCTGCACAGGCTCTGGTATCGGCGCCGTGTGTTCCACTGCGGTGCAGCTCGACAACTGGTTCTTGATTTGGATCGGTTCGGATATGGAGAAGACCTTTGGCCCGATTCTCTTCGACATGATCCACCGCACGATCCCCAAGGAGCGCTACATCCTCTTTGACACCAAGAAGGAAGGCCGCCGCCCAGACACGATGAAGATGCTCAAGGATGTCTATGTCGCCTTCAAGGCTGAGGGTGAGTTTCTCGATTCTCCGGCCAAATGGTGACAGTACTGATAGCTGTTTCGTAGTCGTTATCATTACTTCTAACCCTCAAGGCAACGAGGAGCTCATGCAGGGTTGTAAGGAGAACGGTATGCACTCCTTCGGCCCTCTTTGGGATTCATAAACGGCTCGATGTCGGCGACAATATACGGTTTCGATAGCTACATGACCTTATGTCTTCAAAGAAGGGTTGGGCAGCTAGAGCTCTCTCCCCGATGTACATCTCATTTCCCTAGACTAGTACTCCTCATGTATGTACGCTCTACACTATATTATATGCTCACTTGTACACATACATTAATTTTTCGCGCGAGAACTAAACGCCATGCGCGGCAGTCACTGTTAGCAGCGACATCCTGTTGACATCTGAAGACTATCTCTAAGCTCGCTAACGATGGACGCGCGGCGGTTGTCCAGCGGAGGGTCACGCCTTTGTCGATGTTACACCTGGCCGCTCAAAGGGTACAAAACGGTTCTCGGACGAAATGAGCAGCTACCAGCGAGCTTTGCGGAGCCCGACTCGCTTATCTTTGCTTGTCGTTGTGTCGAAAAAGATTCAATGGCGATGTATGAGAGCTGGGCTTTACTGTGGGAAATTAACCCATGGTCTCACCTTAGCTCGAGCGCTCACTAGCAGCGCCCCGAACATCTGCTGATTCGGAAGGAACAAACCGCTCGGTGTCCTTTTGCAAAACCAAACAAACGGCATATATAACGGTAAATAAAGGTTATATTCGACTGTGGTATGCTCCAAATCCATGTAGCTGAGAAGATAAACAGGAAAAAGAGTCTCATGAGCTGAAAGAAAGAAAAATAAAAAGTAAGGGCCTAGCCGGGGATCGAACCCGGGACCTCCTCCATGAGAGTCACGTGACTGTGAGACCACAACCACCCTAAGAAGGAATCATACCACTAGACCACCAGGCCTTGTCTGTCTTCTCAAGGCATACTATATGAGTTACTGCGGCCTTATTGCGAGCCAGCGCGATCCACCGCCATACTGACTCGGATCTTTCTAGACCTTAATCTAACGTCATTTTGTGCAGCTACATCGTGGGCGAGGTATTCAGGCCATCGGAACAGACAGATTGCGTTAGTCCCTGTGAAAGCTGACATCTTGGATGCATACCAAGTGTACGCTGCTTTACGAACCCCTTAGATGGCCGGAAAGCCCCAGGTATGTAGAGATGCCGTACCTAGACTGTTCCTATTGAATGTAGGCTTCCTTCTCATCCTGTCTCTGACCGAGTCTACGCACTGCCGGCAGCTGAAGCGCAAAACGTCGCCACGACTGAGAAGACTGGATGCTTCCTTGCCGGTACGCCTTCTCATGGTGTCATCACGCACCCCAGCCGCCTTCTCCTCGATCGAGCACACGGGCTCTTGACTGCGACAGCCCGTTCTATCTCCGGCTACCAGGCTCCCTCGCCGGACCGTGCTTCCCCGTCGTCCTTGATAAAAGCAGGTTGCCGCGCTGCTGGAAATATCGGGCGTCTAGGTCGCAAAAAAAGCGTGTGTGTGCTCTCGCCCGTGCATCGACGATCGACCCACACTCGCCACCGCTGGCATCGGGCGCATCCGATCCGCGCGGGCTGCGCCAGCCCGGCCCAGCCAGCCGCGTCCGTCGCCATCGGGACATCGGTCAGCTACAAGGGCGCGTTTTATCCTCGTCACGACGCCCAAGTGCACGCTCGGGGCACGGGTCGCCGTGTGCTGGCCACAGCGCACATAACAACATATGGGGCAGCGCAACTTCCGTGTGCCGTGGCAGCAGCCGATCCCGAACATGCTGCAAAATTTTTTCAAACTTCAGGTGTCCTGTCACAGAAAAAAAACGCTTGGAAGACGGCGACCGAACAGCGGCGGCCTCGGCGTGTCACTCTCATTGTGGCGCATGTTGATGCAGTGCCGTGGGCCTCGAGTGAGGAGATCCAAGCGGACGGAGATTGCGCCCAGTTCGCGTGTTTGTGTAGTCCCGACTTGGCCTGTCAAACATCAATGTTTCGATTGTAGGCTCTGTATGCACGCTTCAATTGCGCCTGAAAGTTTAAAGCGACGACGGCGCAGCGTCGTCCCGGCATTCGTGCCCATGCAGCACAGCATGGCAAGTGCCGAGCAGAGCCCGGCGTGCGCGTCATACCCGGTAAGTGAAACTTGCAATACGTACAGTGTTATTGTTAGCAAGCATCTTAAATCAGCAAAGCGACCTAATCTGAGTCACTGACTGGCGTGACCGGAGTGCCCGAGGGTGCAGCAGTCCTGAGGCCTGCACAAGCGCGCGGCTTCAACCAGCGTCGCTGGAGTGGCAGTCAGCGGCAACTGCGAAACTTCGGTCGCCTCGGCACACTCGCCTGTCCGTTCTTTTTTTGGCTCAATGACACGGCCGTCCGTCCGGCGCTCTTCGAGACATGCCCGAGAGATCTAAGACAAGCCGTTGCGGATGAACTTCGGCGACATCCGCGCCACAAAGTCCATCCCTAGCGCCCATGCAGGGCTACCAGGAGCACTGACTGCAGGGACAGTCAAAGCTCACAGATGCTTTCGTACCAGCTGCACGCTGGTCTCCAGCGGTAAAGGGTTCCGGGACGTCTGCACACAAAAGGCTGTGTCGCGCGTCACAAGAAAAAAACTGGCGCGCCTGGGTGTACACTTCATGCACAGGGTATAGTTCTTCCGAGCGACAGAGTGTCGCAGACGCAGGCGTGGCCGGGACCTCCCCCACGTGCGCCTGCGCACGCTTTGAATCATTCGGTCCTGCGCGCCGTGATGACTGTCGTCCGCGGAGATCGAGACATGCGCGTGTTTCTCGAGGTCTGAGAGGGAACAGGCGGTCTCTCCCGCAACGCCATAAAACTACCGGGCGCCTGGGAGCTTGTCCTGGTCCCCGTTGCCATAAACATGACGCTTGTCCTCATGCCGGTTTTTACGGGGCCTGTCGTCGCATTACCTGCCCAAAGGAGATGCAGGACCTCCACGGAGCGCAGCAACCGGCCCAGCCGACGATGCGTTGCTCTCTCGTACCACCCTCGCGTCTTCTGACGTCTACGGAAGCTTCTCTCGTTCCGGCATCGCCGTAGCCAAGAAACACAGATGTCGAGGTGGTTATCTATGTCAAGGTAGCTATCTGTGCCGGAGCAGACAAGACACCAATGATAACACGGCGGCATTCACAGGGTAGAAGAGCATCGTCGGATGTCTCTCCTCGGCCGAAGGTTTCCAGAACTTTAACCACGAAGAGACAACCCACTCCGCTTCCGAGCGGTGCCCGATGCTAGGCCAGGCCAGTCCGCGGAGACGGCGCGCACGGGAAGGGGGAGGGGGGGGGGGGGCGACGGACGGCTGTTACAGATGAGCATACAGCCCTGGCGAAACCGCGCCAGGCGGGTTGGCCATCTTTCCACGAAAAGACTCAGCAGCAGTCTCCGTCGCGCTGCGCCCTGTCCGTCGACGTGCCCCCGCCCAGCGCAAACCACGCTAGCAGCTGCACGCGCGCTCCGACCGCGGAAGCCTAAAAAAAACAAGCTTCTGCATGTGACCCGTCGAGGCGAGGCCAGGACTCACCCGCCGCGCGCGCTGGTGCTTGGTGGGGAGAAGGGGGGGGGGGGGCAGTGAGGGCTTGGGGCCCGCCCGCCCGCGCCTCGAAGCAGGAAATTGTTTGGCCCCTGCTTTGCGTTCTTGCGCCGGACCCTTTGTGCCCTTTTGGTCCTCCGCTTCCACCAGTCCCGATGCGCGCGCCCGTGCCTTGGGGCCCTGCTGCCAGTGGGCAACCCACTTATCGCCTTATCGTGTGTGTGCGCAAGGCCCGCCCGTGCGTGCGTGCATGCACGTGCAGACTATCGACATAACGGCGTCGGGCGTCCGTCCGCCCGAGGACGAGAGATTACGTCTCTGGTCGTGCGGCGGGGACCTTTGACCCCCCACCCCTCCACAGGCCAGGTACGTCTCTCTCTCGCTCTGGCTGGCTGGGCCTCGTCCTGTCGCGATCGACGGCGGCGCGGCGAGAGAGAACCGGAGGAAATCGCAGGCTGATCATCGTCCCAGGCACCATCCGTGCAATGCATGGAGATCGCGTCTCCGCTTCCGCGGACCTCGTGCAGCTCTATCGGTCCCGAAAGGGAGGGGGGAGGCGCAACATGATCGACGACGCTTGGCGGGCTTGGTGTGTGACGAACTGGCGACGGCTGCGGCGGCGGCGGCGGCGGGAGCGCGCGCAGAAAAGAGGGTGGTGATGACGGCGGTTTCCCCGATTGGGGCGCGCCGCGCGGGATCGCCGACGGGCGCAAAATCGTGGCGCGGCGGGTCAGGTGGTGGGCCCTTTCGTCCAGGCCGCCAGTGGTGGTGGTGGTGGTGGTGGGGGGCGTGCTGACGCGCCGTTGGCCGCGACGCACGCTTTTTCCGTGCGCGCTGTCGCCGTCGTGCCTCGCCGCGATCGTACCGTCCTGTCAGACGTCACCGGCTGCCCGCTGGCACAGCCGAACAGCGGCCAAGGGCGGCGGCAGGGGCGGCATTGCACCACCCCGCCCGAGGCTTAGGGAGACTGCGGCGGTACGCACGCACACGAAGCTGTTTCAGCTGTCAACGCACGTCTTCCTGGCAGAAACGGCGGGTCAGCAGGCGCATGCAGCGGACAGGACGTTCAAGAACAGAAACGAACGGCGTATGCCTGCCGATGCGGTTTTTTTTTTTTTCCTGTGCGTGGCGCGTGCATGGGTTTTTGTATTGCTCCACGGGAGGCGACGCCAGCCAAGGCACACAGCACGTCGATCGGCTGGGCAGGGGAGGTGCAGGCTCGCGTCGCGTCGCGCCTGAAAGGCCAACGGACGTCGGCAAGAGAAGAAGCGGGACGCGGGACACGCCTGCCATGTCGAGCCTAGCGCGAAAATCGCAACGTGCGTGGGGAGGCATCATCGGGATCGGTGTCTGCCTGTAATCGCCCTCAGGGACACGGGCCCCACCCCCTCAGCTTCGCGCTTCGAGGGCGATCTGGATCCGCCAGTCTGGCCTGCGTGCGCGCGAGGCGGGGGCGGGCGCATCACTGCGCGTCTAGGCTTGTGTCACGAGACTGCGCGTTGACTTGTACCACGCCCGTTGTCGTTATGAGACTCGACATTATAATATGTACCCCCGAGTGCCGTCATCGCGGCCTTCGAGCCGTTCTGCCCCCGATGCCTGTCGTCATGATCGTCCTCTCCCGGTGAGACGCTTTTCTGTATGTGCACTGCTCGGGCCCACCGCTCCGCGTGTGGCCCTCCGCTTCCAAGTCCGCCGCAGAGAGCCCCCTCGCTTAGAGGCATGTCGCGTCGCGTGTTTGCACAGCCTTCTCGCAGGCTTCGCCGAACCGTCCCGAAGGGCCGACTGTGCGACCGACCGTGTGAGTGCACCCGAGGACAAGGGCATCGCGAGGCAGAAGAAAAAACATACGACGGAACATACATACCCCACGAAAGGCGTGCGCTGCCAGCCAAGACGCCGATGCTCCCGTGCCGACGGTGCGAGGGCACGAGAGCTTGTTGGACAGGAGACGGGGGGCGCGATCGGAGGCAGTTGGGCGGGTTTGATGACAGGCAGCAGCCGGTACGCGCGCGAAAGAAGGTTCCCAGACAGACGACAGCTGGCAGAGCACGCTCGAGCACACACAATTGTCTTTTTCGAGCACACGAGGTGCCGTTCTCCCACCGTCTTCGCGACGTTCTGCGCGGCCGGGATGCCGCGACGCGCTGCGGTCATCGAGCTGCCTGTGGCTGTGTCTGTCGACAGCATCTGCTGCTCGCCTTGGGAGGGAGGGGCAGCGAATGTGTACATGCGTGGCTTCTGTTCCAGAACGCGCGCGCAGGCGTGGGAGAACATGGCAGAGAGGGTGGCTGGGCAGCTGAATTCGAAGCACAGCCACGATCGAAGCCGCTGGGCAGAGATAGAAGCAGCACAGAAGGATGGAAGCCGCGGGAGACGCGCACGAAGAGGCAAGATGCGCGATCAGGTGGCGCCCTCTGGGGAAAAAAGGGTCCAAGCCTCTTCGCCCGAAGGCGTGGGCAGCGAGATCCCGAGGCAAGTGAGTCCCCACCGGCCATGTTCGTCCGGCCTGCCTCGCTCATGCGTGCCTCTCGTTTCGCACATCACTCCTGTGCAGCCCCCAGAAAGCTTGCTCGAACGAACCTTGCATTGACATTCCGCCCGTCGGCCGACGCGAGCGACCACACAAGCCCGTCATCAAACGCGGCAAGCACAATACATCCATCTCGAGCCTCTGCCGTGCAGGAATGAAACCTTGTCATATTCTCAGCGAGAGGCTGCCGCGCCCGCCCCGACGGCACCTTCAAGGTTTCTTCCACGTACAACAGCAGCAGCATGCGCGACGTCGCCTTGCACCACGAACGCGCCAGCTCTCGCCCCCCGCAGCTGCGCTCCAGGCTCGCGCCACGCCCGTCACGCGACCAGCCTCCCTCCGAGACGCTGTCTCCTTCGGCTGTCCCTTGCACACCCGCGAGCGAGGACCCTGCCCCAGCGCCACAGGGCCGCACACGGGATCCCACTGCGTCGGTGGGCCATCAGCTATGGACAAATGAAAAAAAAAAAAAAAAAAGAGGCAAAGACAAAGACAAAGACAGAACAAACTCGGAAACGAGAGCTTGGCACGGACCCCGTCCCCGTCCTAGGCTGTCCCTGCCTTTCATTTTGCGGGAGGACGAACAGGTGCGCGTGCTCTGGTTGGACGGAGCGAGGCTGATGCGGCTGCGCTGGCACGTTCGTCTGCGGGTGTCGTGACAGCTCGCAGGGAGGCGCACAGCTGGGCCCACTCGTTCTGGGCCACAGCCAATTGTGTGTGTCTCGCCAAGGAACCCGACGCCGCAGGATGGACGCACGCACGCACGCACGCACGCACGCACGCACGCGTCCGCATATACCCAGCTATCCTCCGATCGCACATCCGCCTCCGACGTGTCGCTCGCATGACGGCGGTGGCAGCAGCAGCTCGCTTCCACCATCGCTGTCGCGCGATGCCGCCCCGAAAACAAATATGTCGTACGCCCCCTGGCGTGCTCCCAGGGCAACCGCGATAATTTGTATTTTGTCTGTTATTGCGCAGTGCGCGCGCGCGCCACAGGACGCACGGTTGCGAAGTGCACGTCCGCACACAACGCAACGCAACGCACCCACTCACTTGTCTCGTGACGCGCCAGACACGCCGGGAGACACACACACACGCACGCGTGACAGAGTCGCTCAATATATTTTCTATCAAAACCGCGTCGTGGCCCGCGGGAGCGTCATCTGTGCGGTTTCGTGATGACGCGAGGCTCCTGCGGCGTTGCCGAGATGGCGGTGTGTGCGCGTGATGTGAGCGTCCTAGGAAAAAAAAGCATCGCATTCAGGGACCCTGGTCGTGAATGTCTGCAGTTGTGCAGAACGATGGTTGGCACATGCTGGCGGGCCCGTCCACAGGCGGGTTCGCAGGTCTCCCCGCCATTCGCAACACGCCGCACCCTACCATGTCTGATCCCTCTGCCCGCTGCCACCGCCCGCCCACAACGCACCAACGCACCAACGCGCCCCGCGCACAGAGCCTGCCCAGAACCGGCGGCGAGTGGTCGGCATCAAACGTGGTGCATCAACGGACCCCGGTGTGGCACCGCACGCGCCGCAACAAACGCGACAACCCGCAGATCATGTGTGTTCGCCCCTTTCCACTGGAGCTGCCGAGGAGTCGACAGATCCATTCCCCTCTTGGTGTTGTCGCAGGACGTGCGTCCGCGCAGCGACTCGCGCGACGGCACTGCCCCCGCCTCCCTCCGCGCCCCTGGCGACGCCGGCGCCTCGTGCGCCCCGTTGCTGTGCTGCCTCGGTACCGACAGACTGCGTACGCGTACGAGCTTCGCGGGCTGGTGCGTGCGGCGCGTGGTCCGGCTCTTTGCGGGCACGTGCAGGGCGGACACGACGGGCTGCACGGGCTGCAACGCGTCCTGCATGTCGACGTCTCGCCAGAAAAAGAAAGAGAGAGATAAAACTCAAATCGCAAAATCAAGTGAAAAGGACGACGAAGATGAAAATATTAAGGAAAGAACACACCCCACATTCGGTTCCGGACACGTCTCGCACCGTCTCGCAATCCTGAGAGTCAACCCTCCCCCCGCTCCGCGCACACATGCCCGCGACGGCATCCCGCCGCCGAGACGGGAGGACGCCCCGCTCGGGGGGACGACACCTGCCGCATCCGGACGCATGCCTGCATCAGCGCCGCGCCACGCGCGCCCCGCGCAACCAAATTGCTAATTCGTGCTGACAGGCGCATCGATCTGCGCTGGACCCGAACAAGTTGTGCGAAAAAAAAAAACGAAAGGAGGAGAGAAGAAGAAGGGAGAAGGGAGAAGAGAGAAGTGGGACCCGGATCTGCGAGAGAGGGCGGGGCGCGGACCACGAGGCTACCGACCGGCCGCCGCTGCCGCCGCCGCCAGGCCACGCGGCTTGCTGCTGCTGCTGCTGCTGCGGTTGGGTTTTTCGGCGATGACGTGCACGGCGCGTGCCCGTCACTGCTGCTCCCGTTGTGCGTGCGGTTGCCGTCGTTGAATTGCCGGCGGGCGACGGGCGCGGGGAGCGAGAGGGGGGGGGGTCTGGAACGCGGGGAAGCGGGCGCGTCAGGCGGCCTGCCAAGTTTCGCCTGTCGCGCCTCTGATAGCTTGGAGATGACCACTTGGGTTGCTTCCCGCTTGACAGCTTGTCCCCTCATGCGCTGATGCGCGTCGGTCGCAGTTCGTGCCTCCGCGCGAGGCCACAGTTCTGCCAGGCCGCAATTTGATGGTCGTCCTGAGGTACGTTTGCATGTGTGCCTGGTGGAAATGCGAGAGGAGTGACGATGGGCAGGCGGGGTGGACGGCGGGCGACGAGGCGCAGCATGGCGTGCAATCTATCACGGGTCTCACAGTAATGAAGCTATATTGCGTATCTGCTGAGGGATCCATACCAGGGCGGCGGCGTCGGGCGACTCCTTCTAGCTTCGCCCGCCAACGCCTACCGAGCATGATTCCATTCCTCCCAGTGAGCATCGCACCATACCTAATATAACCTCCCTCGTCACGAGCCGTGCGCGGACAGCAGGGGCAGGTTCTAGCCACCGCAACGGTGCGGTGCACGGTAGGCTGTTCGTGTGCAAACATGCACACATAGGTCCAGGCAGGCAGGCAGGCAGGCCTGTGGCGGTGGCAGCTCCCCTTGGGAAATGCAGCAGCGCGGAGCTCAGGCGGAACACACCACAGGTCTGGGGTGCAATCTACCAGTGCCAGGCCTCCTGCCAGGCCTTCCTCCCCCCTCGTGATGCGCCACCGAAAGCTTGTGTGCAGCGCCGTGGCCGTAAGTCCCCATCGCCTCTGTGCGCGAAGGTTCCCGGGTGCGGGTGTCGTTCGACAATTTGCAAGCTCGTCGCGCAGGCAGCGGACAGACGGACGGCTGACGCGGTGTTCTGAGGGCGATGCCGCGCCCTGGAGAACGGAGGCAGGCGTTTGCGGGAAGAACTGTTCAGCCAAAGCGGAGCCTCTGTTTTCGGGGTGCGACAGAGAGACGTCGTGAGGCGGATGCGCGTAGTGGTGGCTTGCTGCGACGTCGACGCTGGACGCGTCTGCCGAGGGTCATGCGCGGCGGACATGGCTCTTGAGAGCGGTCGTGTGCGACGACTCGGACGACGACGGAGCTCTAGACGAACGAGATGAATTGGGCGGGAATGATTAATTGAGCGTACCCGACGTCTGAGTGGCAGGTAGCGGCGCACTGGCAGCGGGTAACCGTGCAGAGCAAAGGGTCCAGATTACTTGCTGGCCAGGAGGATGGAACCTTGGTGCGCTGCAGAGCACCCGCCGAGACAGGTGAAATTGAACGTGCTGTTCGCTTGGGTCGCTATGCCCGCAATATCCGTGCTTTCCGATCGTGAAAATCGATCGTTTTTATTGGCGGAAATGTTCGTGCAAAACATGCCGGCCGTCGTCGCCGGGGCTGCAAGAGGAGGGTCCGGCAACCAGTCGGAGCGGCCGCACGTGCACTGGAGGCGGTGCAGCGAGTGCAGCGCCGCGGGCGGGCTGCGGCGGGGGAGGTCGTGGGAGCAGCATCGTATATCGGTGATGGCGCGAGTGATTGGCTCTGCTGTGTCTCTCTGGCGACGACGGGTGACGTATTCTGCTCGGACACCGGGCGGGCGCCGCTTGCGGCGAAGAAGAGGGCGGGGCCACGTGGACGTCCGAGCGAGGCGGACGATGACCCGCCGCTGGGAGGGCGTGCCGGAAAAGGATAGATTGGGGGATCTGAGCATGTCCGGTGTCACTGGCCCGTGGGAACGGGTAAGGCGAGGGTGCTTCTCTGGGCAGAATGTTCAAATCGAAAGCCGATCTGGAATCGAATCGGAGGCAGGCGCCGGGCTGGGGAGGGAGGCGATCGAACATGATGATAGCATTGAAGATCCGAAAGCGAGATCCAAATCCTCTGGTCGTCCGTCGAATATTATCTCGCCTCCTCTCGCCCCGAGGCGCGTCGAGCAGACCGCTATGCTCGAGTATCCCTCCTCCTACCAGCTCTCCCTCGAAGGCCTCTCCCTCTCCCAGCTCGCCTACCACGACGCCAAGGACCCCGCCCTCGCCCTCCCCCATAACACCGCCCCCGTCTCTCCACACTCCGAACCCGCCGCTTCCGACGCCGCCTCCTCCCCGCCGTCCGCCCTGTCCTACTACTCCCCGTACCCGCCCAGCCATGAACACGGACGCTCGGGGTCCTTCGACTCTCTGAGCCCGCCCACCTCGGCTCTCGACCCCGACGACCCCCACCATCCCCGTGTCTCCGTCGATGATGCCCACTTCGCCTTCTCTCCTCCTCCTCCGTCCAACACACACTACTTTGCTCCCGACCGCCGACGAAGCGAGCCCCTGGTGCGACACCGCGCTGCATATAACAGCAGCCTGCCACCGCATCTCCCGCTGTCGTCCTCGCTTCCGAGTTCGAACGCCTTTCCCCACGAGCAGCTCGCCCGTACGCAGTACTCGCCCCGCCCATCGGACAGCTACGCCTACAGCCCCGAAGCGAGCGCGTGGGACGCGCAGCACCACCACCAGCAGTCGCAGCTGCACCCCGAGGACAGCGGGCCTTTCACGACCACGCCCGTCGACACTGTCGCGCACGGGCTCGCGATAACCGCGACGTCCGCCGCACTCGCCTCCAATTCGGGCATGGCGCTCGGGCATGGGCTCGCCGACAAGGTCCACGACCAGCATCAGCAGCACCAACACCAGCACCAGCACCACCAGCAGCCCTACTTTGACGACGGCGCGTGGCTCGCCCAGAGCGGCGCGCGCCCGAACACGGCGGGAAGCGCGTCCGGCTCCTATGCCGGCCACGGATACGAACACACGCCGGAGTCGCCCGTCGCAGGCAAGCCGCAGGATGGTGGGGTCGGCGCCCAGCAGGGTCAGAGTCAGGACGCCAAACAACAAGGGGAAGGTGCGGAGGCAAAACCTGGGCAAAAGGGCAAGTCGAATAAAACGTATTCATTTGTGGCGCTACCAGGGAACGCGGTGAAGAAACGTCCAAGGAGGAGGTACGACGAGATCGAGAGGCTCTATCGGTGCAGGTGAGCCTTCGCGTTTTTGTTGCTACCCCGCCTTCAAAGTCGTCTGAGCTTTATGGAGTCGTGGGGGGTGGACACGTACTGACTGAAGCGCTTATCTCCCATCTTGTGCGTACCGGTACCGCGCCGCCGCATCCAGCTGGCCAAACTGCACGAAAGCCTATGGAACCTTGAACCACTTGAACGCGCACGTCACCATGCAGAAGCACGGAGGAAAGCGGAGTCCAGGAGGTGAGCCATTTTGCCTATTGTCACTTCTCGTCCGTGTCGAGTACCTGCGCTTTCGCCGCTCGGGGCTCGCGCCCGCCCTGCGCTTTGCGACCTTCGCCTTGCGTGTTCGCATCGGACCCCCTGCTTTCGTCATCTCGGAACTCAACAAGGGCTTGCCTCGCTTTGACCCTCATTATCGCCCCCTTCCCACACACACAAGCGCACATGGTCACCTCCATCTGGTCAATGCCGTTACCTCGATCCATACTCGATATATGCGGTTACTCTAACTGGCGACATGAAGATCGTCGTTTGCTCGCTCCATGCTACCCACAGAGGGCAACCGTCTGCATCTCGTTTCCACCGAAGCATGGCAGGATGGCATGGATATCCACGGATAATCCGCGAGTCACCCCTGCAGACTAAACAGGCTGTGATCTCAATCCAGGCACAAGCTTCCCATTTGCTTTTGTTCGAGAAGGCAAACGCTTGTTTATTTTGCTCCCGTACTTCTGTTGGTCCGCATATAGTCAGCAAGGTCACTGATTTCTCATCCTTCTCACAGAATTCAAAGAGCTCCGCAAGCAGTGGCGCGCGGCCAAGAAAGAGGCCGAGGAACTTTCTCGAGATCGTGCCCGTATGGAACAGATCGAGCGCGAGCGAGAAGACGCGGAACGCCGAATCAACATTGAGTACGGCTTGGGACCGGGTGGCATGGGCATTCCGTCCATGCCAAACAACATGACCGGTTCGTCTCAGCAGATTCCCTCAGGGCTGCCCATGGCTGCACATCCAATGAGGAGCGAGCTCGTTCCCGTTGGTATGCCTGTGTCCGGCATTAACCCGAATATGCAAGGTGGCGCCATGCCCGTCAGCCTGAGCGGATCGATGGCTGGACCTGTGCTGAGCCCCGGATCTCTCGCATCTAACTTTACTTCCAGCGCGATGGGCATGCCTGGCAGTCATGCTCTTGCAGGGCCTGGCCAGAGTCTCGGCCAAGTCACCAGCGGTGCCTCTGCGTACCCTCAGCCACCTTCCTTTAATCGATCACGAACGACCGGCAGCTTCGAGTATCATCTCCAACACCAGAGCCACCCGCAGACCCTACACCCGCATGCGCAGATGGAGGCGCAGCGTCACCGTGGATCGTTCGACGCCCAGTCGTACGGTCGGCAGCAGGAGGAACCTCGCTACGACTACGACCACCGCCGCGCCTCGTTTGACCAGGGCCACGCCCGCGCATTTGATCGCCCTTCGTTCGACCAAGGTCACCGCGTTGGTGGCTTCGACTCCCAGTATGAGATGGCGATGAACGCTGGGGCTCTCAGGCGACGCGGCAGTCAGCCGTATCCGAGCCCGCATTCCATCAGCCAATCGCCTCACGCAATGGCGCACCCGCACCACGCTCAGCAGTCCGTGACTCAGTCGCCGCGCAGCATATATTCGGCGCAGGACGCGACCGGCGGCCTGCAGTACCCCGAAGAGGAGTACGAGAGCCGGGACTACCACGACCGACAGCAGCAGGCGCACGGTCACGTACCGCAGAGCCCAGCTGAGGAGCGGTACGCCGCCAGCGAGGGCGAGTACTACGTTGACCGGACACCGTACCACCAGCAGCGAGGCTGGGACCTCCCGCCCCCTGCGCAACCTCACCCGCAACACTCGCAGGCGCACCTCGTCGGACCCGGGTACGCCCAACCAGAGGACACACCGCCAAGTGCGGAGAACATCGTCGAGCCCGACGTCGGCGGCGACGACGAACCGCTCCTCACCAGCCAAGGACACGTCTCGCTTGGCAGCAACAGGCTCCCGCCGAACAGCACACTCCTGACGCCGCTGCCCGGCTTTCCTCGCTACGACCAGGCGCAGGAGGAGCAGTGGGAGAGCGAAGATGAAAGGAGTGGCCGCCGAAGAGCGATATAGGCTGAAGAATTGAAGTGGGTTTCTTGATTGTTAACAAATTTTATTCGACGCTCCACCGTCGCGCAGAAGACTCGAGAGGGCTGCCGACGTCGCCGTCGTATCCCGCGGAGGAAGGCCGACCTCAAGACCGCGCATCTCGTCTGCTCTCGCGCTCCCATGCCATCGATTATCTACGTCTCGTCTCGTCGCATCCGGAGGTCCTGCCCCAAGGCTTGCTTGCTTGCTTTATTGTACATTAATACGACTCTACACGCCCGCCTCCGCTGTCTGGCGCCACCACGCGGCGTCCGTCTCTCCCGGTCCCCTATGCACTCTCTTACTCTACACGCCGTCGGCCGTCGCGCTCTTGCGACTCGATGGAGCACTATTTTCGCTCCCCGTTACGGGCACCATCTCTATATTTCCGCAACGGACGGGGGAGGGCCGTTCGTCGTTGGCTTGCTTTCCCTCGCTTCGCTTTTATTGTACTCTCGGCGTGCCTTCTGCGCCAGCGCGCGCTCCCCACCCATGTTTTCGCGAAGGTTATTCTGGTACATGTATCGCACATACTAACTCTAGTGTTCGAGTGTACATACTTATCCGCACACGTCGATGTCGCCGCAGAGACACGGCTTTGCAACAGGTACCTAGGGTCCTTTCTAGTATAGCTCTCTCTCTTTTTTTTCGTCTTTCGCGCTTATATTCTTGCCTTCACCGTACATACTTGCACATACTAGTGTCTCAGTGGTCATTCAAGCAGTCGTCGCTGTTCTTAACATTATACCAACCTATGTTGTAATCTCTCTTACCTCACTGCAATCTATTATCTTTATTGGGTCTGGAAGCAAAGTGCTATCGTCGCACGGTGGAGCCGAAGCCGACGCGGAGTGATAAGGTGGCTCCCGAGCAAGGTGAGGCGCGGCCGAGTCCGAGCCAAGCGCGGAGGACGCAATGGGGAAACGAACGACGAGCGTTTCTTTTTGTCACGCCGCAGAAACATGCATGCCACTTGGGGACGAAATGATGCATTTCCGAAAAGCGCAATGTCAAAGGGATCACCAAGAAGAGGGCCGGCCCAGGTCCGATCTTCGGCGCACAGAAGCCTGGCGAACGGGGCTTCAGGGTCCCACGGGTCACGGTGGGGCCGCCGCTGGAGGCAACAAGTAATTTGTATTGGAGGGGCCCAGCGGGTGTGCGTGCGCCTTGCCACGTCCCGTGTCCCGTGGTCCCCCCTGCAGCATGCATGACAGCAGCGTGACAATGCCTCGCCTTGCGCCAGGACGACGTGCGTGCGCGCGGCAGCAGCAGCAGCAGCAGCGTCCCCTCCTATTGGTTGCGTGCCGGGAGCACTCGACGCCGATAGGGCTGAAACGCAGGTCCAGCTCGTGGTACGTCGGTGACATACGCTGTTGCATGTTGTTTGTGCGCGTTCTCCCCGCCGTGCACACGCCCGAGTGGCACAGAGAAGACTCTGCAGAGGGTCCTGTCAAAACACAGTGCGTGTGTGTGTGTGCACAGCAGAAGCTCCCAGCAGCAGCAGCAAGTGTGTGGCGCCATTCATGCACCCCCATGTGAGCGTGCGCCGTGCGAACTGAATGCACGGCGCCTCCGTCCAGCCGCTTCCCAGAGGTCACGGGCGGCGCGCGCGCGGACGCAGAGAACAACAATAAAAAAACCTGCAGGGCGTTCCCTGCCGCGCCGCCGCTGCGGCGGCGGAACCCCACGCGAAGCCACGCTCGCCGCGAACTGTCTCGGAAGCAGCCCCTTCGTACGTGCGGACGCCGTGCGGGCGCGGGCGAAACACACGCACACGCACACACAACAAGCAGCGGCCGCGTCCCGAAGTTGGCACCATGGCGGGCGTGCCAGAGCCAGCGAGCGCGTCGCAAGAGCCTGGCGCGCCGGATGATAGAGCCCGTCAGCAACCCCAGAAGTAGGCTCCTCGAGTCCTGCACAGCCATGTGTGAAACACGCTGCTACGAAGGAGTGTCCACCCCGGCTTCTGCTTCTCTGTCCCAGACCGCGCACAGGCCATTCTCGCCCGGGCGCCCCTGAGGTGATGATAGCGTTTTTCTGCCCGGGGATTCGGGATGGGAATGCATTCATTCCTGTCCGCGACTGTATGCATGTTGTCGTTGCGTACTTTCGGAGTCGGGTACTCGCTCGGCCCATATAAACCTGTGGTGTGCGAGCGTGCGTGCGTTGTCTCGCAGCACCGGGTGACCATGCCGAGCCAGCGACTCTCTTTCCTATACAGAGCGCGAACGGTGTCTGAGCCTCTTTCCTGTCTTCCAGAAAAATTTCGGCCCTTCTTCTTGCGATCATCGCCACGTTCCCCGAGCTTCGCTGGGAAGCACCCTTGCGTTCTGACGTCGACATGACGAATCGCTCGGCGACCAGGAATACAAGGGGGTCTCCTGATCACGAGCGTCAGCGTCATGGAAAAGATTAGGATCTCCAAGACAGAAAAAACGACATCGGATGTATTGTTCGGTGCGCCCCAAGCACCGAGCATGATCTTCGCCCCTCCACTTATCGCACAAGCGTGACGGTGGCACCGTGCCGTCCGCGCGCTCTCGTAACAGCTGTGCCTCAGTGCCAGAGCCTCAAGTGGCCGGGAACGGTCCATCTGTGCGACAGTTGAACCTTCTCATTTAATTTGCCTGTCTCCGGTGGGGTCGAACCAGACATGTGAATGTGTGCACGAGGAGCACACTGTTTCTAGAGTCTCACCAGGTGGAGACGGGGAACAGGGTACCCGGTGCCGGCCTCCGAGCATCGATGTCGAAGCGGACTCGACCGTCAAGAAAGTCGAGGTCCAGGAGATGCGCCCAAGACCGGTTATTCATCCACGGCTGCCGCCTGGGAAACGCGTCTCCCGGACGGCATACGTACTCTGATGCCACCTCAGGCCTCAGCAGCGTATCACAGATAGCGAGTGTGTGTGCCTCGCCCCTGCGGCAGGGTGGTGGTGGCATTGAGAACTGTTCGCGGTGGGAGACTTTTTGCGATAGCGATGCGAGGTCCGACTCCGCTGGTGTGCACGGCTTGCCTTGTTGGGTGCGCGGCTTTCGCGTCGTTGCTACGACGACGACGCCGGAAGGAATGTCTGTCCAATCCGAGCTTCCGTCGATCCTCCTCCTTTCACATCCGCAGCCATCGAGAATCAGCTGCAGCGCCTCCCGCTCTATAGGCGCCCAACCAGCGACGGCGCATCCAGGCGGGTAGCGCACGCATCCATCACCGTGAGGCACCGTGAAGAATGATAGAGTCTTGAGAAGCCGGGCTGCCACTCCTGGCGGGCCAAGTTCGCAGCACAGTGCTGCAAGTGCCAACGGCGTCCGGCAGCGTGTAACCTGTCCGCATTGGCACTGTCCCCGTGGACGATGAGCGCACGTCGCAGAACACAGCAAGGGACAAGTCTGTTTTTTTTTTTTTTTGGTCTTCTTCTTTTACCGTGAATCAACAGGCGTGTGTGCAACTGCCTCCATCTACTCGTTCCAGGCCGCTCAGGAACGGTGATCGAGCCACAGCTGACCGCGGTTCCAGAGCACGGTCACAGGAGGCACCCCCTTCATCTGCGCGCCGGAGCGTTCGGCACCGAACACATAGAATATTCCTTCCGGCCATCGAGTGCGATTGTGCAGGAACGTGGCTCGTCGACAGGGTCGGATGCCAGGGTCGAGTGGATAGAGTTGCATTGCTAGTGCCGTCGCGGTGGGCATGAACGCTGCTGCATGCTGGCACGGCTGGAACAACCGCTCTCGGAGCCGATCGATGGCCGCTCTCCCTCCTGAACACAACGGCGCGGGACGAGCAGCACGATCTCGTCCGATCCAGGACGTTCCGGCAAGCACGACGAAATGTTGTTTCACCGCACTGTCACCGCCGAAATTGCAATTTATTCGCTCAGCGCGGGCATGCGGTGCCAGTGTGTCCACTTGCCTGGTGCGGACAGCAGATGGAGTGATGGCGGCCGTGCACACATGACACAGTGCGTTGCCAGCGCACCTCAAAAGATCAATGTTATCTCTGGAACAGCATTTCTCGTCATACGCTGGACGGGCAGCTGACATGCGTACCTTGCCATTGAACCCGGCGCAATGTCCTTGTGCCCAGGTCGCCAAGCGAGCCCCGCGTGCCTGAAGCAGCTCGTTTTCAGCTGCCAAGGACTCAGCGGCCGGTCGAGCAAGGTGCCCAGCGGCCCAAGCTCATCATAATTTTGACTTTCGGGGGCAAATCTACGTTCAGTTTCTGGCTGCACCGGGTACGACGGAGCATTCATAACATACATCCATGTGGCGCTGATGCGCAATCAGGTTCAATCAGCAGGTGGGTTGCTGGAGGTCTGGAAGGCTTGAGACGCCTGGGACGCAGTGCCTCCTGGCATGACGTCCTCCCCTCACCTGCGCGAGCCAGGGCGTTTCTGGAAATCCCGTGTCGAACGCCTGCGATCAGCGTCGCTCGTATGGGCACAGGAGATCGCGAGAAAGCCCTCCGATTTGGAAACAACAGCGGTTGAGTATGCTTGACGGATAGGCGCACCCATCTTCCAATCGGGAAGGACGGATCGCAAACCGAGAGATTCGTTGCTGTGCTACGGAAGCACAGGGTCAGCGTCCGGTACGTACAAGTTGTAACGACGATGCTTCGAGGGCACTCACAGAAGGATAAGGATTCCTGGTGGCTCGTTTCCATGAGAGCAATCGGCTCACATGCATGAGAACTGTCGCAGAGCATCCGTGAGATAACGCGAGCGCGAAAGAGGCTGTCGTCAATTCCATGCTCCATGAGCACACGCCCACATCGATGGACGAGACGCCAAGCTTTCACGATCAGTCGTGCAGCTAGATCCCACACGGATCTTCCAGAGGGCCACGGCGCAACATCATCCGTTGTCCGTTCGGAGCATCATGTTCCGGAACCTGTAGCGTCGCCCGGACCGTCTGCATCGAGAGTTTCGCTGCGACCTTGCCGATGAGAGGAGCATATACAGTTTTGGGGCACGCGCTCCGACGTGCTACCGAGATAGATGTGGGCGCATATACAACCTGCGACGGAACTGGAACAGGCTTAATAAATAAGGAAAAGAGGGCCGGAATCAGATCTCTGGCGAGCCAACCCTGAGCAAAATTATTGGGCTTGCGCAGGTGGCGCCCGCGCGTCTACTGGCTGTACATTGGGATTTACTAGTCTGTATATGTGCAAGGATGACGATGGATACGATATCACGGACCTGAAATGACTGCAAGCTAGATTTTGATCCAGTATCACATGCGATATATTGCTCTTGATGCAATAGATGCAGTAGGGACCGTCAGCGGCAAGACTTCCTTTACAACAGCGCGGCCTACAGCCAAATAGCAATGATGAGAAATATAATCTCATTCGAGGCTGTAGATATGAACCTTACATATGTGGCTAGTTGGAACTTCTCCGCAAACAACGTTGTCCGATAGCCGAAGAGGTTTAGGTGCGTTCAACATGAGCAGCATGATCACTTCAATATGCCTAAAAGAAGCGCCGGACGTGCAGAAGACCCGTGAATGGCAGAGCAGCGAATGCAAGGGTGCGTGACACGAAGGGCGCAGGGAGTGCCCTCATATCGATATGGCATGGATTACTGTGATCCCAGCACCACAGCAGCTCCTGTCATGTCTGGACAACGTGTAGGCCTTGCACAGGGCCGGACCTTTGACGAACCTCTCGTAGTCTGCTCAGCGTGTTCGCGTGTCGCTCTTCAGCCTTGCAGCCACGCTCTGAATACACGCGCCTAACTCCCGATATATCAAGGATGGGGGATATTGCAGCAGCCCGTGGCTTCAGAAATTGTGGACGAGAGCCTTTAGTATCTGGAACGGCGCGTACGTCAGCATGCATGCGGCGAAGTAGGACTGATAGTGAAGCACCTATATGTATAGCAGCCTCTATCCAGCACTATGCAGGGTCTGTAGAGAGAACCGCGTGCATTGTTTACCTCGAGAGCAAGACGACCGTGACTCGAAACACTCACGATAACAAACTACTCTTGAGCCCGTAGATCATCGACAGCTGGTGGGATTACAGGTCAAGGATGTCTGTAATTGAGAGGGCAAGCTATCCGGGCGTGGTCAACATTGATTACAATAGCAAGTAGATGACGGCCGAACTGACTTTTGCCAGAACGGAAGCGGCGAGCAAGTCAGAAACGTTTTGACCCTGAATGGCTAAATCCCCATAGATTTACTACATCGATATGCGGCGTCGTATGCCAGATTCTGTTCCGAGTAGAGCACGCCTCCCAATGCGACAGTGGCACTAGGTCGAGTAGCTGTGCACAGGCGACTACAGGTCCCCGCAATATCGTAATGGAGCAGGCATTCTTTCAACTAAGCACAGTACGCGCGGGTCGTTGAAGAGAATATACAAATGACGACAACGGTGTTACTCTTGCAGAATAACCAGGGCAGCGAAGCGGCATGGAAGTGGGCCCGTCGTCGACGGACGCCGCAGTTGCTGAACGACAACTTACCCGGTAATTCATAGGCTTTACTTACATTTACTTACTGCAGCTTACATGTCAGACGCCCATATAAGGAACAGGAACTTACACTCTTTACTCACAGCCTTACGATCGTTTTTTACTAGCGCCATCAAGCCACCCTGCTACTTTACATTCTCAGACGACCCAGTCCGTGTGTGTTACGAGATTAT